>NW_006262022.1:24300532-24439885 GCF_000493195.1 Citrus x clementina
AAGAACAGTAATAGAAGGATGAAAAATGAATTAAGGAAGAATATCTATGATAATATATGAAAGAGAGAGTAGTATAACCCACCCCCCCTCCCCAAATTTTTGGAAGAAGATGCAAATATTTAGCCCATTTTAAGTACAAATATTTAGATATCAATATGAATATTTAGAGGAAGATTGTCAATTTTCTCCTACTGAAATCAATGTATATCACTTGCCTCATTATGTTTTCATGATATCCAAAAACCCTCCCGGTATAAAAAATTTAAAGAGTAAAGTCAATTGCTTGATAATTTATCTTAGGAATATAATATATATATTTTTATTATCAGAAAAATAATTAAAAAATAAAAAAGCACAATAAAGATATCATATGATTAATCTTTTATTCACATTGAAACATATATTTCTTATTTTTAGTACTTCAAAAAAAAAATTTATTTTGATTTTCGTTTATATGAGTTATTTAATTTGTAATAAATATGAATAAAAATATATTTAAAAATAAGGGTAATATTATAAAATTATATGTTAGAGGCTATTGCTTGTAATGAAAATAGTAGGAGGGTCAGTGGTATATATTAATTTTAATTAGTAGGGAAAAAAATTGACAATCTCTCATATTTGGACTACACAATCTCAAAATTGGTATAAATTATGAATCTTGTTAAAGAAAATTCACCATGTATTTATAAGTCCATACTTCGTACAAATTTACTCATAAGTGTGTGTGTGTGTGTGTGTGTGTGTGTTGATTAATTCAGTCGGCAATTGAGTAATTTAAAAATTCATCAAAATGACACGATTCATGTAAGGGCGAAAAGTATAAGCGTCTCACAACTAAATGTAGGTGGAGTTAATAACACTCAAATGAATTTTGCATGGTTTTCGTGTTTATTTTATTTTATTTTATTTATTTGTCGTCGACAGAGGTTTTCGTGTATATTTATTGTCTCACGAAGTTCCTATCAACCCAACAGCGATCCTTCATTCTCAAATTCCACAAAATTCTCAACAACTTCTCCTAAAAACTTTCTTATAATATCCGCTATATATAACACAATTCTTTATCATCTCTCTCATGCATTAGCTCAAGAGCTGCCAAAGCTTTTAAGTAGACACAATTCTTTACCATTTTTCACCAACCAAAATGGAAACCTTAGCTATTTTTTTCAGCTTAACGGCTGCCATATCGACTTATGCATTCTGGTTCTATCTTCTATCTCGGAAATTAACCGGGTTAAAGGTATATCCCTTCGTTGGTAGTCTTCCGATTCTAATAAAGAACCGGAAGAGACTGCACGATTGGATTGCGAGCAATCTTCGAGCAACCGGAGGTTCAGCTACTTACCAAACAACTACCGTTGCTCTACCTTACTTGGCCACCAAGCAAGGGTTTTATACAGTCACTTGCCACCCTAAAAACATCGAGCATATCCTTCGAACCCGCTTCGAGAACTATCCGAAAGGGCCGACGTGGCAAAAGGCGTTTCACGATCTGTTAGGGCAAGGGATTTTCAACAGTGATGGTGAAACCTGGCTCATCCAACGCAAGACTGCTGCTCTTGAGTTCACAACAAGAACGCTAAGGCAAGCCATGGCTCGGTGGGTGAACCGGACGATCAAGAACCGTTTGTGGCGCATTTTGGATCAAGCTGCTGAACAGAATTTCCCCGTAGACTTGCAAGACTTGCTGCTTCGTTTAACTTTTGATAACATTTGCGGGCTTACGTTTGGTAAAGATCCCGAGACTCTCTCACCGGAGCTACCTGAAAATCCTTTCTCCATCGCCTTTGATACCGCCACCGAAGCTACCCTTCAGAGGCTTCTGTACCCGGGGTTCCTGTGGAGACTAGAGAAAATATTTGGCATCGGAGCTGAGAAAAGATTGAAGAAGAGCCTTGAAGTGGTCGAGAGCTATATGGACGGAGCTATCGAGGCCCGAAAAGAAAGCCCCTCCGATGATTTGTTATCGCGATTTATGAAGAAGAGAGACGTTGACGGCAACTTATTTCCAAGCGCAGTGCTTCAACGGATTGCTTTAAACTTTGTTCTTGCTGGCCGCGACACGTCATCAGTTGCTCTCAGCTGGTTTTTCTGGCTCATCATGAACCATCCCTGCGTAGAACAGAAGATCGTTGATGAAATCTCAACGGTTCTCAAAGAAACACGAGGCAGCAACGTCAAGAAATGGATGGAGGAGCCTTTGGAGTTTGACGAAGCTGACAAGTTGATTTATCTCAAAGCGGCATTAGCTGAAACGCTGCGTTTGTACCCTTCCGTCCCAGAGGATTTCAAGTATGTTGTATCCGACGACGTTTTGCCCGATGGAACTTTTGTTCCGGCGGGTTCAACGGTGACGTATTCGATATATTCAGTGGGGAGAATGAAGACCATATGGGGTGAAGATTGCTTGGAGTTTAAGCCGGAGAGGTGGCTTTCGGCCGAAGGTGACCGGTTCGAACCGCCAAAGGATGGATACAAGTTTGTGGCTTTTAATGCTGGACCGAGAACTTGTTTAGGCAAGGACTTGGCTTACTTACAAATGAAGTCAGCAGCTTCAGCTGTGCTGCTGCGTTACCGGCTGTCGCTGGTTCCTGGTCACCGAGTGGAGCAGAAGATGTCTCTTACATTGTTCATGAAACACGGGCTTCGAGTATTCTTGCATCCACGTAATCTTGCTGCTGCATAAGGTCAAAATTGGAAGCACGTGCCAGGGGATAAGGACAAAATGGTCACCAAGCTGCCGATATAAGTCATTCAATTTGTTTTACTTTCATTTATTTTTATATACAGTGTCTGTGCATTCTGGGTTGTGAAAATTGGGAGAGTGTGTACTTAATTTGTAATGTTGATATTACTTTTATTCCATGTCAGTGGATATGGGTTTTCATATTAAATGTTTTTAACTTCATGCAATAAAACATAAGTTATATATACTCTTTAATTATGTTTACCGTTTAATTTGTTTACGCATTGCATGCCTAGAAATTATGTTCATTGAGTGGATTTGAAACCGAACTTCTTATACCATCTCAATTCTCAAGAGATGATAATACCCATTAACCTAAGTAGCACGAATAACCAAAATAATAATAATAATAAAAGTGATTAATGATTGTTTGTAATTATATGTGTGTGTGTATATATATAGTCATATTGTACAAAATTGATGCGGTATTATTATTATGCCGGTAATGAATAACATTTAGAGTCTGTGTTAGGGCTACTTTACAAATAGAGTAATGCTATTTAAACAAAAATAAAAAAACAACAACAACAATAATAATAATAATAATAATAAATAGAAAGAAAACAGAATTAATTATTATAAGAGGAAAAAAAATCAATTAACACTGTGATAATCATTCTGTCTTTCTTCTGTCTTTCTTTTGTGTCATTAACAATTTTTCTTACAAATATATTCTTCTTTATTGAGAATTTGAGATGGATTCATTGATGCAACTTTTCTGAGAATTGAACTGGATTCTTCCACAAATTTCAATATGCCGGCAGTTTCCTGGGCCTTTGGAAAATTCGGTCGATCTTCAAGATCAAGAATCCAAAATGAAATCTCTTGCAATTTCAATGTTTTGATCTTCTGTCAAATCAATCAGTTGAAGTCTCTTCTATTCTAGCTCAGGCTTGAGCCGATGCTTGTTATTGGGTCCCCTAGGAGTTAATCCACAACTTTCTCACCAGTTGAAAAGAGATTCCACACCGCAGTTCCAACCAGATAGAGCCCAACAGAAACCTTGAAAACATCGTCCCAAGAACCTGAAAAATTAAGCGTGGAAACAGGGGAAACGTTTAGGAACCAAATCAGCCAATTTAGCAGCTATCATCTCGATTTAAGCCACATTTGATGGAGATAAAAAATACGGCAGCAATCCTGACCATGTTGCAAGATATAGCCAGTAGCTGCAGTTCCAAACACTCCTGCCAGAACTCCTGCAGTATTGGACAGACCAAGCAATACTCCCTGAAAACATATTTTCAAAGAATTGACTGAAGCTTGTTAGTTTGTCATCTGGAGAAGCAGTATTAGCAGTTAGCACTATGTTATGGTGCTCTAACGAGGAAGCGATTAATTGAAAAACCGTTCCCCATTGGCAGGGAATTGATGTCAACTAGAAAAATAACATGTTTTGCCACCAGCATTCAAACATAATATGCAATGTGATCCTGGGGCTCTAAGAATATTAATGGAAATAATACTCACAGAATAACGGGGGGCAATATCCTGATGGTTTGAATATAGACCAGACTGTGAGAATGCATCAGTTCCCTATTCAGGAAAACGAAAGTGAAAAAAATTGTTAAATAATATTTAAATTATTTTAGCAAGCAAGCAAATACAATATGATTAAATTTTCTGAACAGTATTCTCCTCTTGAGGATTTGATTAAAGTACACAGCTATATGAGAACCTATCAACTAGATCTGTTCCATCAGTAGAAAAGCAGCCCGTACAGAAATTAATCTACCATGTTTTAAACTTTCACAATTCCTCTAGCTAGAAAAGCAAAAACAGTGAGTTCTGAAGAGTATATAGTGCAAACCTGACTGCATGCCATGCACAAAACAGCCATTGCAGGAGAATCAACATGGCTCAACTGAGTTAGAAAAAAAGCAGGGCCAAGAAATCCAATTGATTGCATTATCTGTGAAACATAACGTAGAGAACATTGCATGAGCTTTAGCACATAAAGTTGAACCAAGAAAACATACAAACAACTGCTATGACCAATGCACTTGGCAGAAAGTAAGGAGGGTGATTTGAAGCAGCTTCTAGGAACTATTTGTGGAGCAATTAGGCATAAATTGATGCCAGCTACTCAAAATTTGGTAACTTAGAAAAAAAGAAAAAGAAAAAATCCTCTCTTCAGAAATATGAGCTGAGGCAATTGTTTATGAGTGTCATAAAGGAGAGAAGAGAAAGTATGATTAGTATAGTGCATTCATCCCTCGATTAGTAGGTAGCCTATCAGACAAGTACAATCCATGACAGGCTATGAACAGAAATGCCGAAAATGGATTGTGATTCCTGAAAAAAAAAAAATGTTGCACATGATAGTGTAACCTATCAGACAATTCTGTGATACCTTGCGAACTGTTGTTACAGATAAACCCTTGCTCACAAGTGTATCTGCAATCCAGCCACCAAGATTTGCAGAAAATGCCATTGTAAGCCAGGGTAAAACGCAGAAAAGCCCAGATTCTGTAAGATTGAAATGCAGGACCTATATGGTAACAAAATAAACTGCTGCTTCAGTCAATATTATGGTGGCAAGTACCAACAGTCTTTTAAAAGATATCAAGAAACTAATGTAGTTCAATTAGGCAGAATCCAATGCTGTGTAAACTTGCAGGTTTCAACAGATTTTGTAACAGAAAGTAGTAAGCAGAAAACAGAAACTTTGATAGGAATCATGTCCAAAGACAAACAACAAGATGGCAAAATTGAATATTTAATCCATGGCCAAGGAAAATATGACATATGCTAATAGTGGTTGAGCATCTGATTCGTGGAAAATCAAAATTATAAGATTGACAATCCAGCTTTCCAATAATTCTATGCCCCCGTTAACTTTACCTGAAATTTGTAGACACGAAATTTGCAGTTCCCTAAAGCCTCATGGACTGTTCCATGAAACATCCATTAACTAATTACAGTTGTGCACACCTGCACGGTTTCAGAAAGAGTTTTACTGCCAAAAGAACTTACTTGATTATAGTATGTTGGCATCCACGTCAGGAGAATGAAAGTCCCCCAGTTGTGACAAAAGTGAGACACTATAAGGGCCCATACAGGTGGTTTTGACAAGATTAGTCCCCAAGGTATTGTTTTAACAGGTTCCTTGGATGCACAGCTTGAAACAATTAGCTTCTTCTCTGCAGGTCTCAGTTGAGGATCCTCAGCAGGTGAACTATGTGCCTACAGCACAAAGAATAGAAAAGGTGACATAGCAAATCCAAACTTGAATAAGAGTGACGATTATATCAGACAATTTACAATTATACTCCCAAAGAAGGACCACTAAATCCTTGATAGAAAAAATTCAACACCATGACCAGTCAAATGCATTTAACTGCCAAGAGTTTCCAACATCAGACATAACAATTCAAGAAACCTTTGAATCTCCATAAAAGAAACATGTCTATCAAAAAACCATTACTGTTCTCCAATGGTAGTGAAATATACCTTACTTAGCCAAACAGTAAACCAAACTGTCCCCAAAGAACCAAAGGAGTAAAAGACTGATGGCCATCCAAATCGATGTATCAGAAAAGGTGAGAAAGCCAGGCCAGTAACCGATCCAAGGTACATCCCACTGTAAACCAGAGCTAATGATCTACTTCTCTCTGCTACGGGAACCCATTTGGACAGAATATTATTCATGGCAGGCATAGCAACACCCTGAAAAAAAACCAAACTAACTGAGTGTATATCGAACAAGAAAATCACCAACCAAATCTAGCTTTCAACACTACAAAATAAACCTTATCCTGAAATTACATAAGACGGGCATAACACGATACTAAAACCCAATGACATAATTGTTAGTTAGCATTCTTTACTGCCCAGTTTAAAGAGTTTATCTTCATATTAGAGAAGAAATATCATTTGGGTACAGAAGAACCAACCTCACCGATCCCCATGAAAACACGAACAACAAGTAGAAATGGCAGGCCAAGTTTAGCAGCAACTGGTGTGAGAGCTGTAGCAATGGACCACCAAACTACACCAAATCCCAGGACGGCCTTCCCACCAACAGTGTCTGCCCATATGCCACCAGCAATCTGTCATTGACAACTACAACTTAGAAGAAAATGCAGTACACTTCCTACAGATTATAGGTAATAATGCTGAATAAAATGGACATTAAAAATGAGCGGACAGTAATTAAAATGCCAGATCTAAGTCAATGGCTTAATAGTATACTTGCAGATACGTTCAATAAACTCAGAGCTGTATGCCAGTATATCATAAATTCATAATCATGAAAAAGGAAGAAGAAAATACCTGAGTAAGAAGGTAACCCCAGAAAAAGGAAGATTGTATCAAACCAACGGTTGCCGGGTTCCAATTAAACTCTGCTGACATGGGAAGTATAGCGATGCTCATGTTTACCTGCCCAAAAACAATAAAAATCTGTTCAAAATTGCCAACACACAGACTAATAATCTGCTTGTAACTGTTATGTTTTAGCTTTAACTTTAGAAGCACATCAATTACACTAAATTGTTTGGTAAACACACTTCTACTAAAACTAATTTTAGAAAACAAAATGAGAGAAATTTCCACGTTCAAAGACATTTTAATATGTTATAACTAGACTAATCAGAAAAACGAGTTTTTTTTTTTAAAAAAAAAAAAGGAGAGGGAGGGGACGACATCGTTTAATTAAAAAGAGCTAAAAGTTTACTCTGTCCATGTTGCAAAGCAAGAAAGCCGAAAAGCACAAAACAACAATAAACCAACGTTTGGGGAACTCCTCCCACCAGGGAACCAAGCTCTCCGAATCCACGCCCAAATCCTCACTCCTCAACGCGATGTCTTTCAACGCCTCCTCAAACTTCACAGATTTCTCCGACACATTGTACGACTCGGACTTCACATCCCGAACGGATACTCGGAACGAGCAAACCCTGTCTCCGGACAGAACCCCAAGTAGAAGCCGAGGCAGGCCCCGCGGCCGAAGTTCCGCTCGCGACAATTTGTTTCGGGCCGAGATGTAGGGCGGAGATTGTAGAATCGGTGAGTAAAAGAGAGCTCTCGCGCTCATGGCGTGAATGAGTTTAACTGTTCAACGATTTTGCGAGCGAGTGAAGATTTTTAAAGCTTTTTGGAGAGAGAAAGAGAGAGATATTAATTGTGCAAATGGTAAGAGATTGGACACGTGGCGGGTGGAGGGAGTAGATTGGATTGTGAAAGAAATAACAGAAAACGAATTCCGTTGGCGGCTTTTGATTATTTTTATCTACAGCTTTCCCGTGCTTGTTTGATGAATTTGGGCTGGTATTCATGGGTACTTTACTCAGACTATGTTATGAATTTGGCCCATCTTCTGACTTTGATGGGCTAATTAGGGGATCGGCTGCATGAGGTGACGCTAACTGGAAGGGCTTAGACTGTTCAAGATTTATTAATATCGTCTTCTGGTGTTTTTTTTTTTTTTTTTTTGGGTTCGAAAACTGAAAAGGTTAATTTTTAGGATCCCGCTACGTTACGTTAAGTGTAACGTACATTCACACACAGCAACAGTTCTCATAGTGAGACCTGCTACTGTTGTTGTGTGTAGCGTACGTTACGCTTAACGTAACGTAGCACCAGCTTAATTTTTAATATCGTTTTAGCAAATATTTTATTAGAAGCTAATAGCTTTTTGGTCCGTGAAATTGATAATTTGTATGCAACAAATTTATTTAACCATTTAATTCATGCTATATAGTATGTGTAATGTTGTAACAAGAATATTTTATTTCATGTTTTATTACGTAGAGGATTACTCAAAAAGCATATCACCAAAATATAATTACTCTCAAGTCACAAATTGTTCGAGTCATTATTGAATGTCTTCTCAAACGAACGACTAAAGAATAGACACCATCAATTCAACCAAGAAAACAATTTGAACCCGGAGAGATAGAAACTATAAAAAGCAATCTATAATTCTATATAATCTCTTTGAACATAATTTGTTTACTTTCATTTGTTCTTAGGCTTGTTTAGTATTGAGATTGGACAATAGCTTCAAATCTACAGCACTAGCTAATGCGGTGTGGAAGTTAAGTTAATTTAATTAACTACTTGTCTGATGAAAAACATATATATATTTTTTATTTTTGTAAAAATTATATTTAATAAAAATTGTTGACTTTTATTTTACTATTACTGTTTTTTTTCATAACAACGGTAGCTTTGAAACTACAACACATCAATACTAAATATGATCCTCGAAATTTAACCATTATTCATTTATTTAACTGATGAATTTTGTTTGACTATTATTTGACTACAAAGTGGTCAGATCAATTTTGTTTAAAGTTTGCAATCAAAGGCAAAAATATCATTGATCCTAATGAAAGGAGGTTTTCTAAAAAATAACAATGATGGAATGAAATGAGTTCTTACAGCCCAAAACGAAAAATAGGGTTCTTGCGGAAGAGAAGGTAGATCGGTCAACTGTAAAGAAAGAAAAATATTCGCACCTTTGCCCCGATCCAACCACAATTGAAAGAAAGACTCGACCCTCGACAGTACTTTTCAGAATCTTTTGTTTCTTTTATCCTGTCGCTTCTATCAATAGTGACCACTATATCATCCTTCAAAATAATACAGCCAGAACCTCTTTTATGGTCAGAAACACAACTCACATTTCACAGCTCGTGTTTGGATACTTCTTTTAATTAAGCGTCTCTAATTGACCAAGTACCCGATAATAATTACTGATGGATGAAGCCAATAGTTTTGCCGAGGGCTGGCCCCAGATGTATTATTTTTCAGCGGTATAATCATAAATGTGAAGACTTTTGGAGTGGGCATGTAGCTTAAAGCCTGTATCACTTCAATTATGTGTTGAAGATGATGCCCGATGCTGGTTATGAGACTGAAAATTGATATGACTTGTAACTCAAGGAGGCATCAGCTACCGGGCCAATTGGGGCAGCAAAAGAAAAGGAAAACATTGATATACTGTCTGAGAGGGGTAAAAAGGAAGAGAAAAGAAATGTGGTAATCATACTTGTGGGAGTTTTTTATTTACGCTGTTAATTAAAACCATGCATGCGGTACTTGATGACTGGATTAGAGATATGGATAATTGTTGTTGCCACAAGTTTAATTGTTTATAAATTATATTATTACAATTCCTTCTTTTTCCCTCCTTTTTTGAAAGTATTATTTGATTATTTGATAGTTTTCTTTCATCTCATACACAAAATATATATATATGCACAACATGGATGTACGACATGATAAGATGATCGAATTGGGGAAATCTTATCCATAGTGGGTAAAAAGAGCTGACGGAGCATACGAAAAATGACAAAAATTATTCATTATAATGTTGTAGCATGGACAAAAATTATTCATGTCTCCAGTTATTTCATAAGTTATGAAAGAAAAAAAAAATATTGAGATGAATAAATGGAAAGAGACCAGTCTCTCCCCCATATAAACATGTGAATAAACATAACGTGGGTGCATGGTTAGGCACAAGAACGGTGTCATAATCAATTATGGCAGCAGCACATGAGGATGATGAGATGCATGCCAAGTATTATATGTATTGCTGTCTATGAAAAGCAACGTAGCATAATACTAGATAATTATTGTTATTCCCCACACTACCCTCCTGAAAATGGCCACTAGCCTAAAATTTTGAGTGCCAAATCTTCAATGAATAGTGACCAAAGTCAGTTGTGTCGGCAACCTTTGTAATCTGTCGTAGTGGCCAAAGAAGAAAAGAAAAGAAAAGAAAAAAATTAAAATGAAAAAGGAAGAGATTGCAGAGTTCGAAATGTAGAGTTAACTATGAAAGAAACCTAATAAACTCGGCTTCTTTTGCTTCCACAATTTGGTCAAAAGTCAATTACGTATCGACTGTGATGTCCCACGTGTGAAAGTAACAAAGGGTTTAATTAGTGCTATATCTGCATGAAAATACTCGTTAAATGAACTTGTGAGTGAAGAATGTTTGGAGATACTACCGACAAAGTGTTGGCTCCACTAGCAATGGAGTCCCCTTGAGTGTCTTGACTGAATTTGCTCTCCAGTTTGAGTCGCAGCGAAGTCGCCTTTGTTGGGAGAACATGTGCCTCCCGATTTGAGCGAGAATTTTTAGTCTAGATTGTGATACGGACTTAAATGTGCCTCCCACAATTAGGGCCCTCTCCAGGACACCTCGTGGTTAAGATAAAAAAAAAAAAATGTTTGGAGACATTGTTCCCACTTGGCCCTATCCTAATCCCCTATTAATGGAGTTTTGTATCACGAGATTAAAAGATTGATTGAGATAGTGATTCTCCTATGGGGCTGCCTTGCATATATTCTTATCTCTAAAGTGAAATATTCCAAATGTGTCGCTTTTAATGCTTTAATTAAACTAATTTAGGTGGTGGGTATTTTTTAAGTTCTAATTATGTACACTTGCTACTTTCATACAACACTAATTCATATTTAATTAAATTTTGTTGATATTACTATTAACAATAAATTCTTAAATTCCTAAGGGTTTTTAAAAATATAAAAATTAACTGAGCAATTAATTCGTAACAGTAAGGAACAAAATTTACCTTTAATTTCGTGAACATTAACAAACGAGACTGCCCCGCGTTCTGCGGGAAATCAAACCACGGGCAGTTAAACTTGTTTACTCTATATTTTATTAAGACAATTACAAAGAGATTAATGAACGGGAGACACGGGGAGATCATGTCCGATTCTTTTATCAAACTAAGAGAAGGTGATGGGTGGCCCACCCAAAAAGCAATGATCTTACGCTATCAAGACTATGCTGCCCACATTAAAATTCCAATAAAATCATCCCAAATAATAATTATTATAAAATACTGACAATAAATATGGCGAAGCTATTTTATGTAAATTACTGATTATGTCTGTTAAATTATAACACTAAAGTGTAAATTTAAAGTGTAAATTTAATGTTTATTTGTACGATCGTAAAGTTATCAGTAGTATGCATACATCGCCCGATCAAAGATGAAGATGAAGATAGAAGCAAAAATCGAAACAGCAAAAAGTAAATGATTATTTTGTCTTACTTTAAAAGATCAAATTTGGTGTTGAGCCTTTAAGCTTGTTTTCAGCTCTTCTTTGCCTTTAGAAGATATGATCTAGCTAGCTTTGATCTAGAAATTTCTCTATCTGTTCCCCTACGGCCGAAAAATATGATGTTGATCGGTTGTTTCGATTTTTTGATATGGACATTCCTATTTTAGCATAATTTTGTTAATATTAGTATTATTACAAAGAGTGAGTAAAAGGTAAAATTTATTCAACTTTTTGTATGATGAGCTGCAAAAGTTAACCATTTTGTTTTCCTTTACTAATTTTTGTAACAAATTACGAACATCTAATTCGCAATTGATTTTTTTTCATTTCTATTACTATTCTTTATTTGGTGTAAGGACACTTCAATATTCTCTTATTCATGCGAGTAAAATTCGAATTCTGAATTTCTTATTTTCAATATGAAAAATTTTACCACCTCAACTAGATAAAACCCACAAAACAAATAAATTACTATCACCAAACAATATATTTATCTGGAAACTACACAATTTTAAAGTTTATTTATCAAACTTTAAACAAAAGGACACAGCATAAGATAAAAACGATTCCTCCATTCACATGAACAGTGTCTATTATTTACTTTATATAGCCAAAAAAAAAAAAAAATTAGCTAACAAAGTATCAACACCACCAAGTCCAAAACTAACGTATTGCTTTTAGTAAAAAATTGGAAGAAACGTGGGATTGCACAAATGCAGCAACAAACGCCCAGAAAATTACTGAAATTTATTTTTAAAAAAGCTCACTTTTATGACCTCCAAATGGCCGCTAGAGGCCATAATTGTGAGTGCTAAAAATCTTTTTGTTACTCGAAATTAGCTTCTTAAATATTTACACTCCCATACAGGACAGGAGAGATTTGTCTTTCTGACAAATACAAAACCACACAGGCATATTATTTTTACTTTCAAAAAGATTTTGAAGGTGTAGCGGAGGCGAGCAATTTGACAAAATCATGTGTTATGCATTCGTTTTGAGCTTGAGGAATCAGAGCAAAAGTTTTATCTGAAATTGGGCAGAGAAGTGAGTGAGTGAGTGCATGCAGTACAGAGCAGGCATCGGATTCCCCTTGAGAAGCGGTAATAATGCTCAGGGATCATGCACATGTGTGGAGCCACGTTCATGTCATAACTAGGAGAATTCAAATTACATCATTTTTCAAAGACAATGTTAAGTTGCATCCTCAGCTTAAATGGGGGATTGCACATGCCAATCCCATTAAATTTGCTCCTAATTATTAATGTCTAAGTTATTAGTCATATCTAGGCTTTCAAATTTCTAGTTATAAGTCATATCTAGGCTTTCAAATGTCCATTGAGTTAAATGATGGGACCAAAATTCTCTTTTAAATGTGTTTTCCTTTGAGGGGGTAATGTAAGTATATATCTGAGTTATTGATTATAAGAATGCGAAGGTAATTAGATGCATATAGCTTAAGATTTTTGAAAATATTTAAGAAAAAATAGCCTCCATTATATGTGTAATATGAATGCACTGCTTCCCTTAATAAGCATACCATAAGAAATTTTGAAAAATATAAGTAAAAGAAAAGAAGGTTCGCATAGAGAAAGGGGAGGGAGAGATAGCAAATGACATACATAATTACTTTCGGTTAAAGACTACATAAACTGACATCCTAGTATTATCAATGATGGCTAAAGAAAAACTTTCTTGGTTTCTATCCTTGTTCTTTTATTTATTTATTTTTTTTTCTGGATCAATGATATATAATTAGTTCTAATTAATATTTAAATTAGTTTGGAATCCTAGTGTTATGGGCTTATGACTTGAAAGTTACTGTTAGCAAAAGTGAAAGCTCTAATAATAAAATAAAAATTAAGAATAGTGGTAAATACGATTTTTAAATTTATAATTGAAATAAGAGAGTAAGATTTATATGTATCTTTCGTCAATTTTAAGAAATAAGCTCTCATTAATGTTTTTAAAGATGTCTATTTCTTTTCTAATAAATAAAGATTTTCTTGCAATATTAAAATTCGCTTAAAATAAGGATATAAAACTTTTATTACACGACTGTAAAATAAGATTATTAACTTTTAAATTTTACAAATATTTTATCAAACACTTTGGTATCCGAAACGAATGCATTTACCTTGTCATGTGACGGTACAGTGATACCCACATCCAGATATAAGTGTATAAATAAGTAACGTTTATCACACTTATATGCCACCGTGGCGTGAAGTTGCGTTACACCTACTCTTTTAACTTTATTCCCCCTTTAGTGTTACTTAGTGTTGTACATATAATAAACACACACACACACATACATACATATGTATGTGGGTGTGTGCCCCCACCAAAACACGTCAGCGACCTTTACATGCTTCTTTGCTTTTTCCTTTCTTCTTCCATCAGTCACTCCACCTCTCTCTCTCTCTCTCTCTCTCTGTCTCACTAAACAATGACTCGTTGATGCCCTGAAACGTACACCAAAGGTAGCTAGCTGCTTCAAGCTCATACATCAATGGCGAAAACAACAGTAAGCATTGGGTCGTTCTTCTACAAGTTCCTCTCTCTCTTTCTCCTCCTACTTCACTTGGGTTGCTTCATTTTCCCATCCAACAACAATCCTTCACCAACAAGAAAGAAACGCAAGGCCTCTCCTCTCTCTCCATCTCCGTACTCCCCGTCTCGCCTTAAAACTAAACCCCACAAGGCTCTCTCATCCTCTTGGTCCTATCTCAAACGTATCTTCTCTAATTCAAAGACCCTGAAACCCAGCTTGTCCCAGACTAGCTCTACCTCATCAACATCGAATATAATTTCCTCCGCGAGGTCATCTCAGCATTCGCTGGTCCCGCCTGATCATCAAATTCACTTGTCAGACATACCTCCAAGTGTCCTGGAATCCGACATCTCGGCGGCTGATCACAACCCCTTCTTCCCTCTACGTAACGATATCTTCCCATGCACGGCTTGTGGTGAGATCTTTCAGAAACCCCATCTTCTAGAGCAACACCAATCTATCAAACATGCAGTGTCGGAGCTCATCGATGGTGATTCCGGCAAGAATATTGTGAACATAATATTCAAAACCGGCTGGTCTAATAAGGAGAGGAATCCTGAGATACATAGAATCTTGAAGATCCACAACAGCTCAAAGATTCTATCAAGATTTGAAGAGTACAGAGAGCTTGTCAAAACCAAAGCAGCGAGAAACGGCGCCGTAAGGAAGCGGGACGAGAGATGTATTGCTGACGGCAACGAGCTTCTGAGATTTTACTGCTCAACTTTTGTATGTGACCTGGGGCAAAGCGGCAATTCCAGCATTTGCAATCAGACGTATTGCAGCGTTTGTGGGATCATAAAGTCGGGATTCTCACCCAAGCTGGACGGAATTTCCACGCTGTCGAGCAGCTGGAGAGCCCACGTGGCGATCCCTGAGGAGATTGAGGAGGAGTTCAAGTTCATGAACCTGAAACGGGCAATGTTGGTCTGCCGGGTCGTGGCGGGCCGGGTCGGGTGCGATGCAGATGACGACGTGGATATGGCGAAGGAGAATGGCGGGTTTGACTCGGTCGTCGGGAGGGGTGCCGGTGGGGTCAACTCAAGAGTGGACGACGATGAGGAGCTTTTGGTCTTTAATCCCAGGGCTGTGCTTCCTTGCTTTGTGATTGTGTACACTGTGTAATGACGGTGGTGTTGGGAGTGTGTGTTCTGTTAAATCTCCTGAGAAACTTCAATCTGCAATCTGTATGTACGTAACCTTATTTTGTGACAAAGTTTTTTACTGTAAATGTGCGGTGGCGATGGAGTTCTGGTTGCCGGTTGTTGATGTGGGTCCCAATATACGTGCCCGTGTGACTGCTTGCTGTAGTTTAATTTGTCCTACTTAGTCAAATGCATGATAATCTATCGAATGGTGTTGCGGCTATCACGGTCGCAGCGGCCCGTAAAATTTCTCTCTTTCTTTCTTTCGTTTTCTCCCCAAAACAACTACTAATCGTGATCAGCACAATGATGGTGGTTGGTTGAGTACAACTGATCGGCATAATGACAATTTAGTAGTACAATGTTCTGAAAATCAGAAGAAGGCAGCTGGGAGCTCGTCCGATCAACAACGAAGAGATCTCGGAGGAGTAATGTCACTTGTAAGGTTCAGATAAATTGAAGTGCTGTGCCGCTAATCATTTAAATCATGGTTCGTTGTTCATGGTTTGAGTCTTTTGAGTATCAGTGTTTAAGTGCTCACTTAGCGAACGCCATAAGAACTTATTTTGATTTTGGTTTGTTTGTTTGTTTTTTCATGTAATTAAGACCATTGGCCATAAGACCATTGGCCAGGCTATTCTCTAACAACGGGACAGCATCATCAATTATTATTCGGGCCTTTAAAGTGCTAATTGCTAAGAACAAAAAATGAAATGGGGATTTCAACAAAGCGAAGCGAACGAATTGAGGCAAAGAAAAGATAGTTACAAGCAAAACTATTTATCTTCACACGTGGAGAATTAAGTGCAGAGCTACACCTCCAATTTGGCTAACTATAGCTTATTCAATACCATAATTACCCTATCTAAAAAATTATGATAGCATTAATGATGATTGATGACGCTTGGTGGAAATTCTTGGACCACCACAATATTAATCCAGCTTGAACGATGCTGCCTGGGTGAAAAAAAAATGAATTCATTTTGTATATATACAAGATAAATCAGAGCTCAAGCCTTGAGCCACACTCGGCTTACAGAGATAACCGGCTGCTACCAAAAGCAAATTCAATAACTTGCAACTGGACAAGCGTTTGCAAAAATCTAACCACTGTGCAAAGCCGTACAAAAAATAAAAGGCGAGGAGTGATGGGTACAAGTCTATAAGCATTAAGCAGTGCATTTGGGTTGGATCACAATGAATCTCTGGGCAACTTGTACCAAAGCAAATCGTTGTTGGGCTCACAATAGACTACTAATGGGCTGGATCCACTAAAACTACCGGCTCACCTTGATTTCTGAGCCACGAAGCCACGTTTTCGGCCGCGAAGTGCTCGATGTTCAAACTGGCGCATATGCAATGCATTCCCTGTTGAAGTTTGCTGCTAAATCCAGTTTCCTTCACTTTGCAGTTCACTGCACTCAATCGAATCGAGCAATGCGATAAATACAATATAAATTACAAATGGGATCATCTGACTTTGAAGAATCCTCAAAAAATGGCCCGTCACAAATAGTATTCAACTCTTTGGACGGCCCTCTTTCTCCTTGAACCTCGCTTGCTACGTCTTGCGCAAATTCTCTTAGCATTATTAATTCGTACACATAAAATCCTGCAAGTTTTATTATCAAACAATGCCTTCAGATCCACCCCTTTCGCTTCCCTTTGCGTGCCTGTCAAAAAGTTCAAAGCTCATACTCTTACGACTCACCTTTCCTCTCTGTCACAACTCACAACATGCTTACCACGTCATCCGTATGATGTATCAGCCTTTTCAGTCTGTTTCTAACGGAAAATCATAAGACTGTTTTTTTCATTAAAGTTGAAAGAACATAAATTCTTTTTTAAACTTCCCTGGTTAGCACTTTTCATCACTAGCTTCTTTTTCAGTGAGCATTTTAAAGAAACAGAACAAGGGTAAGCAAGAACTTTTGTTCTTTGAAGCTTGATGAGTGACTGGCTAGCTCATTTTTAAGAACCCTTCCGCTATCTACGTTAGTATATCTAGTAATAAGTATTTTTTATCTTCTTGATTGTTACTTGTTTTGAGTTTCTTTCATTTGCCAATTTTCAGGTTGGTGACATGTCTAATTTCAAACTAGATGTAGTGATTCATGGCGATTCCGAGGAGGCGGCAGCAAGCTCTCCTAATAGGAAAGTGACGGTAAGTGAAACCAGAAATATTCAAAATCAAGGATACAGAGGATTGACTGACAGGTAAAAAATAGTTCATTTGGCCTTCGCATTAACCTTTTTCAATTGTTAATTTATTTCTAAGGTCTGCTTACTCTTTATATCAAGTAGGTTGTTTAGAGGGAGTAGAGCTGCAGTTGGTGGCAATTTCAAGCTTCCTGTTGAAGGGGATGAAAAGCGAGAGCACGGGCCAGCTGTAAAATCTGGACCACTAATATCTGGAACAGCTTACTGTATCTCTTCTTGCAGCATGACCTTGCTGAACAAAGTCGTTCTGTCAACTTATAATTTCAACGCTGGCATCTCACTGATGTTTTATCAAGTATGCTACTTATTCGGCCCAATTTCGGTTGGCAGTGCTAGCAAGAAGATGAAATGTTCCCTAGGCTTATTCTTTTGGCTGCTTTTCATTGCAGAATTTGATTAGTACTCTAGTTGTTGCTGTGTTCGGGTTCTTCGGAGCAGTTTCAGTAGAGAAGTTAAATTGGAAGCTGATCAAGCTTTGGATACCTGTCAATTTAATCTTTATTGGAATGCTTGTTTCAGGCATGTACAGGTAAGATTTGAACTGCAGCTTATGTAAGTTCTCTTCCCAAATGATGCCATACACAGCTAACGAATTAGTAAATAATCGTTTGATATACGTTTCTTTTTCAGTTTGAAATACATCAATATTGCAATGGTGACGATTCTCAAGAATATGACAAATATTTTAACTGCAGTTGGTGAATTATATATGTTTCGAAAACGTCAGAATCAGAAAGTTTGGACTGCTATGTTTTTAATGGTAAATGTGGTAATACCAAAAAAATGATTTTATTATTATTATTTTTTCATTTTCACTTCTCTGCCCCTTGTATTACTTTCATGTACAAATTTTCTATCTCTTGGTACTAAAAGTCCTTATTATGCTCTGCAGATTATCTCTGCTGTCAGTGGTAGCATTACAGATCTCTCATTTGACACAAAAGGGTATGCATGGCAGATTGTGAATTGTATCCTAACAGCAAGCTACTCGGTATTAATTGTTCTTTGAACATCTCCCGAGATTAAAATTTTGTTTCGGAATAATCAATTTTGAGCAAATCCTTGAGAAATTTTGCCACAAACTAGCATGTAACAGCTGCACATTGTGACAGCTTACTCTCCGGCAAGTCATGGACAAAGCAAAGCAGGCTACAAGATCAGGGTCTCTGAATGAAGTTTCAATGGTGTTACTGAACAATTTATTGTCTCTTCCTTTTGCCATGTTCTTGATTCTCATATTTGATGAATGGAGATATGTGATGAACGCGTAAGTGAATGCCTTAAAAGACTTTTAACTCAGTGCTTTGCCTTTTAACAAATCAGGTGGTTATAATTTGCAGGGGTGTAATTGAATTGCCAATGTTCTGGGTTGCTGCAACAGCGAGTGGATTTCTTGGACTTGCTATTAGCTTCACTTCTATGTGGTTTCTACAGCAAACTGGCCCAACAACTTACAGGTGATATAATCAATTGCTAGTTGTAACTGTTGTGCTGTAGCTTAATTTTGAAAGCACTATATCTAAAGTGTGGCTATAAGCCTCTGACGTACTGCGTCCTCCTGTTCTTGCAGTTTGGTGGGTTCTTTGAACAAGATTCCCATATCGCTTGCTGGTTTAGTGTTATTCAACGTCCCACTCAGTGTGCCAAATATGTTCAGCATACTTTTTGGTAACCAAAATTTCGACTTTGCTTAATATGATTTCTTATTTATTGTGTGCGTGTGTTTGATTTTTCATTTTGTGTTAACCGATTCATACTTCTTTCAGGTCTTTTTGCTGGAATTTTCTTTGCCAGAGCCAAAATGTCATGATTCAAAGTCTCAAGAATTTGGCCTCGAATCGATCTCCGAAAATAAATTACATACATCAAAATTAGTCAAACGGGAGAAGTAAAAATTGCCCGATGATTAACAATCTGCTTGATGATCAAAAGGTCCTAAAAGCATTTTTGTTCACTACTTACAGAAAAAGAAAGGGAATTCAAGTTGTCATTAAGTTTTTTATTACCCCCAATCCATTTTTTTTTTTGCGGAATTATTTGAAGAAGAAAACAGAAAATTTATTCTTTATTGACAATCGTATTTGGAGTTACATACTTACATGGTCTCTTTCTTTTCTGATTGTTACGAACTTGTGTGCATTATTTTATTTTGCTGCTCAACTCTGTCCACGACCACCTACTTGTTTAATGTCAAGACTTTTGCACATTAACGAAAATATTCCCAGTTTGAGTGTCCCTCTTATGAAATCAATCTGGCCACCGCGTAGATCTTAAGATGTAGAGTGAGTCTAGTGGTATCGTATATCTCGAAAAACCAGGACGATTAACAGAAGGGGTCTGTGTGTCATTTCTAAAGCAATAAAACAATAAAAGTCTATCCACGTATTAAAGCAAACTTCATGGGCCTGAGAGTACTTTTCCGCTAATATTAAAAAAAGTGTCGGTCACGCCGTAACCACTTTGGGACGACAAGTTATTCATAACAGGATAGAATTATTACAGACAAACGCCCCGTTCATCAATGTTGAGAACCGACCAAAACTTTGGTCAACAAAACGTTTGAAGAATCAAACAGAAATGAAGAAGAATACAAATTAAAACTATTCCACATGAAACTGAAAACACTCGCTTTGAGTCCCAGCTAAAAGTAAAATAACAGAAAATTAATGAAAACAAAACACCACCGTTAATTCGTTTATGGCAAACAAGCTAGCTAGCTAGCCACTGGACATAAGTACATGGTAAAAATATTCAATACAACCATAACAAAAGTCTAAAGTCCAATTGTTAACTAATTAAAGAATTGAGAAGAAGAAACCATCTCCATCAAATCCATCTCTTGCATCTCATGATCTACACCATGCTGCTGCTGCTGCTGCAGGTACATGTTCATGTCGTTAATATTGTACCCGTGGCCACATTCCGTAGAAGAAGAAATAGTTGTTCCGTTAAGTAGACAAGACAAATAGAGATCCGAATACATGTTGGTAGCAGCAGCGGGAGGTTCTACCGCTTGTACTGCTTGGTTGGTGACATCAGTGGGCTGCTGATGCTGATGATGATCATTATAATGCTGCTCAATGGGCGGCTGATTGAAATTGCTGCTGGGGAAGTAATTTTGCATGAAGCTCAATTCCTCATCATATGTTTCAGCAATCAAGGGTGGAGAATCATCGGTTGTCGATTCTGATAGTTCCGGGAGTAAGTAATTGAAATGATCATGATCATGAATTGATGGGTCTTCTGAAAAAGTTGAGCAAGTTGGGCTATTGTTATTACTGTTTTTGCTTCTAATGTAGTCTTGAAGCACTGAAGATTGAGGCTTATTTTTATTTCCCTTTTGCTTTTCGTTTTGCTTGTTCTTCCTCCTGGAAATTTGCCTTCTCTTCGTTGCATTCCAATGATTCTTAATCGAATTTTCGGTTCTTCCAGGTATGTGCTTAGCGATTTCCGCCCATCGGTTTCCGATTCTGGCATGAGCTTCAACTAAGATTCTCTCTTCTTCTTCACTCCAGCTATCTTTCTGAATCAACCATGAAAACACATTTTCATTTAATTAGAATTTCACAAGACAGTAAAATGTTTTTTGAGTGCTAAAATACTAAAAGCATGGCCTTTTTTATAATATGACTATTAGGTCACATGAAAAATGAAGAAACGTGAGAGGATCATAACAGATAAAACAAACCCTAGACACATTTTAAACTAAATTAATTATTGTGGTCCATAAAACAATAGCACAGAATTTAGATTGGGAGGGTCTAAAGACTAGTAGATGAACCTTTGTATACAAAAGCAGAAGCACTAGTCTCGCAAGTTGAAACCCTAGCTCTCTTTTTATTGGACAAAATTATTACTCACAAGAAATAATTATGATAAATGCAAAAACCTAATAATGGATTTTTGGATAGATCCTTGATAACTTGAGTAAAATCTTTGTCTTTCAAAGAGAGGGCAAAATCTGAGAGTATATATCTGTGGCATTGAATACTTAAGAACCCAAAATGAAAATCTAAACCATAAAATAGAGTTCTTAGATGCCCATTAAGGCTTCGTAAAGCTGATAATTCCAGAAAATGATTGAGAATCATGCCTTAATATCAGGGCGCAAATGATTGTGCCATCTTTCTCGACATTGTTTCCCCGCTCTACCAGCCATTCTCTCTGATATTTGAGCCCATTTTCGCACTCCGTACTGCTTCACCAACTTGATAAGTTTCCTTTAAAACAAACAAACAAACAAAACCCTAACACACTTTAGTAACCAAACAGAACAAAATATATATATATATATAATAAAATAAATCAGTTAATTTGCATAAGACAAACTATATGATAACTAACGAAATATGTTACATCACCTATCTTCTTCATCAGTCCATTGGCCTTTGATTAAAGCAACAGAAGCGCCTTTCTTATTAGATCTCTTATGCCCAATCATCCCTTTATTATTATTACAAGCACTCTTCGAACCTTCTTTGTAAATTCTGTCATATGACCAATTTATAAGACTTTGGTCATTAGCAGTGCCATCAGCAAAGAACCCATCAACGAAGCTTGTTGGCTCTAGTGTAGTAGTAGTGGTGCTTGGCCGCAAAGCCTCATGCTGCCCGCCATATGCTGCTGCAGTACTTACACCACTTGTTGAAGAAAAAGCACACAACGAAATAACTCTCTCTTTATTATTTCTCGCAATGTTTTGTGTTTGTTGTTGCTGTTGCTGCGAGCAATTGCTTTGGCCCCATAAGAACCTGTCTATGGCCGTTAATGGAGGACTTGGGCGATACACTTGATGATGAGGCTTGTTATTCTGTTGTAAATTTTGATACCTAAAGCTAGTGTTGCCGCCTCCTCCTCCTCTTGCTGCTGCTGCTTCCATTTGAGGAGATATTAGACGAAGAAGTGAAATCAATAAGGGATATTAAAAGGGCGTTGAATTGGAAGAAAGCTTCAATTTTGGCTTCAATTTTTCTAGCTAGCTACCTTGTAAGAAAAATGAAAAAGAAAGGAAAAAACAGCCATTATGGAAGGTGACACGAGCTTATAACAAGCCTTCTAATGTGCTACATGGCGTAATGGCCGTTGATCAGGAGGTGAATCCAAGGGCTGATGTTTGCTACTGGCTGTAACTCCTGGGCTTCCTCTCTCAGACAAAAGTAAATGTGAGATGGAGGCATTAGTGGGTTCGTTATTAAACTCATAATAAATAATCATTTTTATTAATATTCTGCATAAAATTTGAAGAAAATTGGAAAGTTTCGCTACTAGATAGTGTGATTTGGACACTCGCGAATTTCGGACAAGTATCATTTGCCCTTGTTGATAGGACAACTTTACCCCTATTTAACACTATTTTTGTAGCAAATCAAAGAGGCCGATTTTGGTAAGTCAGTGACATAATAAAAAATAGCCGGTGCCCCATTCATTTATGACATATTTAATGGAAATTATTAGGGTGATGAAATTCAGGAATTGTTGTGTTTTAACTGTTTTCGTGGCCATCATTTTGAGTTGTACAACTTAAAACCACGATTAGGATTGGATGAGCTAAGTTGACTAAAATTTTGACCAAAACGACAATGAAAAGGTGATCTGTCTAGGAGTTTAATGCCCAAGTTTGAGCTACTTAACAATATGGAAACGAATGGACTGCATGAAAAATAATAATAATTATTATTATTATTATGTTACATTTCATTTTACACTACAATGGTAAGGTCATAAAAATACACTATACTATAGTGTGTAAATTAATCGTATTTAAGATGGTATTTGTTGTTTTGTTGAATTTTAATTTTGAATATATCTTAGTTAAATAATTAAGGTTGAGGTTAACAATCCTAAGGCATATTCTACACATTTTCTGTTAAATATTTTGACGGGAAATCTCATCTGGAATGCTTTTCTAGCTAATTCACAAATCGTTGTTAATCAGATTCAAGAAATTAGAATCCTGACCCGTGACTACCGTTTAAAAACCAGTTGGGCCATTGGCATTGCCCCGTAACTGGGCAATATGGACCCAACTTCATTGGGCCCAAAGCAAATATATTTTGCTTAAGCCGAAAACTAATTTTTGCAAGAAATTTTTTTAAAATGCCTAAGAACTGATAATTGCAACAAAAAAAATAAATCGTTAATTAATTCTCTCTCTCTTTTTTTTTTCCCTGAAAGAGAAGCTAGTTCTCTCTAATCATTTTTTTTTTTTAATTTTGCACATCAATCCTATTAAAGTTTCTTAAAATCATCATAAAATAAAAAGAAAAAAGAAAAAAAAAAACAATTTGACGTATCCATGCGCGAGTTTGGAGTTTGAATTCTAAACGTAATTAGTATACTCATTATTGATACATTATAGAAACGTAGAATTTATGAGGAGAGACAAAGAGGCAGGTGGCTAGCGAACAGTGATGGGAGGGCAAAAGGGGAACCCATGAAAGTCGCTCAAAATGACCATCCCTTCACGTGACCAGCCATCATTTTCTTGTTGGCCTAATCTCAATCCCGACGACCGAGCCACAAAAGTTGTTCGTTGCAATTGCAATCCCATGTGTTTATTGGATCTTGATTAAGGCTTTTCTCCACTTACACATGTACAAACAAAGCAAGAACTTCCAACGTAATATAAATCATCACGATAATTTTAATCTAGAACCGAGAGGTTGGTAGGAATACATATATCAACTTCCTTTATAATCTCTATGCACCTTTTTTTGTGAATTTGCCCATTTACCTTAAGAATGCCAAAAAAAAAAAAAAAAAAAAAAAAAAACTTTTTCTTGCTTTAACGTTCCACCAATAGTATGCCTGTCTGGATTTCACGTTAATTCTGAATTATTCATATTATTACCATTCGAAAGTAGAGATATAAAAAAAATGTTGAAAGTCGATCACAGATCTTCATCTAGAGAAAAGGAACTTTGCGACGATGGGGTGCGTAAAAAGCACTCTTTTAAAATCAATTACCAACTTTATTTATTTATTTATGTTTGATAGAATTACCCATTCTGTTCACATGGAGAATCCAACCAACACGCAAGAACTGCTTTTGCTGCACTCGCAGTGTTCGCACATTCAAGTCCCATAAAGTTCCAGCTTTGTAGCATCGTTTTGTGCTTTCGAGTCTTTCAAGAGGCATGTGCATTTTGCTGAGTGCCTTCCCTTGCTGCATGCAACTACTTTTTTTCCCCACCGAAAATCCAACTTCAAATAAACTATGCATGGACTGAAGCATATTTCGCTTTACATGCAAAATTCAGCATACAAAGCAAATTATTCAATTAGGCCATCATTTACTTCCATAAGGGGTTCTTTATTCTCCAATCGTGTTTTTTTTTTTTAAAAAAAAAAAAAAGAAATAAATTTAAAGGAACCATTAGCTCCTAATCGAAGCATTACAGGATATAATGCATCAAATACGCACTAAGAAACAAAATGGAATAATTTATAATTATGAATTGCATGAGATGGACGGCACGCACCAGGCTGGTACTTTGCCAAATTTGACATTGATTTTCTAGAAAGATATATTAACAACATTTTAATTACAATTTGCCATGTGGTTTGTTTCGCCCAAAAGATTAAAAATCAAATTATATTAAACCGTGCAAAACAGAAAGCAAAAATCGAGCCAGCAGCAGATACCCATTCCTCATCCCGATCTCCAATTTCCAACCAATGGCGGGCCGGACAGGCGGCCGGCCACCCGCCCAAGCTTGAATATCGGAGGCTAACACCACAATGTCCCCTGCTCTGCTCACTCCCCAGATATTCCTTTGAAAAGAAAAGAAAAATTCAAGAGAACTTCTCCCTTTATATCTCATTTTTTGTGCATGTTTTTATTTATAAAACTCCGGGAAAAATCAAGAGAGGGTGAGAAGATAATATGCATTTGGTGGTGGGTTTTCTTGTCCTTTCGTATAGAATTTTTTTGTTATTTTCCTTTTTTTTTTTTTTTTTTTGGGGAATTAAGCTTCTTGGGTGCTGCTATCTGGAGAGCTGAGAGGGAAACACGTGTCCTCCCCACCAGTGTTCCAAAGAAAGTTAGCATAATTGGCAGCATAATACGAGTTTGTGGGATCAGCAGATATGGCTTCTAAGAATGTTTCTTCGGCTGCCCATAAATCATTTCTTACTCTCCATAAAAAGCTCGCATACTTGCTGAACGACTCCGCATCCGGCGGCTCCACCGCTATCGCTCTCTTAAAATACTCTTCCGCTCTGCATACACAAACAAACAAATTAGTCAAGCACTAGTCTAACTAAAACTTCAAAAACTTTTAATTGGCGATCATTTAGCTCACAAAGATATTTTCAACCAAAACCACTAATCATCCATTCAAAGTCAACAAAGAAGAGATCTTTTCTAGTGAAAGCGTGTGGAGTCACGCGCATTAGGTGATAGAAAAAGTGGTATTTCAGCACGAGGGTCGAGGGGGAAAAGGCACACCACACATTTCTCTAACAAACAAAAAAGTTTCAAGAAACCAAACCCAAAAATAGAAATGGACAGAACGACAACGTTTGTTATAGTATATGCCGTTTATATATATATATATTTTTTATACCCTGAAAATATTCTAAACTTAAAAATTCCATGAACCAAAATCAAACTTAATTAACTTAAAAAATTAAGGTACCTGTCGTAATCATGAGCAACGATGTAGAGGAACTGAGCGTAATTAGCAAGAAGCAAAGGATCATTAGGCTCTTGTGCTAATCCTGTTTGATAAAGCAGCTCTGTTCTGAAATAATCAGCATAATCATCAGCTTCAATGTTGGCCGTTACAGGAGAAACAAATCTCTCCATAGTCTCATGATCAAGCGACTCGTCAGTAACTTGCATTTGTGAAGCTTCATCCACAATTGAGTTCCACAAATTCAATTCTTCTTCTCTATCAACTTGCCCCGACACCGACTCTGCGTCTCTAGTCGTCCCGAAAGATGACAACTGAGAAGCACCATCTGGGACAATCGTTCTAAAATGATCCACCCGATCAATCCCGCCGTCGCCATCTGTCCCGCTGCCAATCGGCCGGATTTTCCCGCCACCGCCATTGTTACCGCCAACTGAAGTCGTCTTCCCACTCCTAGAAGAAAAAACTGAGAAAGATTTGATAGACGATGAATCAAATTTGTGCCTCCTCTGGTTGTGAACTTCAACCGTGGAAGCGTACTCGTGATACGCTGCCGCTGGCGGCGGAGTTGCTGCAAGTGAAGTGTTACTTGCCATAGAATGTACCGTAAAATTCGCTAACAGAATCATCACATACACCATTAAGGTGGGCGTATGCGAAAACACTTGCTGAAACAGCCACACAAATGACGCGTGCATTTCTCTTTGAACACGAACAAGAATCCCTTGCAGGTCTTCGTAGAATAAAATTTCTCTCATTTGTAAAGTGAAGCTATGAAGCTCACGGATTATAAACACCATAGATGAGAAAGCCTTTTTAACTGAACAATAAGCCGACTCGCCTGCTTCTCTAAACCCATCCTGCCATTGTAACTTTCTCTTTATGATTCGAAGCGATAAAGGAAGGTCAACACTGTTAGCCTTCCGTTCAATACTCTCTTGAATTATTTCGTCTTCTTCCCATGGAGGATCGACAAAGCCGTCTCTATAATCTCGGGATTCTGATTCTGAGTTGACGGCGTTATCGCGGCAGTTAGTTTCGTTTTCGTTTTCGTTTTCGTCAAAGGCGTCCAAGCTGGCGCTGCAAGTTCTTCTAACGGCGTGTTGGATTCTTGGCCTTGGATAATACTCGCAGGAGCGAGAGCGGTGAGGCTGCTTCGCTAATTGAGGACCGAACAGAGCTGATCGGTCCAGTCCTTGGACGTTGCGCCACACGAGCGGTCCGATATCGCTGCTGCAGCTGCTGCGACTGCGTCGTTTTGAAGAAGGCGAAGAGATAGCTGATGGTAGGGCTTGTGAAGATGACGGAGACTGAGGAATTATCCGCTGTGTCCACTGTAAACATGTGTTTGCTACTTTCACGCCCATTTCTCAAAAGATTTTTTACTCGAAATTTTAATTATAAACAGATCCAGAAAAAAGTCTTCGCCTTTTATCTCCTTTAACCTGAAAAATCAGAGAAATAAGTTAACAAATCAACCAAAAAAGGAAACGATTTCAAGAAATTACTTCACTTTCCCAAGCTCAAGAAGGAAAAAAAGTTTAAAATTTGATAAATCGAGGTAGATGCCAAAAAAGTGGAAATTCCTGAAGAGATGACACTGAAAAACTCACGTTAGATTTGCAACGACTTCAATGATTTACAAATTTTCCTTTTCTCCGATTTAGCGCCGGCGAAAAGTACCGGTGAAGCTCCTGAAGCGAAGTACGACCCGTATAGCTTCACTCTAACAGGACTACAGAGGCGCCCGTGAGTGTTATATATAAACCGAAAATTTCAAAAAAAAAATCTCGGAGAATAAATTAAATTATAAAAGGAAACTGTGTACCGTATAAATACAGTATAGGACGGGTAGTTCCAGTAACCGGTTAGATTTAGTGGAGAGTTGAATAGTTGATGCTTGAGTGCTTTCGAGAGGGTTTAGTTTGGGGATCCGAGTCAGCAGGCGGTTCCAGGACACTAGTTTTGGGATATTTCAGTTCTACGCGGCTCGTTTCACGGACCAAATGAATCTGATTCAGGAGAAAATGACTATGTTTCACTTCACTCCCTAATATTTTACAAAACTACAAACTTTGGGAGATAATCGCTAGATATACAGGAACCTCCCCTTACGTAACACTAAATTTAAAAGATATGAATATACGTAATCTTCTTCTAAAAAAAAATAAAAATATACGTAATCTTAATGAGATTGCAATAAAGTTCGCGGGTTTTTTTTCTTCTTTTTTTTCCCTCCAACTGAAGAAATACCTTTTAACCCTCTATAATATTTGAGAGATGACTCTACTCACATTTTATAAGAGAGAGATTATCTTCAGATAATTAACTGATAACTGAGGAAATACCGAAACTAACTTTTATAAAACTCTTATGAAAGCTTGAATCCTTGCACTCAATATTATAACGTTATAAGTGCAACACTTTTCTCATTAGACCAAAGATCCATTGGTATTTGATATAATTTATTTAATGGTCATAAATACTTATTTACTTATATAAGTTCGTTTAATATTTTATATTGTTGTTTCTTTTTTATGAGTTGAGCATTTGAAAATCGAATAAATTATTTTATCTTTACTAATAAAAGTTCAAAATTTAAAATGTTAAAAGCCCAAAATGTATTTTACTTATTTGACTATCTTATTTTATTTATGTTATAACATAACTTTACATTTACCTATAAATTTAATTTTATAATTTTTAATAAAAATTCTCATCGGTAATAAAATAATTAAAATTTTTTTGATATAAATTCCATTCATAAAAACCCAACTTAAATAAATACTAATGGATATTATCATTTTCCCACCAAATATATTTTGACACATCATTTCAGTACCACGGTTTGGTAAAACCATCAGTTTACCATCAAATGTTTAAATTGTTAGTATTTTCCCACCATTCCGTTAAAACTCAGTTAATATGTAACGAAAAATTCATAAAAGGTCAATTTTATCCCTAGAGCGTAAAAGATGATTTTGCCCTCTAAGAAGGAAGAACAACAAATGATGATTTAATTACAGAATTTATAAAGTGTTAATTATATGGTCTTTTAAAAGGTCAATTTTATAAAATTTATAAAGGGTAATTTTTGCCCTTTAAAAAAGAAGAACAACAAATGATGATTTAATTACAAATTTCATAAAAGGTTAATTACATGGTCTTTTGAGCTCCAAAGATAAAATTGATATTTTATTAATTTTTCGTTACATATTAATTGAATTTTAACGGAGTTGTGGGAAAACACTAACAGTTTAAACGTTTAATGATAAACTGATGATTTTATCGAATCGTAGTACTGACGTGATGTGTCATAATATTTTTGGTGGGAAAACGATAATATCTCAAATACTAATTAAAAAAATATATACTAAAACGTGAAACCGCTGCTACTACGCCACTTGTCGCACCGGCCATCAGCTCAGTTCCAATGAAATGGTTTGTGTAAAGGTAAAACACGTGAAACCGTGAATCACACCGGCCCAGCTGTTGATTTACATTTACTGACACGTTTCTCCTTCTCTTTTTGTTTTTTTGGATACAAAAGTGATTGTATACAATAGCGACGGTGCTGTGCGTAGACAGCGTAGTAGTGACCGCGAAAGAGCGCATGATTTTTGTGTAGTAGTGTTAGTAATTTAATAATTATAACGATCTTACTTGAGCAATATTGTCCCTTCCGTGATCACGCTGCAAATTGACCCTAACGCCTCAACCTAATGTGGTCACGATTCGTGGGAAAAGGAAAGGCCACTTTAATCTATTAGATGAAAATGTCCAGACTAACCTTAGGTGTTAGTGGGGTGCAGTATTTTATTTGACTTAATATATCAAGTGGTGTATTTATTCAAAGGGAAACAGGACGTTAGATTGCTTAGATTTGTTCGAATACAATTTTGATTTGTTTTTGTTATTTAAAGTCAAGGCAATTTATTGTGTGAAAACGAAACTTTGTTATCAAATTTCTAAATTATGTATTTATATTATGGTATTTGTATATTTTATGATGCCAAAAAATGAAGAAGTCTTATATTTTCTTTAGTCCAATTTCATAATCTATGTTGAACAATGTTATGAAAATTACGTTTTTAAATTTATTAAGAGACACTAAATTGTAATAGTTGGTATTTTCTTTATCATAGTCTCATTACCTATCAACTAATAAATTTATGTTCAAATCATTAGTAAATACTAAAAACTAATTTCATATTCTTCTATAGATTTGAAATGTTAACTCAAGTGAAGAGCAAACATACATTGTTCTCTCTCTCTCTCTATATATATATATATATATATAGCAATTTGCAGTATAGATTACTCTAGAGTACTGATTAGTACCATATAATAATCGACAAATAATAGTGGGGGAAGGAAAAGCAATCAGAGGGTGTTTTTGTCAATTTGTGTTATAAAACGACACGTGACATTTTCTGGAGCTTCTCATAAAATAATAATTTATTTTTACAAGATGACAGAGAAAAAAAAATTTTTTTTTTTGAGATGAGATGACAGAGAAATTGAAATTACAATAAATATCTAGTTGTTGCCAAAGCATAAGAGGTGAGAATTCGACGGTCCAAAACGAATGCGCAGAAGAAGAAAGCTGTCAGGCCAGCTAGTTAGTTCTGTGTTAACATCAGCAAGGCGAAGGAAACGACTGGCGATGGTGACCCCACGTAAATTTCAACGGCTAATATTCACCAACTGAGATCTTTTCAACGGCTGATACTAATTCTATCACAATATCATTTCATAATTTTTTTTTTTTCAATAAGATTCTCTCGTCCTTTTATTAGTACCATCAATTATCATATCTTCAAATGAAAATTATTTAATTGGGCAATTTGTATCAAGTTGTTCTCATGTTTTTAGTTATTAATATTTTGTTGAATACTGTACTGTATGTTATTAATATAACACAGGACCCACTTCACCTTGTCGTCTCTTGTTTGTGCCACAAACGCCGTTGATACTTGATACAGAATCATCAAAACTTTGATTTTGCTTATCATTTTGATAAAGATGATATAATTCTTTAATCCCGCGATCCAAAATAGTCGTGACTCTTATCATACGGGGAAGGTGTAAGAAAACTGCTGGGTAGAATATATATATATTTTTTTGTTTAAACTACGAGGTGGTCTTGAGTAAGCCTCAACTGTGGGGGGTATTTTTAAACCCGTACCACAACTCCAATTAATCCTCGCTCGCATCAAGTAGGCCAGTAAAGGGTAAAGTGCTGGCCAAAGTGGCGACTCCATACGAGAGCGGGGCTTAAACCCCTGACCTCTTTTAAGGAGTGAGAGTACCGAGCCACTCACACCAACCAACTTTAGTTTAGAATATATTATTACCGTATATTCACATCAGTCGTGATTGAAAAAGATAATTTAATTTATAACTTAAAATCATTGAAGTATCACATGTTTATGAACAATTATGAACCTCTTTTAAAAAAGAAAAATGATTTGTGGACAATCCATTTTAGTTATTTGAAACATGTACATTTTTTCTTTTTTTAATAAAGGCTTTATATGCAAAGAGCACTTGTTAAGAATAATGTCGAAAATAATAGTTCAGAAGGTGTGATAAATAATTCATTTTAAATTAAGCTCCTCGAGGTTTGACGGAGCAGTTTTCATGCATTGTTCTTTAGTTGATTACATTTGAATCCCATATAAGATAAAGAGTTAAAAATCCAATTTGATTTAATTTAAATCATCTTGAATTAGTTGATAATTATTGCAAAGGTGATGATGTTTCTGGGTACCACTTAATTGGAAGAATCCGAGACTTACAGCCACTCATATGTTCAATATTGCCATGCTACGTTGATGCCACGTTTTAATTGTTAATTGCACTAAATATGAAAAACAATTAGAAACCATTCATAATATTTAAAAACCTTTAAGACACGAAAAATATTTCATTCCGCGTCATAAGTAGAAAAATGTTAGAAGGTCACGATATTATTCTCTTTTTATTCGTCAGATTCATATCACACATTTATTTTCTCTTAGGCATATGTTTGTTTAATCTCTATATTTCAAAAAAAATAAATACTCAATACACTCTTATTGTTAGATATGTTACACTTTTTTCCTTACTCTTTCTCAGCTTTTACAAAAATATCCTTACAAAAATCTTAGGGACATTAATTAAAAAGTAACAAAAAGATCATTTTATGAAATTAGCCATAAAAGTAAATAAAAAATAATGTAAAACATATCTTGCTATTATTTTACTCTTAAGGTTAGTTGATGGTTCTTAAACCTCCGCTTATAAGATACAAGATAATTTAAAGTAAAGAAGATAAGAAAAGATTCTTAATTCCCATGATTACTCTGAATTCAGCTCTCAATTCTTATATTTTTTAAAATATAAGGACAAAATATATAATTAAAAATATAGACACTGAGTTGCATTAACCATTTTCTCCTTCATTTACACGTATAATTAATCGAAAGGTTATACGTGAAGAAAATTTAATATAAAAAAAAAATGTGTACACGCAGTCATTTAGGTCAAACTCGTAGGCCCAAGCAGCTTTCAGAAGTGTAGGGTCAAGTTGGGCCACTGAACAATCATGGAACGCCAAATATTTGATGCCCGCAGCCGCAGCAGTACAACACCAACATGGCTGACGCACAATACGCAGAGATGTATTTCTTATTTCTCATGAATCTCATCTATTTGCAGTTGCCGTTCACCAACTCCATGCAAGCATTCAGACTTTTTTATTTATTTTTCCACCAACGTTGCATTTCTTTTGTTCCTTTCTATTAGTTTAAGGTTCTGATTGGCATCAAACTCAGTGCACATTTGTCAAATTGGGGATAATCTCGAATGACTGAAACCTTGTGAGTTGTGACCTTTTTTTATTTTTCTTCTCCGAAGAAAATTGAACTTTGACGTGATTGGTCCAAGAGAAAATTCGCAGATCGTTTTTCTTGGAAATATGGTCAATTTGGCCAACATCCCAGGTAGGAGTGGGCACGGTTCGGTTCGGTTCGGTTCGAAATTAAGTAGAACCGATTTAAATTGGTTATTTTATAAAAAGAACTGAATAAGAACCGAACTCAATAAGAACTGAATTCAAACAGTTCTTTTCGGATCGGTTCGGTTCAGTTCGGTTTTTTCGATTCTGCGCTTAATGGGCCTATTTTGAATTTTTAAATTTTTAGCCCATTGGGCCTCATGAATGTAATAATTTTTTTCAACAATTAATTTATCCTAATTTTATTATAAATATTAACAATAAATACAAAAGTATTCAAAACACATTTTATCACTAATATCTTACTAACTATTAATAAGATACTTCCAAAATATGAAATATTAAAATTTCAAAATACATAATGAAACTCCAATACTCCATCTATATAAACATAATCATAATGTTATAAAGAGAAATAACACATGTTTGATTTGAATAAAATCATGTTTGATTTGAATAAAATAAAAAAATAATTCGGTTTTTCGGTTCAACTAAGTGAACCGAATACCGAACCGACATTTCGGTTTTTTTTACAAACGGTATATTCGATTTTTTTAAAAAATAAAAACCGAACCGAATTAAAAAAAAAAAACCGTCGGTTCGGTTCGATTTTTTTAAAACTACGATTTTTTTGCCCACCCCTAATCCCAGGCAACACTGAGCTCTTTATCGTGATCTTGCGCGGAATAACGGAACAAATGCTCACCAGCATGTTCAAATTTTCTCTTAATACTTATCTTAGAAAATCATTTTTTATGCACATATTTGCCTACCTAGTGACGTAAGACACGTGGCGTGGTTTAACTACATACACGGTGGGTTTTGTTTTAACTTCATTATTTATTATCCCAAAATCTTTGACAAAATCTATATAATTCGTATTTTCCGCATGAGTTGTCAGAATTAAGCTAAATTCCTCTGTTTAGGCATCTCAAAGTCAAAAGTCATTTTTTTTTTAAACCTCCTACGAATTTCAGAATTAAATTGTAAAAAACTACGTGTTATATCATTAATGATAATATTCAGATGCTTCTCTCATAATATCTTGATCCAGCCAAATTTTAAGTTTTTAGCCATAACTTTTCTTTATTGACTTTTTTTGTTCAATTTTTAAAAAATATTCTGTCACAATATTTGCTGTGGAGCCATATACAGCTTCCGATATATTTAGTTAACCATGAAAGATACATTTAGCTACCTCGAGGGTCCATAATAATTACCTCGGCTGGTATATACGTCAATGGTAAACTAATGTAGACGTGTTCTGAAATTTAAGCCTTAGAGACCATAATGGTATTGTGAAATAAAAGAGGCAAGAGCATACGATCGATCACATGGCAGTTAAGACTAATGCTAGCTAGCTTTAAGATGAGACGAACACAGAATTGCAAAAGGAAAATGCCAATTAAGATGCTTAAAGGAGAAATTATCAAAAGAAAAAAAAAACAAAAAATGAAATAGGCATAGCTCGCAAAAGGAAACGCTCTCTGTTTGGTTTTTGTAGAAATACAATGGTACATGGGCGTGAAACATTTTCATGTGGGTGAGGCTCGAACTGGCTTGTCAAATGCTTTGGTAAACTGGGGCCATTGCGGAAAAGTTGCTGCGCATCTTGCTTCTCTAATACTGAAACTTCAAGTACAACACCATCTGTGCCGTGTGTCGTTTTAGAGAATCGTATCATGGTACTGTATTAAGAATTAACCTTATTGAAATAAAGGCCCATAAAGTCGGAGAGAAGTATAATAGTCCAGACAAACACGTGCCGCAGAATGTGCCGTTCAATTAATTGAGGAAAATTATTTATGCTCTGAACAGACTGAACCTAAACCCCGTACCGAACCCCAGCCAAGTGTAATTATTTTTCCCTTTTTTTCCCCTTATTCTCTTACATAATGACATAACAAACTTTATAAATTTGATAAACATTCTCAGTACCCATAAGTTTTATTATTGTTAGGTTATATTTTCACAGCCTTTAAATTTTTTATTTAAAGATCCAACATTAGTTATTTAGTAATGTTTGTTATCTTATTATGTAAGGTAACAAATTAAACACTCTTTTGTTGGTAATTTTATTTTCAACATTTGTGGAGTATGGTCGGGGTTTAAGTTCGGGCGGATACCATTGCTCCTTAATTGGTGTCCACGTAAATTGCAAAAGTGCCATAAATCGTGAACCACAGGCCATGTTTGTCAATTGATGATGTGTACCTAGAAGCACACTTGTTCATAAATCTGACTACATCACAAAACCAGAGAATTCATTTCCTTGTCTCAATTCTGATACGATGGGTAGTTGTGCACAAGGATATATATATATATATATATATATATATAAATTTTTAATTCTGTTATACACAGATTGTTACTGATATTATATCAGATTGTTATGTTTCGTAAGAAAAAAACTGTCTCGAAAAAGACTGTCTCTACTCAATTAATTGATGATTGAGGGAGTACTTAAACTAACCTTCATAATGCTCTCGTGGAGTTAACAAGTAAAAGACTTCTCCTATTAGACTAAAGGTCCATTGGTCCTTTTTTGAGTTACTAGAAAGAATGTGTCTTATTTTTAAGGGATCCGTTCAACCGCTTGGAACTAGTGAAAAGCGCCTATCACTAGAGGATGGTATGGGCTAAAAATCAAGGAAATAGTTTGCCTACTAAAAGAGGCTATTTAAACCAAAGAGGGCATCAAAAAAAGGAGTTAACAACCACTTGACCACTCACTTTTTACATGATGTTCAGTAGCAACACCCAAAATCTATTAAACTTCAGCTTATTTCCAGTTTGACCAATTCATTTTCTCTTCTCTGCGCTGAAGTCCCTCCGGCGTATCCAAACCGTATTTTTTAGTTGACAAATATTGAGAATTGCGTTCGATTCGTGTTTGAGTTAGGGCTTGTGCTGTTAGTCCCCAAAAACCAACTTCAGCAATATATATGTACATGCAGCAGCGATCGCATGATACATTTGCTAGCTATACTCCTTTTCAGCCGTTTGATCATCCTCAAACAACGTGAGAGTCCATTTTCTTCATTTCTATTTCATGTCCTGGGTCAATTCCATTATAGCTTTAACTCTCTTTCTCCAAGGATTTTGCCTGAACTGCTTTCAACTTGCCATGCTTAAAACTAAATTTCTCACTAAGTACGTACATCAGTGCATGCGCGTACGCAGGCGTTTGAACTAGAAAATCACTTGTTATACATTTGTGTGTGTGTGTGTATTTTATAATAAATAAATATATGAAACGAATCAAATTTCGTGGAATCAGAATCGAAAGGAAATCTTTGAGATAACTTAATAACTTGTCGTGGCATTCAGAGAAGGGAAAGAAAAAGAGGCAATGGATTGTTCGCGGCGAGAGTTAAGTTGTTGGCTTTAAGCTAAAGAAGAGCCAAAACAGAAGGAAAAAGCCGGGAGAGGCCTCAAATTCACACGGGCTAAAACTAAAGGACCGGACAGAGACATGAGGACGCCAATGCCACGCCAATCTCCTTATCTTCTCATCTTCTCTTCCATCCTCTTCTCCCACCCAATCAAATCCCTTTTATTAGTCATCTATATACGTTGCCCTCTCATCAATTTCCTTGTTTTTATTTCTACTTCAAATTACCAAACATGCATTCTAACCTGTGATTTCCTTGGACCCCTTGTCATTTTTTTATTTGCTAATATAACCCTAGATTTAAGATTGGGCCGGGGTTGGGAATATTAATTAAGGGTGGGCACCGGTCAGGTTGAGTCGAGTTGAATATCAACTAAACCTAATCCGCATATAGAATGGGTTGAAAAAATTCAACCCAACCCAATCCGCGGAACTGCAAATTGGGTTGAGTTTTTGAAATTTTTTTTTAATCTAAACAAAAATAAATTAATTAATTGAAAAAAAAAACACAAATATTAAAATCCTTACAACACAAATCCAACATTTCAAAGTTCAACAATCAAATTACTAGTACATAATTAATGGAAACACAAATTATTAGTACATAATTAAATTTATTAGCACATAAATTTAAAGTCTTGTTTAATACAAAATGCTATATATCAAAATTTATATAATAAAACACACACATATATATACCCACATACATATATATACACACACGCACATATATATACATATACATACATGGGTTGACAGGTTAGATTTGGGTTAAAAAATTTCAACGCGACCCATAAAAAATCAAACGGGTTGAGCGGGTTAGTGCCCACCCCTAATTAATCAATTGTAATTGTCAATAGTGGAATAATATATCAATAGTTATTAAGTGTGTGCTCATCAAACATTTTAAACGTTGTACATTCAAATTTAAGTCGGCTCGTCACAAGCATACTCTATGATGTTAAATCTGAATAAAAATAACAAAACTAATTTTGTCCTCTTGTTTATTAGATTGTATTTAACTTTTTTTTTTAAGTCGGAAAATTTGTGCCTTATATTCACTGCATATATTATCTTCAAATTGTTCACGGAGCAGTGATGATATTTTGGGTCTAAGTGAAATGAAAAATATCTAAGAGTAGGGGTGGGCAATTTCGGATTCGGATGAATCCGATCGGATTTCGGATAATTCGGATTGGAAAAAAATTCATCCGAATTCAATCCGACTTTAAATCCGATCGGATGATTTGGATTGATCCAAATCCAATCCGATCCGAACCAAATCCGATCGGATCGCACAAATTTCATCCAATTGGATTTACCTTCAAATCCGAATCCGATCCGATGCCCACCCCTATCTAAGAGTGAGTAGCCATCCCCTCTTGGACATGTAAGTGACTAAGTGGTCCCTTTCGCCGAAGATGTCGTTTCTGGGGACCCAGCCTTGTTCAGTTGTTTTCTGTTTTCCTTTGATTGATTTTACGCCATTGAACTCCAGGTGCTTCGGCCATTCAAATCCATACAAAATCCATAGAAATTGCAAAATCATAAACGCAAGTGTATATATCGATCAATTTTAAGAGCTGTTGCATGATTTGATGCGAGCACATCTATTTCTTTTTTCTCCTTTAAAATCTCTACTAATAGTTGTGCATTCAGTACCATATACGTACCATCAATCAAATTCGATACATTTTTATACATCTGCTTCCGCTTAAAGTTCACATACTATTATAGTGAGACCACAACTTGGTGTGAACAAATTCATTAACTTTTTCATTGATGTTACCATGGAAATAATAATATCATTGTATGCACATTTCAAATCGCATATTTATTTGTACTTGTCGTAGCTAGGCTCATGGCCATTCATAAGATTTATATATTTGTAGTGCCTTGATGAATTGAATACGAGTAGAGCTATACGTCCTATATTTTTTATTTCAAAAATTATTCTAAATAATATCACATTCATTAATATTTGAAATTCACTCAAATCTTATAAAGAGTTATTAATCACTTAAAAATTACGCATCATTTGAATAAAAATTTAAGATACTATCATTACTCATTGAGTATGACTATTCAATCCTCTAAGAATTTCTAAACATATCTCTCTATATGTATGTGTGATTGTATGGAAAACTTTGTCTATAATAACAATTATTAAAGATATAAAGCTACAATGCAGAACAATCAAATAAGGAGAGCCCAGAATCTAAATCCTTAGATTAAAAATGGATTGATCTTGAAATATATAAGAGTGGATATGTAACATCTCTCAATACACTTTGGTCTTTCAAGAGAAAATTATGCGTTTTTTACCACGATATAAGACTATATTGATTAATGCATATTGTCACATAAATATTACTACGCATACAAATTTGAAATATAAATTATCTTAAATTAATTTACCAAATGTTGTGATACTCATTAGTATGTGTTATTTAACCAAGTATTCATAATTAATATCAAAATTAATTTAGGCACATTTTTCACACCTTAATTATCGATGTACAAATTTTATACTTTAATTTTGTAAATGTTATTGATTTGATTGTCACACACATACCCCAGTTTTAAGAGAGGGTTGCGGGCGAGCCGGATCCAACACAATTGGGCCAAGAATTGGAGGTCTGATGCAACAGTCCCATTGCTACAAACACTTCAAAATTATTAAAGAAGAGCGCGGGAGACGAATTTGTTGCGGTTGAAGTTTCGCGCTAAAAGCCGAAAACCCGCCATTTGCCCACATTTCCCCGCCTTTTATCTAACCCATTCTATCAACAAAATTTTGTCAGAATCCAAACACACATTGCGCCAAATTTACATTATAGGGGAGAAAAAAAAAGGATATCAAATAATGCCTGCCATCGCCAGTCACAATTCGATCATGGCCGTCAAATCGGAGAATGCTGGTGAGGTCGCCAGATCCAACGGCGGTTCAACCCCTCAGAAGCGGAGATTAAGATCTGACGCCGCGGCTGTAGAGAATATGAGCCCGATTTCGACGCCGATGAAGTTGAAACCGCCTCGTCGATGCGTCAATTCGAGTCCAAACAGCGGGGCTAATGTGAGTAATTTAGCACTTAACAACCTAAGATTTACCGATTAGTCAACGTTAGTCAACAGCATTGTTATTGATTTGATTGATTTCTGTGCCTTTTTTTCATTTATTTAAATTCTTAAATGCAGGGAATTGAAATGGAGATAAATGAAAAACTAATGAGTGCGCGTAAATCACCGGTTAAGAAGAAATTATGTGACAGTTTTAAATCTAAACCAAATTGGAACCCTCAAGGTAAGCTTTATTAGTTATTAATCTATGCATTTATTTAGACTTTTGCCCTGATAAATGGTTATAGTTGTTTAATTGTTAATTATCCTCAGTTGATTTTGTACATGAAATTGATAAATTTGTCAGTAAAGGATCCGAGTATAATAAAATTGCTATAATTATTTAACTTTTAGACGTGGAGCAAATGAGTGCGGTTAGGGAGGCACTGCATGTGTCAACTGCACCATCTACGATTCTTTGTCGTGAAGATGAGCAGAAAAAGGTTTTGGGGTTTTGCAAGAAGAATTTGGAAGAAGAGAAAGCAGGGAGTTTGTATGTGTGTGGGTGCCCGGGGACTGGCAAATCATTGTCAATGGAGAAAGTGCAACATTATTTGGTTGATTGGGCTAAAGAGGTATATGATCACAGCCACTCGTGTTACCTTTCCGGAATTGATTATGGTCTTTTGTTGGGTGCTTTTCAGGATCCTAAATGATGATCTAGTTTTAAGCTATTGTGCTTGTCAACTGGTTTCTGTTGCCTTGTTGTTGTGCATATGTTTGTTACTTGTATGATTTAGGAATATGCCGTGTAGATTTTGAAAACCACTATGGCTTCCCTTAAATATTATGTGTCACAAGGAATGTTTTCAACTTGCAAGACTTAATGATATACAGGTCACCATGTATCAGTTTGCCTGTTACTGAATCATCTTACCATTATCCTACTTTCTGAACATCCATGATCATGAAGTTTTTGTTATCTCTACCAGGCAGGTCTTCAGCAGCCAGAAGTATTTTCCATAAATTGTACTTCACTTACAAACACGTCTGAAATTTTCAGCAAGGTACAAACAAGAAGAGTTTCTTTTGCCTAATGTCAAGATCTAAGAAATAATAAATGCTGAAATAGTGATTGTCTTGACAGATTCTTCTTAAACTCCAACCAAGGAAGAAACTTAATGGCTCCACTTCACCTTTACAACATCTTCAGAACCTGTATTCTCAAAAGCTGCATTCATCTGGCATGAAGATGATGTAAGAGACTTATCCTCATCCATATACCATAATAGTCTCTGCCTGCCTTACAAGCACGCACGCAGAGATGCATGCAGTGCCTGGCGTTGGTTGCACAATTCAAGATGACATGCTTCAATTAGATATTTTGGAAATTGATAAATTATTTTATGGATTGTTTTGAGACATTTCATTCTATTCTTGTAAGTAGAAGACACAATTTTGCCAGAAGCACAATTCTCAACCTCAGCTTCCTTTTTGCAGGCTAATAATTGCTGACGAGTTGGATTATTTGATCACTAGAGACCGAGCTGTCCTCCATGATCTTTTCATGCTTACAACCTTCCCATTTTCTAGATTTATACTGATAGGTACACTTTGCAGCAAATATCTCATCGAGAAAATTTCTCCAGTGCTGTGGGATTGTTTTGAATGAGCATCTTAATATTTTTCACATCCTCAATTGTTAACTGTCTTCAAGAGATGAACTTATACCATCTTTGCTTTTGCAGGCATAGCAAATGCCATAGATCTAGCAGATCGCTTTCTTCCTAGGCTGCAATCAATGAATTGTGAGTCATTATTTGATCTTATAGTATTTTCCTGAAAAAATCATAAATTATCTTTTGATTAGATTTACAATTTTCTAGAAATTCCCTCTTCATATCTCCTTAGATTGGCACCCTTCCCAATTTTATATTTGCAGCAGCTTGGGAGAAGTGCTAACTGGCTGGTTTTAATTTCTTCTTGCTAGGCAAACCTCTTGTTGTCACTTTTCAGGCTTACTCTAAAGATCAAATCATCAGAATACTTCAGGAGAGGCTCATGGTAATTACTTTGTTCCTTCTTTTCTTCCAATAAACAGCCAAGCTGCTATTGATTTGTTCATACAATGGTTGTACCAAAGTTTGGCTTAAAAATAATCAAAATATTCAGTGTCATCGACATTCCTTCTAGATATGTGCTTCTGGTCTTGTGCATAGTATTCAAAATAGAGGAGATTATAAATCCAGATTTTTTTTTTCATAGCTGTTATTCTCTTCCAACAGGAACTTTCTTACATTGTGTTTCAGCCACAAGCATTGGAACTCTGTGCCAGAGTGAGTCGTACTTGTACTTAGCATACTCTAGTTAATGATCTCCACTTTTCATCTTTCGAAATATTACTCTTGGCACTAACTTTTGCAAATACAACAGAAAGTTGCAGCTGCATCTGGAGACATGCGTAAAGCTCTGAGTGTTTGCAGGTCAGTCTCTTATAGGATTACTTATCATATTGTACAAGCTCTATTGAGTATAACCTAAAGAAATGACAACATAGTCAATATTTTTCTTTAATTTCTTCCAGGAGTGCAATTGAGATTCTAGAAGCAGAGATGAGAGAATCGGTAAGCAAAATGAACTCAGCTTCAGCCGAGCAAGGGTTATTTGATCAACAGGCAGCTTCAGCTTTTGAATTCTTCAATTCTCAGGCAAATAATTTTTTCTTGCTATTAGTACCGTATGCATCTGTCTTGGATTAAAACTTATTAATATGGTACTTTCTGACTCTTACAAATTTTATGATGTCATCTAACAAGCATGAATTGTGGACAGGTGAGGGTTGATCATATGGCTGTTGCTTTATCAAATACATTTAAATCGCCTGTGGTTGATACCATAAAGTCTCTTCCACAGCATCAACAAGTAAGTTCTCGCTAACAACATATTAATTTTTGCATTTAACATTTATAACAATTACAATGCTGCCTCAGATCAATCTTCTAGATGCATGAACTCTTCTCTGTATGATACTACAATTTCAGATTCTACTTTGCTCTGCTGTGAAGTTCTTCCGTGGAGGAAAGAAAGATATGACAGTAGGGGAGGTGAGTTTCTCACTTGCTTGGCATAAATAGAGTCAAAGAACGTATTGAATTTATCATTATCTGAGGTTTGTTACATGGATGTGTTTGCAGCTAAATAAATCGTACATGAACATCTGTAAAACATCACTAATCCCACCAGTTGGAACTCTAGAGTTTTTTAGTATGTGCAGGGTGCTACATGACCAGGTAACTAAACAACACTCTCGATGTTCAGTATGAGGAAATTCTTTTTACCTCAAATATGATTATGAAAATGATGCTGAGATATAATCAATGCAGGGGATACTCAAAGTAGGCCAGTCCCGAGATGATAAGTTAAAAAGAGTAACATTGAAAGCAGATGAATCAGACATCACTTTTGCATTGCAGGTATGGACTGAAAATCTAGCTTCTAAATTTTTTGCTTTTATGTGCTTTTTCATTTTGTTGATTTGTTCTCCCTTGGATCTGAGTATCTTCATCCCGGCATGGCGCCTAAGGTGTTGCTTTTATTTCTTTATGTTGATTGTGCAGGGAGTTCGTTTCTTTAGAAATTGTCTTCAATAACTATGCTGATAAGGGTTGCGTACTCTCTCAAACGGGATTAAGAGCTCGCAATTTCCAAATGTGGGAGATATAAATGTATATACAGAGCAGGCAAATTCAATACAGATTTATACATCTTCTGTAGCTGCATTACTAGCTAAATTGTACCCTTTTTTTTCTCCATATTATATATATGAAGAGAGCCATTTCATTTGTTTGTATAATGTACTATTTTCTCGGTGTGGCTGAACCTGACTGCATGGATCTCCGATAAAAAACTTTGGACAATCAATGAAACCAAAAAAAAAAAATTACCAGTACAAACAATCAACCATATCGCGGTTAATTTGATAGACGAACAAACAAAAACATCATCCTTGTTAGTAGTCCAATTGAATTGTGGGTTCCACGTAATCATTCTTTAAAATGAAAATTGGCCATTGAAAAGTAGTGGTTGGTATATGGCTGCGAAGATGAATGATTTCATGCAATTTTATTATTATTATTATTTTAATAAAAAAGATTACGTTGAACTAAACCCAATTTCAAATGAATTCAATCAACACTGTGTGGTATCATTCGGGGGTGCAGACTCTTTAACAGGGACAACAGAAAAACAGCACTTCAGTTTTCAATTTTTAATAATATAACTTTCCTTAAAAAATAAAATAAAATGAACAAGACTCTTCCCCAGCCGCCCCCCCCGGGGCGGCGCGGATGAAAAGGAATAAGATTTTGTTTCTGCTTTATTTGATCTTGGACTTGCAAAACCCATTTCCGTCAATGAGTTGCCATCCATAGCTTCAAATGTGGACAAACATGCACTCGTAAAAGGAACTATATATATATATATATATATATGCATTCTTTTTTCTTATGTGACCGAAACATCGCATTCTTTGTTCTGCCTTATCAAAAAACATCACTCAGGAGGCAGCAGTAATGAATGCTCTGCACATGGAAACCCTAGCCCTCACGCCCTCTCAACTTCCGTCAACCGTCGGTTTCTCCTCAACTGTCTCCGTTAACTTTAACTACAGAGTTGCTTCCTCAAAATGGCGCCCAAAGTCCCTCTCTTTTACCAGCTCCAGCTATCGTGCCCGTACACTTACATGCGCTGCCTCGGCCTCTCTTTTATTCGGTATTCACTCGCACTTTTAAGATTCAGTTTCGTGGTTTGCAATTGCATTTCTCTTTGATATCAGTTAAAGTGTTGGATTTACTAAATTTAATAAAGAAAGATAATGAATTACCCTTTTTTCTTTTATTATTGTTAAAAGTAGTCAAATTGCTACAAGAAGGAAATGCCAGCTAAGATTGTTTTAATAATCCATGCTGATCTGGTAGATTAATTTATTGATTTGAATCAGCTGCTACGACTACCTGGTTAAGCTTGGCTTTGAAGGATTGTAATTGGAGGTTTAAAAAAAAAAATGAAAAAAATGAATTAACTCTTAGATTTTTCTTGCTAATAATTGGAGGAAAAGGAAATAAATTAATTGGGGTTTCTGTTTCATGTTGATTAAAGCTCAGAATATTCCATTTTGTTGGAATCTATTTCTCTGTTTTTTAAGCACCCAATACATGGCCCTACAGTATCTTTAATCTAATTTGTTGATTTTTTTTCCCTCTTTAATGATTGTGCAATTCCAGTTGATCAGTTAGCAAAATTTCAAGAAGCTTCGAAGACGGGGAATTTAATTCCTTTGTACCGGTGCATATTCTCGGACCACTTAACTCCAGTTCTTGCATACAGGTGTTTGGTTAAGGAAGATGATAGAGATGCTCCGAGCTTTCTGTTTGAGTCGGTTGAGCCTGGTTCGCAAGCTTCCAGTATTGTAAGCTGTTTAGTCTACTACTTCTTCATTGTACTTATTTCTTTCTATTATCATGCAATTGTGGTCAGCTTTTTTTTTTTTTTTTGGGGTTAATTATGTTAGGGAAGGTATAGTGTTGTTGGAGCTCAGCCAGCTATAGAAATTGTAGCAAAGGAGAATATGGTTACAATTTTGGACCATAAGGATGGTCAGAGAACAGAGGAGATTGTGGACGATCCAATGGTGGTTCCTAGGAGAATCATGGAGGGATGGAAACCTCAACTTATTGATGAACTTCCAGAAGCATTTTGTGGTAAGAATTGAATTGGTAAACAACTTATTCTGTTAGTGGATCACTTAATATTGTAGCCCAATCTTCAAGTTATGTTTCAAAAGCAGCTCTGGCTTAGTTTTTGCTTGGTTTAGTTGTCTGCAAACGGTGATCAGTTTGTGATTAAATTTGCAAGTTACTCAACTCATTGTAAACATTTCTTTTGTTATGGCCTCTCAGTGTGAAGTGGGGAGTGTTATTTATTGGACTCTAAGTCATTCCTTAATTTTACTAAATTATAGGTCTTTTCTGTTGTGATTAACACTCTTCCATGTTTACTTGTCTCAAATGCCTGCATAGATCTATTTATCATGTTACTGCAAAACAGTGCTTTGGTATTACTTGTAATTCAGTCCTAAGTAATGGATCTTTCGGCGAATAGGGGCGCTATCAGTGCATAAATTTAATTTCATAAGTTGTCTTGTTGGCCAGGTGGATGGGTTGGTTATTTTTCTTATGATACTGTTCGCTACGCGGAGACAAAAAAGCTGCCATTCTCTAGTGCCCCAGAAGATGATAGAAATCTTCCTGATGTTCATCTAGGCCTCTATGATGATGTGATTGTGTTTGATCACGTAGAGAAGGTACTTTTACTCTGATAACAAATTGTTAATTTTTTTGGGGAAAAAAAAAGATGCTCATGCTCTGGGGTTTTCCCTTTGTCTTTGTGTAGATCTCAAGAATTCTGTCATTAGGCCATTGTTAGATATATGTGGTTGAAGCTTGCCACCTTTACATTTTTTTGGAATTTTTTACAGGAGTCGGTTGGGTAATTTCTTTTGTGAGTACATTTCCTGTTTCTTAATTCTGCAATTTTGCTGACCTCAGAAAGCATACGTAATTCATTGGGTGCGACTAGATCGATATTCATCTGTTCAGGAGGCTTTTAATGATGGAATGAACCGGTTGGAAAACTTGGTATCTAGAGTACATGATATTGTTCCGTGAGTAACTACTTGTGTGCTGAATGTTTAGTATCATTTACTTCATTATTGTTTCTTCAAGATAACAGTTTGACATTTTATTTATAATGCAATTTCAGACCACGGCTCCGCAAAGGTTCAATAAAGTTACACACTCGCCATTTTGGTCCTAAATTGGAGAGTTCAAGCATGACAAGTGAAGCATATAAGGAGGCTGTATTGCAGGCCAAGGAGCATATCCTTGCTGGTGACATTTTCCAGATTGTATTAAGTCAGCGTTTTGAAAGGCGAACTTTTGCAGACCCATTTGAAATCTACAGAGCACTGAGGATTGTCAATCCAAGTCCATACATGACTTATTTGCAAGTTTGCCCGCTTTTCCCTAATACTGCTTTTTGGAGAAATAATGTTTAGTTTCCAAAATCTGTGTTTATGTATTTATTTCTCTAATCAGGCTAGAGGGTGTATACTGGTTGCGTCTAGTCCAGAAATTCTTACACGTGTGAAGAAGGTTAGTAATATGTGATGGAATTTCGGGATGATTGAAGTCACATTCTTCTCCTCTTTCCCCTTGATGTTATGATTTTACGAAGACATAATGACTATTTAATTTTTTACCGACTGTGCTTCTGCAAGTTGATCTGAATTTATTATTTTATGCTATCAGAATTTTTGTTTGCATTGCTATGATGAATGCAGATCTTCACATTTTATCGTTGTTTGCAGAGAAAGATTACTAATCGTCCCCTTGCTGGCACTGTTAGAAGAGGCAAGACACCTAAAGAAGATCTAGTGTTTGAAAAGGAGCTTTTGAATGATGAAAAGCAATGTGCAGAGCACATTATGCTTGTTGACTTGGGGAGGAATGATGTTGGAAAGGTTAATTCCTAATTACATTTTTCTAAGCTTTCTTTTTCATGTTTCATGAACTCGTCCGTCTTGGTTTGGGGCCATAGATTTGATTTTGAGGTTGGCTGTGTCTGCAGGTTTCGAAATCTGGTTCTGTGAAGGTTGAAAAGCTCATGAATATTGAACATTATTCTCATGTTATGCACATAAGCTCAACGGTATGTATTCCTAGTCACACGTTATTAATGGAATATGTGTTAATTTGCACTTATATCGCATACCTGAGCAAACATTTACTTAAAATCACACAAATTGAAATATAGAGGTGTTGCTTGTGGATATGAGTTCTGAAATTTGTGGATATCTTCTTATTTTGTTGGTTTCGATAACAAAAAGTTCAATGCAATTTCCATGTTGTTTAAACTAATTCACATAGAAGTGTTCCTATTATGATCTGTTCCTCAATCAGTGAGCTGACAATATCTGTTTATCTTTGCAGGTTACTGGAGAGTTGCTCGATCATTTAACTAGCTGGGATGCGTTGCGTGCAGCACTACCTGTTGGGACCGTTAGTGGAGCACCCAAGGTACACTTAGTACCTCACAGGAGTGTTTCCTTGATTTACCATTCTTCTAAATTCTTAGAGATTCTCTATTTATTGATTTGCTTTCAATCTCGTAAGAAAGATAAAACCCGAAACCTTCATTCGTGTTATTGTGGTTTTCATTATCCTTTCTGCTGTAACTAAGGTGAAAGCCATGGAGTTGATTGATGAGCTGGAAGTCACCAGGCGCGGGCCTTATAGTGGTGGATTTGGAGGCATTTCATTTACTGGTGACATGGACATTGCCCTTGCTCTCAGAACTATAGTCTTCCCAACTGCTACACGCTATGACACTATGTATTCATACAAAGATGTGGACAAGCGAAGGGAATGGATCGCTCATTTGCAAGCTGGGGCTGGAATTGTGGCTGACAGTGACCCTAATGACGAACAGAAAGAGTGCGAGAACAAAGCTGCTGGTATTGCGCGTGCCATTGATCTTGCAGAGTCCTCATTTGTTGATAAATGATCAAAGTTTACGCCTTATGGAGTCCCTTGATTTTTGCTGAATGCTGATATTGTCTCTGATCATAAATCGCTGGCTTGAGGCATTTTTGCTTGTAGTTGGTGCAAATTTCTGCCAACGGTATGAGTAGTAAAACATAATGTCAGGCCTCATGTGATGCTTGGTGAGCAATTGGAGGTTTGATGAATCAAAACGTTTTTTAAATATTTTAGTTTCACTCTAAAACCATTCTTCAGTTTTAAGTTAAGGTTTCTGTCTTTTTGGTATCGTCCCTATAAAAAGACGACGTGTGCAGGGGAGGCGGACGAGATTTCGTTGGTGTAAATGTAGCACGCACGTTCTGGACGTGGAAATACGTGGAATAATTTATTGCCCGCCAAGGCTCGTTTTGATAATACGTGGATTGATTTATTCTCGGCCACGCCAAATTTTCAACTTTCAAGTTGTCACAAAATTTGCCGAACACGCTTGTGACCTGTGAGGCTATCTAAAGTATCCTTGAACCAAATGATTCACAATTCATTTTTTCACCAGTAGTAGGAAAATAAACTAGGACATTCGTTGCTATTTACATATTAAAATTTACAATCAATTCAAAAGAAAGGAAGAAAAAATAGTTACCGTGACCTAAATAATTTAGAACTCAATAATTGATGTCTCTTCAGTTTTATAAAACAGTTTAATGGATTAATTTTTTATTTAAAAAAGGACTATAAATGGATATTACTTATGTTTTCCAAACTATAATAATTCAGGGAAATGATATTAAATCTCGGAGGTAAATCCAGCTGAACTTCGAAGGGTTGGTGCTGTTCCAATCGGGGTTTAAACTGGAGATCCCTTCAGGGAGTGTATCACAGCTGAAGATGAAGGGGCATTTAAGTCAGGTTACAAATATGTGCGGCTAAAGTTTTAACTAACACGGAAAAATTCTATTTAAATAAAAACCGACACCGGATAGACTCAAACTCAATGTTCGCTGCTTAAAGAGTCCCTGCTTGCTTCGAAGAGGACACCAACGTTACAATTTAAAAGCTTCATCATCGGTTCCTTCGTAAACTCCAGCCATTCGTTGCCTTGTAACCTGTGAGTCCTCTTTACTGTTAATAATTTGAATCCATGAATATATGAGGTGGGTGGCTTAGATCATGTTAAATATGATATGAAACCCCCAACAGGAAAATGAAGTTGATTTTTAATTAACAATTGCTGTGAAATGGAATCATTAGTTAGTTGCCATATACGAGTGGCATTAACTGCCCTGTTTATCAAACATTTTTGTAATCACTAGTCCACAAACACAAGAGATGTTAAATGTTCTATCGAAATTGAGCAGCAGCATGACAGTTACAAAAGGTTCTCTCGTTTTCTTGATAATATTTTAAGCATCTATCAACTAGGTGGGCTTTAAACCTGTTGATAATATTTGGTTTGACCTTGGAGTTATGTATGTAGAATGGGTGCCGTTATTCTACATGTAGAGTGGTTGGAAGAAATCTTAATCCATGAACATTACGGTTCTTTATTCATAAAACACTTGATCCTAAGATGTGGAGTGTGGTATTTATAAACACAATCGCTACCAATGAGGATTTGAATCATTTGATGACTTTGTACTTTCCAAGGAGATAATGTGCATATTATGTATAATAGTATTGGTTTGTCTTCATTGCAGGAGAGCAGTCAGGTTTGTGTACAGGCACAACTGACACTTCTATCAGGATTACTTAGATTCCATCAAGTCTGTAACTACCATGGCCACCAAGATTTACATAGTGTACTCTCTCTCTCTCTCTCTCTCTCTCTCTCTCTCTCTCACACACACACACGCGCGCGCACACACACACACACAAACGAGTGGGAGCAATCACAATTAAGTTAATTTGGTTCATTTCTTTCTTTTTCTTCTCCTATAATCTTAATCCTTTGGCTTTTCACAGGTATTACTCTTTGTATGGACATGTGGAGACTATGGCGAGGGAAGTGCAGCGAGGAGCTAACTCTGTTCTGGGAGTTGAAGCAACACTTTGGCAGGTACCTTTTACTGATAGAAAGAATTAGAAACTATAAAAAATGAGTAGTATGCTTAAGAGGAAAGGAAAATTCTTGGGTGTTCCGAATGCATTGCTCTTTTTCCAGTTATTTCTTGCCGTGTGTATGCTTCAACCAATCATTATGATATGCACACACACACGGCAAATTTGTGAATGGATAATGAAAAATGCTCTAGGAGCGCCAAAGACCTTAGGAGGCCATTTGATGATGCAAAATTTTCCTTGACTTATTGGAATACATAGGTACCTGAGACACTTTCCAGTGTGATTTTGCAAAAGATGAAAGCTCCTCCTAAAACAAATGATGTGCCAGTGATCAGGCCCCACCAGCTAAAGGAGGCTGATGGTTTTCTCTTTGGGTTTCCCTCTCGTTTTGGGGTCATGGCAGCCCAGTGCAAGGCCTTCTTTGATGCGACTTATGAGCTATGGGCATCACAAGCACTTGCTGGCAAACCTGCTGGAATCTTCTGGAGTACTGGTTTTCATGGGGGAGGCCAGGAGCTTACTGCGTGAGTTCCAAATGACTCTATCTAGTTACTTCATTAGAGGCTTATTAACTGTTCTGCGCATATTGATCTTGGAGAGCGTTACCGTTGTCATATGTTGAAGGACCTTTGTTGTTTATTGCTGTTGGTATTTTACACATTACTCATAATTTGTTGTCTTCATGCATTGCATGTCTTCTTCAATCCGATTTCGTAAAGAAAATTTGGTATATGATTGTTTGCCCCTTAACTCGTTTTACAGATTGACTGCCGTAACACAACTAGCACATCATGGTATGCTGTTTGTTCCACTTGGTTACACCTTTGGCAGCGGCATGTTTGAGATGAATGAGGTGAAGGGTGGCTCTTCTTATGGCGCTGGAACATTTGCAGCAGATGGTTCCCGCCAACCCACAGATCTAGAACTCCAACAGGCCTTTCACCAGGGAAAGTATGTTGCTGAAATAGCAAAGAAGCTCAAACGTTGATCTTGAGAAATTCTTGTACATGATGTATCTGATAGTGTGAAGAAATACTCAACTGTAATTTATCAAGGAAAACCTATGAAATAAAATCTTCTACCTTTAAAAATGAAAGCGGGCCTGTGCACATAGCTAAATCTTTGGAGCTTCCATGTGTGCTTATTGTGTTATCAAATGATAAGGCAGCTGGATTGAATTACATTTGCATTCAGGGAAAGGCAGTGTTACTTGGAGTATTCTGTTGCCTGTCAAGTTACGAGCAACGTATTTTTGAAGTCACTTCGAGTAATAACTTGCTTTTCTTTATGCTTAATTAAATTAAATTTTGCTTGCAGAGTCGTTGAATTATCTATGCTCTGGCTGCCTAAATTATTCAAGAACCACCTAATATCATCATTATCAGAAAAAGAAGTACTTCGGTACTTGCTGCTCGTAAGTCTTATCTTAACAGTGTCATGTGGTGGGACGACGTCGTTTTCTCGTGATATTATATAGCACCAAGCCACCAAGGGATGTATGCTTTTGTAATTGTAATCATTACGGTGGGTGCCCTGTCGGCTGTCCGTCTAACTCTGATGAAAGTGGAGGTTTGGTTTTGGTTTGCGAAATGTCTGATCTACTACTGGTTAGAAGAAGAAAATTATGTCACTGATTTTTTACAACTGGATAAAAACTGAGATTGAACTGGCAGCTAAACGACAGCGTATCACTCCTCCTCGCATACTCTGTACGTGTCGTACCGACTGACATTAAACTAATTTCCCGTTTCTCATTTATATTAATAAACTTCTCGAACTCTTTCACAACAAAATCTCTCTCTCTCTCTCTCTCGCACAAAAGAAAAGAGGACTGCCAATTCAGTAGAAAGTGCTTCAACTTCAATGGAGAATATCTGGCGTGCCTTGTCGGGTCAGGACCCGAACCCGGAAGATTACACAGGCATAGAGTTCTGGTCTAACCCGGAGCGATCGGGCTGGTTAACAAAGCAAGGCGACTACATCAAAACGTGGCGCCGCCGTTGGTTCATTCTGAAACAAGGCAAGCTCTTTTGGTTCAAAGACTCCCACAACATCACCCCCGGCTCCACTCCACGTGGCGTCATCCCTGTGGGCACTTGCCTCACCGTCAGGGGCGCCGAGGACCTTCTGAACAAACCCTTCGCCTTCGAGCTCTCCACGGGGGACTACACGATGTACTTTGTGGCGGATACTGAGAAGGAGAAAGAGGAGTGGATCAATTCGATTGGTCGCGCGATTGTTCAGCACTCGCGCTCGGTGACTGAATCCGAAGTCGTTGATTATGATAACAAATGATGATTGGTTTGTGAAATTTTCAATTTCTTAAATTTACTGTAAAAAAAAAAAGTGTGTGAACCTTCGTTAAAAAAATTGTTCTTTTTTTGTGGGTTTATGTTACAATTTGAGTAACCTTACACAGTTTATAGTTCTGGGCAGCTTTAATTTTTCCTCTATTTTATTATTTTCCGATAGAATTATTCATGACATGGTGGGTTGTGCCTATCGATTTGAAAGGGCCCATCAGTGATTATTGTAAATGTTTCTTGAAGTGAGAGATTTGCTGTAGCTTAGTGGTGGATAAAGTATCAACCATTCGTATGTGACTTTTCTATTTCTTGCTTTTGAGCTTGTGGACGACGAAGCATAACTTTAGATAAGGATAGACGAGCGGAATTGGTGGATCAAGAAGGAAAAGTTTGAAAGCTGAGATGAAGAAAGCAGAGCTCATATTCATTCCATCACTAGGAATTGGTCACCTTATGTCAACCCTTGAGTTTCCGAAGCCTTTTAATCGATCAGGATGATCGAATTTCAGTCACTATCCTGTCTATGAAGCTATCGTTCGCTCCTTGGGTTGATGCATACACCAAATAACTAACAGATTCAAAACCAAGAATCTGTATCATTGACCTCCCTCCTGTAGATCCACCTCTTCCAGATGTTTTAAAGAAATCTCCAGAATACACTGGTTGCGGAAAGTCACTTGCCCAATGTTAAAAATATTGTATCATCCCGCTCTAACTCAGGCTCCCTCCAAGTTACCGGGTTAGCTTTCGATTTCTTTTGTGTGTCCATGGTTGACGGTGCTAAAGAGCTGACTCTACCTTCATACATATTTTTAACTTCTGATGTGGGATTCGAGGGTTTCGTGCTGTATTTACTGATTCGTGAGGATAGGATCAGCACTGTATTTGAATTTTCAGATCACAAGTTGTTAATTCCATCTACAATCAACCCGGTTCCTGCATGCGTTTTGCTTTCTCCTCTGTTTAATAGGGATGTGGGTCATGCCACTTTTCTGAAGCTTCCTCAAAGATTCAAAGATGTCAACGGTATAATTATAAATACATTTCCTGAGTTAGAGCCTTATGCTGTTCTGGTGATCTAAATCCTCGATTGCACATAGCTGGGCCAGTGCTTCACCTTAAAGCTGATGAGGTTTGGAGCAATGGGGTAATTTGGTTGGTATTTTACGGGGAAAAGAACTATTGGCCAGTATTAGATTTTCAAGCCTGAGCAGACGAGCAAACTCACTGGGAATTTCACCCTGGAGCCATTGTCTGCAAAGTTGATGTACCTGAGAAAAATGAGATTCCCAGCATTAGGAGATAAGAAACCTCCTATGCTCTTTCCCAGGTCTAATTTAGTCTCTCTTTTGTGCCTACTGCCGCAGGTTATTCCCCTCCATTGATATAAGTTTACAGAAGTGCTTCATGAAATTGCGACTCCAAGTGGATCATGAAGCTGTGACACTATGGCGAGTAATGTAAGATGATCTATGTTGTTGGAACTGGCTACGATGGTGATGGAAGTACACCAGAGAAGAAAGGCAAGTGCACTTGATGGTTGTAGAATTCTAGGAAGCTGCATTTTTAGTATTAGAATTTTTTTTTTAAAATTTTTTTTAAAGGAAATGAGACATTAGGCTCCGATGCCACCTCTTTTGGTCCCATAATTCATAGTGCTCAGTCGCTTTGGCTTCTCTTGTCATCACAAGGTTATTTGATTTGTTTGAGGGAAATACATCGAGGAGACTAGACGTGATGAGCAGGTGTTTGGTGGCGGAGTTCTGCGAGCAGGAATATTCTCCTCGTCCACGAATATGCCATTCGCGAGGCCAAATTCCTGTTAGAGGCATAAGGTCATTCCTGGTAAGGGTCGAGGCGAGGAGACCCGGTCAACGACAGTTGGCAAGACGTGCCTTCCTATCCGAGAATCAAGGCACGAGGTCCATCTTCATTTGCCCACAATGACGACAATGGGGCATCCACATCCGAGGGTGGGGAGAATAACGGGCGTAAACTGCGGAAGGTCGGGACTCAGAGGAAGCCTATAAAAAGGTAGCCAACAAAGATAAAAGGGTTAGACTTTTTGCTATTAGAACTAAGAAAAGAAAGTTCCGAGAACGGAGATTAAAAAGAAGCCATAAGATTCGTGGTAAACATTCCCAGAACCCCTATTTCTGACTTGAGCGTAGGAGGGTTTGCGCCGGGAAAACAACCGGCGTACTCTGACCTGTCTGTGTGCGCAGGAACCTCTGGAGAAGAAGCTTTACGAGGAGAGATCCTGGTCGTAGAACGAAGACAACCAGAATCTCGCATCAACATGATTCACAAGCAAAAATTATGGACAAGATACCAAATTAGATAAATAATGCTGGCCGTTCAAGAAAGGGAGTTAATCCTTAATTAAAACGAGAAAATAGTCGAAAAGATAAATGAAGATTCCTCGTCCTTTACCTAATGTGTATTTCGATCTTGTTTCTTTGTTGTCATATGTTTTTTTTTCCGTATTAGTTACTAGTAATACTATACTTGATAGCAAATCACCAGGATCCGGCAGCCGATATATAAATAATCAATCAAAGTCAATGGAGGAGGAAAGCAAAGTTTCCCAGTCCATGAGGCCTAGAAACGTGGTACGGTAAAATTTGTTGCACGAATCATATATATGATAATCTAATTAATGTATACTGAAATGGTAAATTGAATATTTAGTACCAGCCCGCAAATATAATCAATCCTTCATTGGAAATGAATACATATAGAGTGAGATTTTGAATCTAGTGCTTATTAGATCATTTGTCCTAGAAATTAAAGCCTGCTATAGAACAGTTTCATTGACGATAAATATTTTCGTTGGAAGATTTGAGTTATGAGATGGATTGACTGAGGAATCGATTACAGAGATGAATGGCAAGTGCACTATATAGATGAAGAATGCTAGGAAGCTCCATTTTTTGTTATATTTGAAAGGAAAGGAGCACATTAATCTTTGAGAACACCTCTTTTGATCTCATAATTTATAGAGCTCAGTCATACTGTTTACCTGTAGGAGAGCCGAATGTACGAAGAACTCTATTCAAAAAGCCATTTTAGATTCCCCATTTCCGACTTCAAGCAAATTTACGTCTCCTGAGCTTCTATTTCTGGCCAGTCTGAAACCAAACAAAAGTATTAGTATCAAATACGAAGAGTATTAAAATAATATACAATTCCATTAATAAATTACATATATAATTTAAAAACTCACTGGCGGCCTCTTAATGTCGCGTCGCCGAATGCAGAAAGTACTGCTACGCTGGCAAATCACATGCTATCGGATTTAAAATTTCCGACCATTCAATGATGGTCCATTTATCGGAAAACTATGCTATATGACGGTGAAAATACCACGCAAAGGGTGGCAGGATCATAACATCGCCATTTAAGAGTTACTGCGTGGGGTGCCCCACCACAAACTCATCAATCTCAGCGGCTGTCGACGACAAGAAATCAGGTGGCGGTGCACCTAAATGAGCCGCCATTATTCGGTGGAGTTATAATGCCGCCGCTTCTTTTGGTGGTTCTGCGAGACCAAACGACCATCAGTGTTGACAAAATTTGATCGGTTCCGTAGGTCATTAAAATCTGAATATTTCGGTATCAGAGTTGTCACCAAATATTTTGAACTCGCCGGCGACGGCGACGAAATAGTGAATTCTGATTTGTTATTTTTAAGTTATTAATAAATTTAATTTTATATTGTTCATTTATTATTTATTTTATTATATTAACAGCATTGAAAGATTACATCAAACTATCAAAGTAACATTATCACGGCAGCTGCTAAGTTATAACTATATAGTAGTTATCCAATATGAAGAAATAGTAGTATATACTTTGTAGTAGCATGTGAAATAAACAGAAAGTCATGGATAATTATCTATAATCATGTGTTGTAATTAGTAAATTTATTACATTAATTAGCATTACTAATATTTTTATTTTTTTTTAACTTTCTATTTATATTTTATAATGGTTATTAATTACAGTAACTCCATTTTTATTTTTGTTCATATATATAAATGTGTGTGTTTGTACTTTTATGATTAACTTATCAAACATATACGGTAGATTATTTGACAAGTGATCATATAATAATCTAAAATCACCAAACATCTCACCAAATTATTTGTAAAAATAATTGATTATTTTGGAAGCTAATGCAATCCCATACAATTATACTTCTATTTTCTTAATCTAACAGTACCAAGATGCATGATTTGGATAAGCAAGGAGAAATTTTGATGAATCCCTTTCATGACACCACCGTGCAAATCCAGAAAACTTAATCCATATTTAAGTTAGTGCCTATTCTTTTACCAAACTGATGCGATCAACAACATACTGCATTGTGCAGACATTCAAGGATGCTTTGCCACCGAAGTCGAGTCAACACTCAATAACTCTGAAAATTAGCTAATCGCACCAACCAACCAAACATCAAGCCTTCCAGGTTAAAAAGTAAAAACAGACCATCTAGGTGACTTGGTCTTAGACAATGGCCGGTCTGTTAAAGCTGTGGTTGTTAATAATTGATACATATAGGGAGACGGAACAGTCTGCACATAATGTGGACCCACGATGTAAAGCTTCACCATAAATTCTTATAGCATTCTCATCTACTTGATTTATGTGTTGATCATCTCTCTCTATGACGGTGGGACGATGAGTCCCCACGCCCAGTTGAGGATTTGTCCCCTCCTCTTCTGTCTTGGTCCTCTCTTAAATAGGATTCAGATTCATGCCTTTTAGGTCTCTTTTCATCCCTCCTGTAATGATCCTCTCTGGACCTTGCCTCAAATTCATTGTTGTCACTATGCCTTCGCGATCTCTTATCTTCCCTCCTACCATGATCTTCTCTTGGTTTCTCTCTATGATCGTGCCTTATTGATCTCTTTTCCTCCCTTCTATCACTTTGATTTGGATTGCCCTCTAGGGCCACCCTTCCACTGCCTGTTGCTCTGGAACTTGAATCATTCTTACCCCAGCTAAAACCTTCAAACTTCTCATGTCCCCATCTCGAACTTCTATCCTGAGGACCCCCACCGGTATTTGCAGCTCTCTGGATAAAGAAAAAGCAAAAAATCATGAAATAAGAAACCTGTAAAGGATAAGGAATGTAAATTTTGAAATAGTTTGGATATCATATCCAATTCATCACCACCGCCGCCTGCATGGGTATGATGCTTTGGTAACTTTTTGCATGAACAAACTGAAAATATTTCATTCTTATATTGTTAATGGTTAATTGATAACAAACACCAAAAAGGCATTTTCAAATTTTCAATAACGGATTTGCCTGTAACAATACATGATCTTTTTTTTCTTTTTTCCTTAGACCACATCTTAAACATATTAGAAGGAAGCATGAAACAATATTGTTTAGAGTTAAGTTTATCTAGATAAACACAATCCACTCCTAAATGCATGTCTGCATCCAACTTGGGTTGTTTGTAACTGTATCTTCAAATTTAAAATGGCAGTTAATTGACACCTGGCCACTATTTTTACTGCACAATTTGCTAGACAATCAACTTTAAGATTTGACTTCCTATAAATAGTAGCACATACATAGTCCCTTAATTATAAGTTTTCTCTAGAGAAACACTTAAATAAGGCACCGAATATGTTGGTTAGCACATTAATCTTTGGTAGGTTGATTCTATCAATTCAATATTTAAACAAAAATATTAATTAGCCAGCCAAAGAACAATAAATAAATTGTAATGATGCCTTCCTACGAGACATATAGACCTTACCTGCTCATTATGGGAAAATTTGCATCCGTCTCCGCGAGTACATTCACCTCTCTGGAAAGCACGGCAGACTCCTCGTTCCTCCCGCATCCGCTGCCGTGTCTCTTCATCCTCTTCTTCTTTCTTTTTGTATTTAGCAACATGATCAACTCTTATAGTTCGTCCTAATATCTGAGCACCATTCAGATTATCTGAAAGACAATTCACAGAAAGTAATTAAAATTACATTCCATAAACAAGCTTGCTCTAGCAATAAGTTCTAACATCTTTAAATGAGCCTGCAGGAGATGGCAAACAACCTACAGCGAGAATCGTACTTCTTTGGTCCTCATATGCAACAAAAGCAAAACCTCTGGGTTTTCCAGTACCCTTGTCTCTTACAAGATTAACATCAACAATCTCTCCACATCTGAATATATTCAATTTCAAACCAGAATTTAGTTGCCAACAAACAAGTAAATAAATACTTCTATCTCACGATAAGTTAATTATTCACAGTATTTTCAACACATTAACATAAATGCCCACACTTAGAAGTTAAGATCTTGCATGTGCAACTGCCCTAATATTAAAAGCTAAAAGGAAAAGAAGTTCACAAAAGTTCGCATATTAACTGTTTGAATAAATGCTTAAGAGACATAAAGGTATGTACTTACTGGGCAAAAACCGCGAGAAGATCGCCTTCAGTGAGATCGAAAGGGATGCCGCCGACGTAAACGTAAGCCGAATCTTTGTACTTGGCATGCCACGAAGCGTCGTCGGATATTCCTAGATCCGCTTCCTTTGAATTTATGTGCTGAATCCTTTTCACCTGTGTTAAGGGATTCATTTCGCCGTACGAAAGGACTGAAGAAGAGAAAGAAGATTTCAAGTCATATGAAATAAAATAAAATAAGAAAATAAATTTTGACGGAGAGAGCCATCGCTTATATAGTGATTATTTATCTGTGTGTAATAGGAAATATCTAGAGAAGATGAAAAAGCGTTACATTATATTATAGTCATTCTCAAAGCACTATCACATAAATAAAAATTAAAAAAAGAAGTCGACAACTTACTTTCTCCGACTCTCCGGTGCGATGGCAACGGCTTAACGAGGATGCGATAGCAATAGTTGGCGCCTGGCGACAAGGTGGCTGAATCACGATCACGATCTGCAATCTACCGTCTGCCACAAGCTACTAAAAAATATTGAATCACGATTGCTGGCGGTTGATGGTGCATGAGTGACGGCTGTGAGACTGAGAGAGTGAGGCGGTGAGACCAGAGGGCGAGACCCTAAAGAGTGAGATGATGTCCGGAGACAGAGTGAGCGAGCGTGAGCGTGAGGGGGGGGGGGTTAGGTCAAGTAGGATTTTTTTTCTTCAAATTAAATTGCTTGAACCGATCGGTTTGTGCATTAAGCCCGAACCGAACACAAACCATTTGGTTCATGAAAATATAAACCGTTTGGTTGAGTGCTATCAATTTGGTTTGATTCGATTCATTTAAAAAAAAAAATCAATCCGAATACCCACTCCTTGAAAACATTTCATAAGGGAAAAAGTTTTTTTATAATGGACAATTTCATTATTATTATTTAATTAATAGTTCATTTTATTTTATTTTTTAAATAATAATTTAAAATACTCTTTTAATAGTTTATTATTAGTTTATTTTAAAATTCATTAAAGATAAAATAAGATTTTCAATTAAAGAGATATAAACCATTTTAAAATAAAACTATCAAGCACAATTAAATAAAATTTAAATTTGTGCATAATTTTAAAATTTAAGAATAACTTAATGCATAAATAATAATAATAACACTAAATAATAAATTAAATATATATTTAATGCAAAAAAAAAAGATTTCATAGGAATGGTTTTTTTCCCCAAATTTTTAGGTTGTTCATGAATTTAATATGGTCAAGATAAATAAATAGATGATCAACATTATTATTATTTTATCAAAAGTAAACATAAACTTCATTTACTTAAAAAAAAAACACACACACACACTAAAGACATACAAAATTTATTTAATATACTAAGAGTGAAATACATTACGTTAGAGTGTGTTGTTTTATTTTTTAATTTATTCTTAATTTTAATAGGATGCTGATTGAAAGTATATTTTTATCATATAAAAAAAAATTAATGAACGCGCGTGCACATGCGCATAAGTAACCTAACTCTTTTGTTTAGCGTGAGATAATTGGCTGATGTCAAGGAAGGCCCGAGTTTTAATGTTATTATCACCAGTCTTCGCAGTTAAATATTCTTCACAGTTAAAAATTCTTACCATACAATATATGAGTTGGATCCAATTAGTATGATTTAAGCATGCAATACATTTTGGGGCAGTGTTAGCTGAAAGCGAGGCTTGAGAATTAATTTATTTTGATGTGGATTTGGAAATTATAGTTTGTGCACATTGTGAATTTGTAACATTGAACACAATTTCATCCGTTACTCTTTCTTCTCATAATAATTTGTCATTTTATTTACATTTAAATTGGGTGCGTTTACTTCTTGGGTTGGGCAATCGGAATTCATAATCAAAATTATTAATAGTGTTTACTTCACAAAATAGAGTCAGAGATCATAATAAGAATCGTGGGGCTTAGGGAGATTGATTTCTAAGGATAGTGGTGGGAATGAGTCTCCCATTCCTAAGAATGACCATTTTGCCATCCCACAAAATTAAAAATACCCATTTTGTCCTTAGTTATAATTAATTAATATATTATAATAATTAATTAATTAAATTATTATAATTAATAAATATTAATACATTATTAACAATTAATTAATTAAAATTTTACAATTAATTAATATATTAATATATTATTAACAATAATCATTAATAATAATCATTTTTGAATAAATAATCATTATAATTAAAACATAAAATAAAAATTATGACAATAGTTTACTAAGTACTTTTTAATAATTTATTACAATTTAACTCATTCCAGTTATGATTTCAAGATAAAGTAAATACAATAATGGCAATTTCACTCATTTTGATTCCAATTTTTATAATTCAAATAGACAATTTATTCTAATTTCCATTCTCCATTCTCATTTCAGCGCATTCTCATTCATACCCATTTCGATTCTAGCTCATTCTGATTCTAACTTATTAAACGCATCATTAAAACCTTCACCCATTCCACCAAAGAAAAAAAAATGAATAATCACTTCATAACTTGATATCTTTATTCAATTCGGTAGCTCAGTTGGTTCCAATAATAAGTAGTCTATATTAATCATTTATTTTTTTTTCCCATTTTCATTATGTATCCAATCCCATTGCATTTTAAGTTCCTACTATGGGTTTGGCTTTGGTGTAGTAGTTGTACCACGCCCTTATTCTTCTTTTGAGACTTAAGACTAGTTTGGTGATGCTATAATTTTTAAAATAATTATTGCTAGATATATTATGAAAATAATCAGTTATGATGAAAATTAATTAAATATTTTTAAAATAAAGTAAAATTTATTTTTAAATGTGTTGTAAGTTTTAAAAGCACTTATATGTGTTTTGTAAATTTTAGTGTTAAACTACTATAAAAATATAAATAATTGAATTGGATATAATGTAAAATAAAATTTATTCACACATTTATAAAACTTGTATATAAATTTTTTTATTGTGTATATATAATAATTGATAACTAAAATAAATATTATATATTATTAATTTTATTTTTATTTTGTTATCTCAATATTAATTGGTAATAACAACATTCTCTTTAAAGTCAATGCCTTTATTTCTCAATTAATAAGGATAATTTTGAATTTCTACAACATATACGGGGATATATATAGAATTATATTAATTATAAAATTGATTCTCAAAATTAGCTTTTGAAAAACTATTCTTTACCTACTTTTCAAAATCTACTATAAGATGAGATAATTTTCCCAAAAGCGATTTAAAAAAATTACTAAATACTTAAATTAAGTTTTAAATTTTTAAATCACATTTAAAGCTTCCAAAAGCAATTCCAAATGGATGCTTAATTATGAATGACAATTTTTCTCGATGGGATGATATTGGGATATATTTTTATCTCATAAAAAAATTCAGGAACGGGAGTGACATATTTTTTTTATCCCACTTGCATATACGGGATAAGAGTGGGATAGACAAATTTTGTTTCATCTTGTCTCATTGCCGACTAAGAATGAGAATTTTTTCAATTGGGATGGGATCGTGCAAGATCTCATCTCTTTTGGAACGGGATCAAGACATGTTTTTGTCCCAAAAAAAAAAAGGACGAAAGTGTGACATTTTTCTATCCCACTTACATATACGGGATGAAATTGAGATTAATAAATCTCATCCCATCCCATTTCGTCCCATTGCCAACCCTACGCCTAATTAACTATCAAAATTTTTTTGGCATCTTATACTTTGTTGTTTGACAATATTTACAATTTTATTTATTTATAAATATTAAAATACCTAATGTCCACATCCATAATACACATGACGATCTCTATTACAAGAAACATTAAATTCTACTAAAGAACTTTTTAATAGAAAATTATTTATGTGTAGCAGTTGCAGTAGCACAAGTGCTATTATTATTGTTGTTCTTCATGCGATAGATCAATTTTTTGTTATCATCATCAATATTTGTCACTTACGATTGATCGATTAGCACGCTTAGGTCCCACTCGAAAAACGCAAGCCAGGCACGCCGTTTCGCCAAAAAGTTGAAAACATAGTAGCGGGAAAACACCCGTAATGTGGCGGCAACTCATAACCTCTGTGCCCAGCTGCATACGGCCACTGGCCAGACACTGCCGCCTTAACTTCACTCATCAGCCAGGCCTTCAGCAATTCAACTTTCCTTTCAATAATATTTCTTTTAATTAAATTAAACAACAAAAAGCTCACCACTTTCAGGAGTGGGCCCCGTGTTAGCTGGACGATAATGCCAAACATATCATTCATCCTCCTTCTTCTTCTTCTTCTCTCTCTTTAAACTTTTTAAATTACTCAAATTGCGTATCCATTTCCACATTCATCATAATTAATTTGTTGACCAAAATTTCAATTCATCGACAGATTCAAACAAAACAACTCTCCTTCGCTCTCTTGTTCAAATCTAAATAGAGGAGAGGTTGTTAACTAACTTTTGTTTATATATTGTTATTTTTGTTTTGGATAGATTTAAATTTTTGTTTATTTTGATTATTATTCATCTTTTGGTCGTTTATCATGATCGCTGCTGTATGAAAATGGAGCATGTTTAATTTCAACTTTTTTTTTTTGGGCTTCAGAAAGAAAGACGAAGAAAGAACTGTAAGATATTGAAATTCGACGCTCGGCCTCGGCCTCGGCCTCTGCAGGTTTATATTTTAATTGTCGCGACGTTTCGTTTGGTGGAGTTTCAGAGCTACGAAAGACAATGTCTCTTCACAGCAAGGACATTGATTCGGCATTCGATGGTGCAGGAAAGAAGCTGTATCCTTAATTCCTTATCATTTATTTGTTCTAACATTTCTGAGATAAATGAACTAATAGAGTTATCTTTTACTTAATTGTAAAAATATAGCATGTACTTGCTTTTCGAGGAAACTTGTTTTAGCATTTTGTCTTGAAGCAATTAAAGTCAAAGTTCTAGAAGATTTGGTTGTAAACTAGTTCATTTATTCTATCCTAGTATCCTTAACCAAATTATGTACAGTGGTTTGGAAATCTGGTGCATTGAGAATCTTCAGTTGGTATCTGTTCCTAAGTCTTCGCATGGCAAATTCTATACTGGAAGTGCCTATATCATTCTAAATGTAAGTTTTGCGGGAGTTAATCAAATTTCATTTCGAATTATTAAGCCATGGACAAATTTCGGAAACCTTACTTGACATTTGATATCTTGGTGTTTATTTTGAAAATTCACTCAGTTGATCTTTAATACAAGTTTATTCCTCTCGATTGTTGTCTGTGGCAGACTGCTTTGCTAAAAAGTGGTCCTCCTCAGCATGACATACATTATTGGCTGGGAAATGATGTGAACAAGGTCTGTTATGGTTTCTGTTCAATTGTGTGATTTGAGTGATATTTTGTTAACCAACTTTGATATTTGACATCTCCTTCAGCTCAAAAGTTTTTGAGGTTGTTCACTGTGTTGGCAGGAGGACTCGACTTTGGTATCTGATAAAGCACTTGAGTTAGATGCAGCTCTTGGCTCCTGCACTGTGCAATATAGAGAAGTTCAAGGCCAAGAGACAGAGAAATTCTTATCTTATTTTAGACCATGTATTATACCTTTAGACGGAAAATACTCTTTGCGATCAGGGAAATCAAATGGTGAGACATACAAAATCAGCATGTTAACATGCAAAGGAGATCATGTCGTTCGTGTTAAAGAAGTAAGCTATGTTTGAAGTTAGATAAATTTAGTATGTAACTAAACTGAGTTAACTTCCTTGAACAAAAAGAAAATTTGAAGAAGGAAAGGAAAAGCAATTAGCCAATTGTTGCTTGGGGGGAAAAAATTCCATCTTTCTTCCTTATCTTTTAATGATATATGCTAGCACTTATCATATTCTCTATGATTTGGCTATATATTCATATGTTTGCCGTGGCGTGTGTTCTAAAATTTTTCTCGGTCAAAAAATTTTCAGGTGCCTTTTTCTCGGTCATCCTTGAACCACAATGATGTCTTCATAGTTGACACTGCATCAAAAATTTTCCTCTTCAGTGGTTGCAACTCTAGCATCCAAGAAAGGGCTAAAGCCTTGGAGGTTGTTCAGTATATCAAAGAAGATAAACATGGTGGAAAGTGCGAGGTGGCAACTGTAGGTCGGAATCTTTCTATTTCTTGATTTTTGTTCTGTCTAAAGGATATTCTACTTGATAACCTTTCTGTTGCTGCAGAGGATGGGAAATTTGTTGGAGATTCTGATGTTGGTGAATTTTGGAGTTTATTTGGTGGTTATGCTCCTATTCCCCGGGATTCACCTTCTGCTTTTCAGCAACAACCTGATACTCCTTCCACTACGTTTTTCTGGTTAGTTTTGTCTTGGTATCTTGAGAAATCTATGTGATTTGATTCTGCTTTCATTCCTCATTGTTGTGAAGCTTGTGTGTTACCACTTCAAATTACCAATTCTTGGTTAAGCCTTAGATGAGTAGAATTAAGTTGCACGTATATGTAATTGAAATATATTTTGTACCCATTTTTCTTAGTTTATAAAGGAAGCCTTTTTCAAACTCATTAACTTGTGTAATGTCATCTCCATTTAGTCATCTTGTTCTTTTCACATTTTTATCATACCAAACTTCTGATTATCCTTCTAATGTTGATCTTTTATTGACAGGATTAATCTTCAGGGAAAATTATGTCAAATTGCAGCCAATTCGTTGAACAAGGATATGCTTGAAAAAGATAAGTGCTATATGTTGGACTGTGTTAATGAAGTTTTTGTTTGGATGGGAAGAAATACCTCAATAACAGAACGGAGGATATCCATCTCTGCTTCAGAAGTAAGAACTCTCTCTCTCTCTCTCTCTCTCTCCCCCCACCGACATGCTGAGGCTGTTCAGACTCTTACAAGATGGACTTCCCTAAAATACTACCTTCTGTCTTAGCATGAAAGTTCATTGTATTAGAGTCAACCTTTGAAGTTGTACATTTGTATCTCCAAAAGAGTTACTGTAATGGCTCTCTAAACTTGTATCTCAATAAAGTATACCACAGATGTATTAAGTTACTAAATATATGATGTAGTCCACTGAATGTTTGGAAAATGGGTCATTCTTATAGGGAAGAACATGTTTGTTTATGAATGTGACATTGTGACTGACAGTATTTGCAAGCCAATTACTGGGGATTATTCTTGACTTAGTTACTAGCTTCTCTTTTGCAGGATTTTCTCAGAAATCAGGGCAGAACAACTGGAACTCATTTAACGTTTTTAACTGAAGGTCTAGAAACTACCGTATTTAGATCTTACTTTGATAGTTGGCCTCAGATAGCAGAACCCAAGCTTTATGATGAAGGTCGAGAAAAAGTAGCAGGTTTGTAACTATTGCCACGAAGTTTTTAAAATGTTAAGGAAATAGCAGCTTTGTTCCTTATGATAGTGCTCTAGTCCTCATACATGTAAATTTCTTCTCCGCTTTTCACACCAGCAATATTCAAGCAACAAGGTCATGATGTGAAGGAGCTTCCCGAAGAAGACTTTGAGCCCTATGTTAATTGCAGAGGCATACTTAAAGTAGCTCTTTCTCTTTCTTCCTAGTTTCTTTCTTCTCTCTAAGACCACTTCTCTAATTTAGCTTATTTTCATATATTTTGTGCTGATGCAATGGTGAAATTTCAGGTTTGGCGGGTAAATGGTGATGAACTGTCACTTCTTCCAGCTGCAGAACAGATGAAGCTTTTCAGTGGAGATTGCTATATTGTTAAGTACACATACCCTGGCAATGGAAGGGATGAGAATGTTATTTATGCATGGTTTGGTCATGAGAGTATGACGGTAAGCTTAGTGTATGAGTGATGGACACTTTCTTAGTGGGCCTCAATGGTTATCAAAACAATTTATTTGAATTAATTATTTGGTTCTCTTTATTCCTTAATAAACTCTCGGATCATGCTTTCGCCTTCTTTTATTTCTTAGTTTTTCTATGTTTCAGGAAGACAGAGCTGCTGCCATCTCCCATATGAGCGCCATTGTTGATTCAACCAGGGGGGAAGCAGTCATGGTACATTCTCTTGTGCACAAATCATTGAAACACTTCATGTACTGCACATGAAGTTGATTAAAGTTGATAATAATACTTGTCAATATTGTGTCCATGATTATTTACTTGCTCTTGCTGAATTGCTCAATTAAATGACTTCTTAATAATGTAACTTATATGAATATGATTTAGGCTCAAGTTCATCAGGATATGGAGCCAGTTCAATTTTTCTTGATCTTTCAATCATTGATTGTCTTTAAGGTTTGTACTTTGGAGGTTCCTTTTTGTTTTATTTCTTTAAAACTCAGTAAAATGGATAGTATTTTTCGGGTTTGGAGGAAATACATAGATAAAAATGACATGTGCTTTAGTCTTTTTGTCTTGCCTTTTCTTCTAGGGAGGTTTAAGTGCACAATACAAGAAGTTTATTGTAGAGGAAGGTATTGTGGGTGAAACTTATGATGAAAAAAAGACGGCTCTTTTCCGTATTCAAGGCACAAGTCCTAGCAACATGCAAGCATTCCAAGTTGATCGAGTAAGTTTGAGCTCTGGAAATAATCTCCAAGGAGGCGGCTTTCTTTCTGGTCTTCAAAGAATGAAGATTGCATGAGTCGATCTTTTTATTTTTTTATTTGGTTTGTTATGCTACCATGAGCCCCTTATCTATGTACTAATTAATTTTGAAACAAATTGTTGCAGGTTTCAACTTGCCTGAATTCATCTTATTGTTACATCCTGCAAAATGGAGCATCTGTTTTTACTTGGATTGGGAATCTGTCATCTAGTAGAGACCATGACCTTCTTGACAGAATGGTTGAATTGATTAATGTGTGTACCACGTCTTCTGAACTTGAACACGTGATATTAGAATCTTCAACTGGAGCAAGATTTTATCAATGCATCCACTACAAGATTTAAAATGAATTAAATCTTTGATGCTCTAAATATTGCACTAAAACTTCCATTGGGACTAAAGTCTAAAGTGCTAATTACATGATTATATTAAACACTACTAATTTTTCTTTTGTTTCCTGCACCTCATCATAACGATTCTCCTTTTTTATCCTTTCTTTATGGCATTTTCAGCCGACATGGCAACCCATATCAGTGAGGGAAGGAAGTGAACCAGAAGTTTTCTGGAATGCACTTGGTGGAAAATCAGAGTATCCACGAGAAAAAGAGATAAAGGGATTCATTGAAGATCCACATCTATTCACATGTACCTTGACCAAAGGTAAGCAGAACACCCTTTGTTTTTAGTTTATTTTCTCACAGGTAATTTGGTTGTCTTGAATCAGAAGCATCCTAGCTGTAGTGGCGGTAATTCTTCTCTAATTGTGGGTTGTTCTGTTGCTGCTTCGATCATTCTCCCTTTTCAGGTGATCTCAAGGTACACACGTGTGCTATTTTATAGACTGACATGCAAACAGTTTGATAGTTACTTAGAGATGATAGTTAAGGCAATTGTAGCAGATTAATTCTTTACTTGACAGTATGTTGTGAAAACAAATACCTGTTAATTAAGTTTTATTTGTTTACAGTCAAGAAAATACTGATTCATACAACTCATTTGATATCAAACTTCATAAAAGTTCATTCAATGGGAATCCCCTCCCAGCTTTTCCTTTTTTCACTCCCTGTACGTCAATTCAGTCTGCTTGTTTAAATTATAGGCTGCTACACTTTTTGATGTTGTTTTGACTTTGTTTCGTTTTGTTCTTCAGAACTAGTCCGGATTCTGAAGGCAGTTCTTTTCCTGAAATTCAATAAATATCCATTCTCTTCACCTGAAGAATTTTAAATTTTAAAAGGAAAATTCAGTTCAGGGTTTCAGGATCTTCATTTCTGTTATTAGGAACAAACAGTAAAGTATAGTGGATAATCAAGCTAGTGCAGTCTCATGAAGTCAGAAGTTTTCTTGTAGAGTCGTTGATTGACTGTTGATACGACCTAACTTTCAGGTGAAGGAGATATACAACTTCACGCAGGATGATTTAACTACTGAAGACATTTTAGTGCTGGACTGCTGCAGAGAAATATATGTTTGGATTGGATGTCATTCAGATCTTAATTCGAGACAACAGGCCCTCAATATTGGCCAGGTAATTATTCATTTCAACTTGCAATGCTCAAGGTGAAATTCTTTTGATCAGTTACTTTGACGGCTATTGTGAGTTTGACCATATACCTCAATGTTTATACAATGTGCCTCAATGTTTATGTTAGTGTTGACCACATTCATTTATTGGAATTACTTCAGAGGATACGCCTTAAATTGGTATTCGATCTAAATCTTGCAAAATTTAATGCTTCATAGGAAATTGGTCATTTGTTTATGTTTTGCATTAGTCTAAAGTTTATAACCACTACCTAATCCAGGTGACGATTCTTTTGTGGTAATGCATCGCCACCTACAAGTAATTGAACACTTCAAATCATTGCAAGATCTATGGTTGGCTCATTATGGTGCATACTTGATACTTTTCACCTTAGTTATGTTATCATTTTCTTTTACTCCTACAATTGCAGAAATTCCTTGAGACAGACATTCTGGTTGAAGGACTGTCTCTGGAGACTCCTATCTATGTCGTTACAGAAGGGCATGAACCACCTTTTTTCACCTGCTTCTTCACATGGGATCCCTTGAAAGCAAAAGTAAGTGGAGCACTTGCCATCCTAGTTGATTATATTTTTGCTCTCCTCCAGGATTGGGAATCACTTTAACCTTACTTCATGGACATTATTGTGAAAACCAATTGTAGACATGCATGATATGTGTCCAGGTAGCATATATATTTGAGGATATCACTTAAAGACTAAGTTAATATATTTGCTGGTTTCAGATGCACGGTAACTCATTTGAGCGAAAGCTTGCTATTTTGAAGGGAAGACCAAGTATAGAAGTAAGTGACAACTGTTTTGTATGCCTGATTGTTTGTTGGCTAACATGCCATGCATTTTAGGGAAATCAGATTTGCTTTATATTTTTATGACTTTTAGAGTACAATTTCTTAAGAATATATGTATCTTGGAGCTGAGATTCACTGACTAGTTCCTATAGGAAGATTTATTTTATTTATGATATAAATGATCATTCAGGCATCTGTAAGAAACTCATGGAAACCTTACTTCGGAGAGACTACTCCAGACAGTTTGAGAAGCAGATCCGTCAGTTCAAATGGTTTGCAAGGTAGTGGGAGTCCTATACCAAGCATATCAAGTTCAAAATTGAACTCTGCAGATAGACACAGAGCATTCTGTGAAACTCCAACAGCCCAGCTGCTCTTTTCAGAATCGACTCTTGATAAAGGTAGCTATGCTAATGAATCATCCTTTAATTCGTCCAGTAGCCACAAAAACGTTAAAATTAAGGTTTATGCATTCAGTTTCTGCAACTGAAATGAGACAAGTTGAGTCGCATTGAAGAGATCCCACTAATTGAAACTTGATTTAGTCTCATTAATACTCATTCAAACATCACTAGACTATTCTACCATTATCTCTATATTTTTTGAGATCATTATTATGCTTGTTTCTTTTCCCCCCTATTCCTCTAATATCTTGAAAAGGCTGTTAATATGTAGATTAATCATTGTTATTGCAGATTCTCTGACTGGAGAGCCAAGCTCCTCTTCTAAGAGCACTAAGGCAATTCAGTTTAATGAAAGTGAAGCTGGGGTCAGCTCATTGATATATTCATACGAACAATTGCGAGTAGATTCAAGGAACCCTGTGATAGGCATAGATGTGACCAAAAGAGAGGTATCTCCTGTTGCTTTTATCTTGGAATATCTTGCTTAAGTCAGTTTAATCTCCTTTCAAAAAAAAAAAATGTCAGTTTAAGCATTACATGCCTCTTGCATTTTATGCTAATATCAGTCTTCAGTACAATGCAGTAACCAACTATCTGCACTTTCTTCTTCCGTTCAGGCATATTTACCTGAAGAGGAATTTCAAGAAAAATTCAAAATGACTAAAAGAACCTTTTATGAGCTTCCCAAATGGAAACAGAACAAGTTCAAGATGTCTCTTCATCTTTTTTAGAGCACGTCACCTTGAGGTTAGAGGCAGTCAGGTTCCGGCGAATGAATAGGTTAGGTAAATGTCTCCCCTTTAAACCTAGTCCATGGTTTGAACTCAGTCGCTATCCAGATTAGTTTTTTACTAGAGCAGTCTTTGAGTGAGGAGCAGTTATTCTAACACTTCATTTTCTATATTTATTTTTATAAAGTCTGTTTTAACAATTCTGAATTGAGTGAATAGTGAGTGTGTGTATGTAGATAGAGAGAGTCTGTGACGGGACGCAATTGAACAATTGCGTCGGCAGAATTAAGACTTTAGCATTCTTTCGTGAATCCGAATTCGTTCAAAACCATTAAATATTAAATGATGTTAACCTTACCCTCGGCCTCCGATTGGCTGTGCAGTTGCTAAAATATTACCACCAACAAAAGCTTTCCACGTATTAAGTTTCAATGAAAAAGACGTCCAAAACCTTTTTTACCAAAATCATGAAAAGAGCGTATGCCCCAGCATCATCAAACCCTGAATGGAAAACAACTGATAAAATATACAATAAAGTGCCTAGTCGGCTGAAGAACTGAGGAATCAATCCTAGAATATGCACCAATAGATTTAACTAGCTGGTGAGCAAGACAAAAATCTTATTGCAAAGAATATTTTAGTCATTAAACATCGTTATTATTCTATAACAACTGTATAAAGGCCATGGATGCTTCCTTGGATGCTTCTTATATAAGTCAAACTATGCTAGATTAAAATTATTAAGTTGTCGCATAAAGAACCAAAAGCTACATTTTGTACTCTCATAAGAGTTCACGACAAAGAACGTATCAGAATTAGAATGTAGATGAATCACGTATGCTTACAATTTTAATTTGTCGTATCAGAAGTAGAATGTAGATGAATCACGTATACTTACAATTTTAACGAGGAAAACGATTAAAAGCTAGTATTAAAACGACGTTAAATTGTAGCTTATATTTGTTCTAAAGCGACGTTAAATCGTATTTTGTCCTTAAAAATCATAATTTTTTTTGGATAAATTATCTTAATGACCGCTCCAAGAAGGTTCCATAACGGATTGATTGCCGAATGATTGCTTAAGCGTCGGCCACGTGTCAGATAACTGGTTGAACGCTCCCACCCAAATTCTTTCTTCCCCACACAAAACTGAAAAGTATACATACGTTTCTTTCTCCAAAGCCTATTATTTGCAGAGCCCACACGAGTAGACGGATTCTTCATGTTTCCTACTTTTACTAAACTCTCAAGCAACTCCATTCCTTTAATCATCGGATTTTCTCAGCTGCCGGTGATGGCGAGCTACCGTCGACGAGGAGGAATACCCCTCGCCATTATTTTGTTCCTCTACCTCATAATTTCATCCCAGCCCCTCGACTTTGACAATTTGCACAAAAGCCACCGCAAAATCCAAGGCCCGATCAAAACCGTAGTAGTCCTCATCATGGAAAACCGCTCCTTTGATCACATCCTCGGCTGGCTTAAGTCAACCCGACCCGACATCGACGGCCTTACCGGCAAGGAGTCAAACTCAGTCAACATTTCCGACCCTAAGTCTCCCAAAGTCTTCGTTTCTGACGACGCAATTTTCGTTGACTCCGACCCGGGCCATTCCTTTCAAGCGATCCACGAACAAATCTTCGGGTCGAATGTCATCTCCCCCAACTCTGCTCCAATGATGAACGGTTTTGTCCAGCAAGCGATGAGTATGGACCCCGACATGGCGAGAACCGTCATGAGCGGGTTCAAACCTGAGGTTATACCGATTTACACTGAGTTGGCTAACGAGTTCGCCGTCTTCGACCGGTGGTTCGCTTCCGTTCCGTCGTCGACTCAGCCGAACCGGTTCTACGTTCACTCCGCCACGTCGCACGGCTGCCAGAGCAATGTGAAGAAAGATCTAATCCACGGATTCCCTCAAAAAACGATTTTTGATTCTGTTGACGAAAATGGCCTCACCTTCGGTATTTATTACCAAAATATCCCCGCCACTTTGTTTTTCAAATCTTTGCGAAAGTTGAAGCACTTGACTAAATTCCACAGCTACGGGTTGAAGTTCAAGAGGCACGCGAGGCTCGGCAAGTTGCCGAACTATGCGGTGATTGAGCAGCGGTACTTCGACATCTCGTTATTTCCGGCGAACGACGATCATCCGTCGCATGACGTGGCGGCAGGGCAGAGGTTCGTGAAGGAGGTGTACGAGACCCTAAGGAGTAGCCCGCAGTGGAACGAAATGGCTTTCCTGATTACGTACGATGAGCATGGCGGCTTTTTTGATCACGTGCCGACCCCCGTTTCTCACGTGCCCAGCCCCGATGGGGTTATTGGGCCTGACCCGTTTTTCTTTCGGTTTGACCGATTGGGCGTTCGGGTCCCGACTTTGTTGATTTCGCCGTGGATCGACAAGGGCACTGGTAAGTCGTTATGTTTTTGCTTATTTCTGTTTGTTCTGTGCATGACTAACGATTTGTTGTTTTTTTAAAATAATTTCTCATTTTTATGCCAAAAACTGATGTTTACATACGTGCAAATTTGTACAAAATCAATTTGCTCTGTAGACACATGGCTAACTAGTAACTGTGGTAGTGCCATGTCATATGTGACACACTTCCATCTTCCGACAATTATGATCTCAGATTTTGCATCATCCGGTCAAGTTAAGGCATAAGTTTGTAATTGTAATTTGTGACCAGTATGAAGAATCTGTGATCACTATTATAAAAAAAAACTTGACAAGCGAAGGTAGTTTCTCCCCATTTTATTTTTGTATCCTCGGTTTGTAAGTTTAGTACTATTGATTTTTATATTGTCTATGATGGGCTGTAGCATTGGAGTTATTTGAGTTTAAATGTTGCTCATTATTTAAGTTTGAAATTTATATAGTTATTTGCTTTTGGTGTATGGATTGTTGATTCTATTTTGTATATGATGTTTAGTTAACTTTAGGATTGTGCTTTGATTGATCTGGAGCAAAAGTTAGGGTTTAGTTGGATAATTTCCTGTTTTCTGTTTATCTATAAATATAAACGGTATTTGATATTTGTGGCATAGGGTTAGATTTTTGGTTTTTTATTTGGGTTGGTTGAGTTTTGTTTCCCTACGTCATTTTGCCATGTGGCTGGAGATTTTCTGCAGGTTGTTATATGAAGTTTCCTACGGTTATATTTAGTTAGATTTTGATCTTATTTGTGTATCATGTATCCTCTGTGTGTTTGCTAATTTTGTCAATTTGGAATTAGCTTCTAACACTATGGTTGGTTTGTATTTGTGAGAGATTGAGAAAATATCTGTAGGCCTTGTTTGATAGGTAAGCAGCCTTCTGTATCTGGCTGCTGCAGATGTAGTTGGTGATGTCGTTGTAAGGAGAAGAAACCTCAACTTAAGCTCTTTTTCCAGAGATCTTAAAATAGGTTCCGCTGATGGTTTGGCAGCAAGTAATACCTTAAAACAAACAAAATCAATTGGTGAAGGCTACTTTATTGCTGCACTTTTGGTACAAGAATATGATTAAATATAAAGGAGCCTAGTCCTAAACTACTGCAATTTCTCTGTCTGTTGTGCAAATCTTGTAAACTGTACATGAGTAGTTGAAATCTCGATTTGACGACTAGTTGATATTATTTCTTCAGTGACTGATCAAAGCAACCATTTAACAGCTTACGTTTTGAACTCTGGACATGAATAATGAAACTTAAAATTCTGTTTTTCATACTCTTGTTAATGGAACTGTGGGGTTTTAATGCATCTTTATACTAGTTGTTGATCGTGAACAATGAAAACCAGACAGTAACTTTTACAGGCCTATATTGTTAACCTGGACCTCTGGATTTAAAATATGTTTATTGTCCTTTGATCTCTGATTAACTATTTTGAGTTTTGTGCAGTGATCCATGGACCAAATGGACCAACTCCACATTCAGAATTTGAACATTCATCTATACCTGCAACTGTGAAGAAGCTTTTCAACCTAAAATCCAACTTTTTGACAAAGAGGGATGCATGGGCTGGCACTTTTGAGAAGTTCCTTCAACTCCGTAAAACTCCACGTGATGACTGTCCAGGTTGGAATGAAACCCCTTGATCATAAAACTTGATTTGTGTTTTCTTTGTGGTTTTTGTCTTTCGTTAACAGAGGCCCTCATGGTGAATATATATACATGATATGAATGGCCTTGTTCCAAGCACTGTGTGATTGTTTCTCTTATATAATCCCTTAGCTGGGACCCATGTAGTACTTAGGCTCATAGTGATATGGATTTTCTGCTAGTGAATTTATGGTGTTTTTCCAAACCTAAGGTTGCAGTATGAGGTTCATTTGGATAACTTTCACCAATGGAGTTTTAGTTCATCTCATTGCGTCTATGATACAAATTAACCCTGAAACTTTTACACAGTTACTCTACCTGAGGTGACAAGGTCTCTTAGACCATGGGGACCTAGGGAAGACAAGGAACTCTCAGAGTTCCAAGTTGAACTGATCCAGCTTGCAGCCCAGCTAGTTGGTGATTATGTCCTGAATACTTACCCGGATATGGGCAAAAATATGACAGCGGGTGAAGCCAACAGATATGCAGAGGATGCAGTCAAGAGATTTCTTGAAGCTGGAAAGGCTGCTATAAGAGCTGGAGCCAATGAATCTGCAATTGTGACTATGAGACCTTCCCTCACAAGCCGAACTGCAGGAGGAGATTATGGCAGCTATGCAAAGGCGTATTGACACCTTCCACGACTACCATTTGTAATTAGAAATTTAAGCACAAATGCTGTTGTCTGTATATGTATTTATTGTAGGTCGACGGCAACATCCACTTGGCACCCAAGTTGTTGCCATGAAACATTTAGGCAGATGAATTGCATGGCATCATATCATCAGTAATATCTTAATTTGGAAGTGTTGGATATATTCGCTTTCTTGTCTTCCCCATTTCTTGTTGCTTTAAGGTGGGATGAAAATCATGTGGCTTTTGTATTTTTTAAATTTTAGATGAAAGAAAACAAGACACCCTATTTGTATGTGAATAGACAAGTCATTTTGTGACATGACGACGTAGATTTTGACCAACCATCAAAGGCTTTTGTCTCCTTGGTTGTTCAGAATGATGGAAGATAAGGAGCATGCAGGGGCATTAATGTAATCTCTTAATGCTGTATGATTAAGCAATCAACTTTGCTTGTTTCAAACATCGTCAGCGACCCGTGATTCATTACCCGATGATGTGGTGAAATTGTCTCACTAAAGATTTTCTCTTCTATCTATTTAGGTGAGTTATCGAGCCTGGAATTGTGCCCAAAAAAAAACTAGAGGGTAAAGGGAAGCCTTACCCTTGCCCCAAAGTACAGGGTCTTGAAAACAAACTAACATCTAATGGAGCTTCCTTGCAGCGAAAGGATAGCCTGAATTTCCTGTCTTCAAGTTACATTTCATTTTTCTTTTTTCAAAGGATTTCACAGTTAGTTTTGTGACGTAGAAGAGTCTCAACTCATTATCAAAACCATGCATGTAATGACAATGTCCAGACTAATTTGATTTATCACATAGCCAACAAGACACATGCATGCATGGCATACTTTGCAATGTTGTGGCCATGGATGCCTTGTGTATATATTAGCATTAGGCTGCTACGGTCCATTTGATAGAACTTGTCCCTATTTTTTGGCTGCCTACGGAGCCTAGACAAGTTAACAAGCTAAGTTTGTAGCATCCAAGTTATAACTCTATCCGTTTGGTTCTTCAAGTCTCTGAATTAGAATGCACAACTAGCCAAGTGTCAAGTACACAAATACGAACAAGTAACCCCACCCAAAAGTACCATTCAACGTCGATCATTTTTAAGTACAAGTGTCGTGTGTTTAGTTGGAGGGGTTGTTGGGCTTTGGGGGTCATGGCCGTTTTCATGCATTCGGCGAACCCGCTCCAATGCGTGGGCATAATGCAACACTAGTTGTCCTTGGGACAGTCCTATAATGGATTGGTTGGTTTGGGTTCAATCCTGGCTCAATTGACAAAATTCTTGCACCCTACCCTAATACAACTGATCAAGGTAACTGGACTGCTGTGGGAAGGACTCCTGTCATGACTACGTTAGCCGGCTCAAATGATTACTCGTGGGCTATTGGAATACCTTAGATGTCTGAAATGGGGTGCATGGAGGGGTTGTCGCAATCGCATCGGGCTCTCAGTAGTTGAGCCATGGGCTGCAATGGTTTGCCGGTATTTCGCACCTTGGGTCTTGATTGGGCTCAACATTCCGGCGATCAAACTGAACTTTGATGACCCATTAGAGGGAACCCGATTGCATGGTGGTTCGGGTTTCATTGGATCCCAGGTGACTGAGCTTTCTGTGATTGTCGGTTGGGTACGTGAGACAATGGGACCTCTGTTAGTCTGTTTCATGCCCTTCATAAGCTGAAGATGCTGAGGATTCTAGAAGATGAAGAAATTACAGGGCTAGATATCTCGAGCGACAGTGGATATGCTTATGTTTGCGCATCGAGTAGAAAATTATCCTCGCTTTTATGCTGATTACAAGCGCATGCAAGAGAACAATCATGACTAGATTGCCGCTGCTTCATAGTTACTGGTTAAGATACATTTGCCAGATGGCTTTGTTTCTTTTCTCGGATAGTATCAATTGTATATAATATAAAACATTTCTAATCGTCTATTTTTATGTCGAACTTTTAAAAGGGGATCAAATTTGATTTGATTAGTGCTTCTATCTTGTGTTAAGAGTCAAAAGTTTTCACTATAACACTACTTGAAGCGGGAAAAAATAAAAATAAATAAAAACCACATATTCAAGAATCAACAACAACAACACTATTTGGTCTAAGTCGTAACCAAAGAAAATAGCTGTATTAAGGCAATGCTCACCCAATAATAATAATAATAATAATTAATGTACAATTGGGAGTTTCATAGAAAGCATGTACATAAATAGTCAGAAAGTTCATCATATACAGTAAGATCCAAAAGTCCCGTAAATATAAGTACTCACCTAACATGAGAATCATAGGGGACAATTACAGAATCTGGAATGATAAGCGGTAACTTATCAATGTAAAGGAAAAGCCTCTTACAGTTTTCTCTCAAAATTGTGGATAAATCAACAACATCACACTTATCTGTGTAGATCCATAGATCACTGGAGTCGACCCTTCTAAGACTATCCCGGCAAAAAGGACATGACTGGGACCGCCCATGCCTGAAATTAAGACCAAATACTACATCATCAAGTTGAACAAAATGCAAATGTTAAGCAGGATAGAACTCTTACTCCTGTAAGCATCTTTTGTGAATTTCTAGTAATCTAGATAAATAGTGCTTCCAATACATGAACACGTGTGTGCCCCAAGTAGCATGTGCATGAAAAAGCATGTCAATGCACCACGTATGGAGATACATGCGCACTGGGAACAGTGATTCATGTGCACCAGAAAATGAAATCAACAAAAAGAAAGCTGAGGGTTTTGGTATCGGATAACAACTAACAAGGAAAAAGTCATATGCCAACAACATGATCAGATGGCACTTGTTTGACAGTATTTTTATTAGTCCAAGAAAAATGCACTCATAAAAAATGGATATAAAGAAATCATACAATGTGCACCAGAAAATGAAATCAATAAAAGAAATTCAAAATCAAATAACAACTAACAAGGAAGAAGTAAAATGCCAACAACATGATCAGGTGGCACTTGTTTGACAGTCGAAATTTTCCTAGTGCAAGAAAAATGCACTCAGCAAAAATGGATATAAAGGAATCATACAAAAATCCTAGGGCCCGTGGCCCATGAATCACTACAGAAGGTGATTAATGAAATGAAATGCTTATATGTCATCATAAAATATAATAGGAAAGAGTGTTCACAAACAAAAAGAAAACATACCAGTCCCGATAACACTTCAAGCACAAAGAATGGCTGCAATTAGGCAATACAACCCTGCTGTTCATCTCCAAGCAAATCCCGCACTCCTCTTCTCTTTCTAAGTCAATTTCAGAGCTCTTCCCCCTTTCCAATTCATCCTTCTTTCTGTATCTGAGAGTACACAGATCCTTCTGTTTCCGATCTTCCAGATCAGTGATACCCCTTTGAAGTTGCAACAAAGAAGGAAATATCACCCCTGTTAAAAGCAATATCAGTTAGGTTTACAGGCTAACTATAAGCAAAAGGGTTACACCAACATAAAGAAATGGCCCACAATTTAAAATATTTTTAGCTTCTCCAAATCACACTCACCGTAAAATTCTCGGATGCTTGCTTTCCTTTCATGAACAGACATAGTGGTCTTGCCGTCGGCATAGGTCTATAATCAAAGTCACTGAAGTTATAATTTTGCAGGCAAAAAATGACAAACTGAAATGATCAACACAGGCATGTATTGATTAATTACCATACCATATAAATAAGAACTCGAAGCAAACCAAGGGCACCGGCAAGATGACAATCAGTCCACTGAACAAGAAAAAGGAAAAATTGAGCAGCAGGACTGTATGACAGTCTCATTTGAAGACGAGCTCCATCCGTCTCCCTCGGGTAATCTAATGCCCTGCGAATAACAAGAGAAACAAAAAGCACAATCCTCAATTAGCAAATATACAAAACCAATAACTCCAAATACTAAAAACTGTTTAACAAAGGTGAAAATCAACCGAGATTGTACCTTTAATGCAAAGTTTCAACTAAAAGATTAAATTTTAAACATGAATACAATTAATACTTTTTATGCGTCAAAAACATTCAAAGAACCAAATTTTACAAGAACAAAAGTTGCGATTTTTACTTGAATAATAATGTCGCAAGTGAAGAAAAAAAAAATCTAAACCGCACATGTTTGAAGAGCAAAATGATATCGTGATTAATTAACAAATATAAAGACACCTAAATAAACAAAAAAAAAAGTATTTAGAAAATAAAAATTTAAAATTTGATCGATAATAAAAAAAAAAATCCAGGAATTGAGAGAGTTACAGTGTGTTGGCGTGCTGAATATCAGCTTCGAGCGCTTTCAGTGAATCCTTGAAAGACGATTTTCCCATGGCCGGGTATTTTCCCGGAAACTAATTCCCATCAACCAAACAGAAATTCCAATAGAAAATTTATAACTAAGAAAAAAATTTGTGACTTTTTGATTTTTTCAAAAAGAAATCTTGATTGATAGAATCCGACTTCGGAGACAAGCCAGTACAGTTTCAGGCTCTAACCTTAAAACACTGTCTGTTATGAATCGTTGAAACTTCTTATTAGCAGAAGAAAAAGTAGGTGTGCAATTACGTACTTGCCCTTTAATGAACAAACCAATTATGTGCGAGTCATAAGTCAAATTCATCTATAGAATAAAAATTCATGTAAATTAAATAATATAAATAAATAAATCACAAGTCTTATAACTGAAGCATTGACCTTTATTAAAAACATTCAGAAAGCATGACTTCGCTGTGGGTATCTGGGTCTTTATATTTTAATGATACCGAAAATTTATTAAGAATAAAAATAAAAGAATTATAAGTTCAATGTTATTTATGAGTGATATTTTGGAAGATCTCAAAATTTTTCATGCAGATATTTGCTATTGACAAGATATGGTTTATTTCTAATAGATAAAAATCATTTATTGAAAGAAACAAATTAGGTAAACAATTAGTCACAGAGTATCCCAACGACAAATATAGAAACTACGGAAATATAGTATATGAATAAAACTCAAACAATTTAACTATAGTAAGCATAAATATTATGAAGAATGAAATTAAAATAGATATCTATAACTCAGTCACGAATATATTATCCATAATATTTTTAATATTTCAATACATTTTAGATCAACCTGATACATATTAAAAGACTTGAATCCTTGAATTCATTAGTGAGAATTTAGGTGACAAACTCTAGACCTAGAAAGTGGTTGTCGAGAACACGTAGGCGACGAAAATGACCTATTTTTATTACAATTTAATTGTTTAGATGGTATAGGGACAGAAATGGAATTTCACAGAAGCATCCTTAAATTTCTGGAAGAAACGGTAGCGTAGCAGGTACCTGCAGGCTGCGGTGATGTGTGTGACGTGGCGACTATAGGCTGATAATCAAATCAAGGGCAGTGGAAAGCGGTTTATGGAGAAAGGGCAAATACCCGTTGGCGCGGCCTCAGTTTTTCCCATTTATTTAATAAACAACGGCGGAATTGTAAACAGCCGTCCTATCATCCAGACTGCCGCTAATTAAACGATTATTATACAACTGGAATGAATAAGATAGGAATTGGATAAGATATGCGTCCTAGTCAAACATACACACACTCTCTTTCTCTCTCTCACACACGCATATATGAACAAATAAGATAGTCCATCTGAGGGTCTTTTTATGTAGTGTTTATTTTTTGGGAGTAATGATACAGCCACAAACTCTTGTACAAATTTATTTTGTACAAACTGACGTGGCATTAATTCATTGGTTGAATGGAAATATAAATTAATAAAAACAAATCATGTGGGCCAAGTGATGTTTAATTCAACCAATCTTATCATGCCACATCAGTTTGTACAAAATAAGTTTGTACAAGAGTTTGTGGCTGTATCATTACTCATTTTTTGGAGTGGGAGTGTGGAGTGTGAATTTCTTTCATTTTAGTGTTTACTTACCTTAAAAAAGAGGGGAGTGGGAGTAGAAATTTATGGGTCTCACCCAATTTTAGAGTGGGGAGTGGTCCTATTTTATCCTTATAAAAATAAATAAATAAATCATATTTAATAAAATAAATAAATAATATTTAATAAAATAAATGATATCATATTTATTAAAAATAATAATTATATCATATTTAAATTAATAATATTAAACATTAATTTTAATAAATATTAATTAATTATTTAATTAATAATAATAAATATTTTATTCTAAAAAAATATTAATTTTGTACTATATTATCAATAATAATATTTCATTTGTGTTGCTATTATTAATAATTTTTATTCACATAATTTAAATTTAAATTAATAAAAAATTATGATTTACATAATTAAGAATATTAGTAATTATTATTAATTTATAAATATAATAAAATATTTATTTTATTTTCCAAATATATTTTTATGAATTTTTTAATTACAAATTATAATTCTGTACATAAGGATAAAATTGTAATTTAAAATAATTTACTCCCAATCCAAGACAAAGTAAACAAATAATTAGAATTCTGATTGACAATTCATACTTTCATTTAGTCTAAGTAAACACCCTACTCTCACTCCCACTCCACACTCCTAATCCAAAGATTCCCACTCCTCAGGATTCCCACTCCAATCTAAAAAATAAACGCAGCATTAAGGTAGTATGCATATTGCACTCTGAACCAAAAATAATATAAAATTAAGAATGGTTCTCTCTCACTTTTGCTATTTCAAAGATTATATTAAGGAGGGCCTATATTAATAAGAAGTATTGCTATAAGGGAAGTTCGTATTACAACTTATATAACATATGCATGACTTTTCACTTGAATCGAGACAATTTATCTCTCCTTTATAAACATAAGATTATAGTTATTAGAATAAAAACTCTAGATTCCGAGAAACTCAATAAACATATCCGTTAAAGAATAAATATGGAAACAAGCAAGCATGGGCTCTCTGTTCTTAATGTAAATAATAAGAATCAAATGGATATGGTCAACGCTAATTACCTGTTAAAAGGAATGGAGTGTTTTTAATCATTTCCAATTTGTGAACAAGAGAAGTCGGCTTTTAAGAGCTGTCATCATTATCCACTTTATATAGTCTAATAAGAGTGGAGAAATTTGACGTTTGGTGGCCAAGTGATTTGAACACTATTATAATTTGATCATCAAAGGCACCAGATAAGGAGAAAGACAGACAAAGAGAATCTACAAAAGTACTACCAACTTGTTTTACTAAATTCAGTTTAAAGTAAATACTGAGATTTGAATTAAATTAGTGCTTACTTTTATTGACCGGCAACCCTTCTATGACCCGAAATACTATCAACATCGAGTTACAGAAGGAATGAAGATAGGGCTTAAAGTTTCATTGAACCTGTACATGGAAGTTTGCTTACCATTAGTACTAAAACCATGTGCGATACTTGTATTCTTGCCCCTGCAAAAATGAGCACCAAGTGAAGCAATATTAGCCAAGCATTTATAGCATATATTTTTCTTGAGAAACATTTCAAACTTCCATTGACATATGATTCTATTACCTGTTAATGAAACGGGCTGTGGATGGATATTGCTCTGGAATTATGAAGATATGAAGGGAGCAATGCTTTTATTTTATATTACCAAGCTGCAATACTTTGACTAGACTTTTTACTACTATATTAGTTTAAACCCAACACCATGATGTTGATCTGGTGCCGGCTTTTATAGCTATTCTTGATTCTTAGGCTTTAGAGCTGCAGCCTAATATCTAATAAAGAACACAGGCAATTGCCAGCTTATGAATCTTGTCTACCATAGCGCCTCTTCCTTTGCTGAAATGAAGTTAATGCCTCTACAAACTCAGCTTTGCCAAAATCAGGCCAAAGTGTCTGTACGAAGAAAAACTCTGGTGTATGCCAACTGCCAGAGTAAGAAGTTACTAACTCTTAGTTCACCACTGGTTCTAATCAATAGGTCCGGGAATGGGTAATCAGTACAGCTGGTTTCTAGTTCTTGCTCAATCAGGCTTTCATCGATGTCGTCCAGTCGAATAACATCGTCCTTCACTTTCTGTGCAATACTTTTGCAAGCCTGTACAACATCATATTTGCCGCTGTAGCTAACTGCCACAATGAGTTGGAAATTTGAGTTATTTTTTGTTCTATCCTCTGCATCACGTACAAGTTCCTGGAGAGTCCTTGGGAGTCTCGATGAATCCCCAATCATAGATATTCGAATACCTTCGCTGTTAAAGGAAAAGATACATCTATAAGGTACATGAACTCAACATCCAGACAGAAAATTCCAATAATTAGTAGTTTGCTAAACTAAATTATTTAAGAAGTCCATATAGTTTCTTAATTAGTTGTGGCAATCATTTTTAATTTTGGTGCTGAAACGTATTGTTTTAGTCTTTGTAAATAATAATAACTCAATATACCAGAAAATCTAGTAGACAACTAGAGAAGTTATATAAATAAACCAGAAGCATGTGCAACAGAATCCATTTACTTGTGAGAACCTTCTCATAGAAAGTAATAACCTGCAACTGCAAGAGCTACGTCAGGCCAATATATAATACGACTACTCAAAGTCAAACAAGCATAGAACTATTTGCAGATGCTTCTTGTTCTCAATTTGGTCATCAAGGGAATGAAAACATGTTAGGGATATAAATACAGTATATAGAGTTGACATGTCTATTTTGAGAAACAGAAACATAATTTCCAAAACAAAACAAACAATTTAGGTCCCATATTATTTTAAAGCTGCCGAGGAATGAAAAAAAAAAAACTAAAGTAAAGCCGAGAATTTATCGAACACTTTCGATGTTTTTAAAATTAAGATAAAGCACAACTGTTATAATATACTGAAAAAGAAATTATGGAACGATGGTCTATATCTACCTTATGAAACCCTCTAGCTCCGACTTTATGGATTTTTCGAACAGTTTCATCAAGAATTCGACCTCCACCTGCACTTTTAACCAATAAAAATTAATTAGAAAAATGATAAGCATGCGAACAAGTGGCAAAATCAAATTCCTCAAAACGATGTTGTTTTGACACTTGGTTACAAAACTGTGTCTGTTGCACGTTTATCGTTACTCGGATCAATTAATTAGCCAGCTAGTATCGGGGTGTCGTGACTTTTAATCCTAAGTTGCTGCGAAATGAAATGAAATGAAATCATAGTCGTTGAGTGTAATTGCGTGGTGATAAAAACAATCGTTCGTTCTTTAGCTACTGTGGTTTTAAAATTAAGCAACAACTAGTGATAAAAACAATCGTTCGCCTCCCTATTTAGTCCCGCCGGCAACTCCTCCTCCTCCAGAGACAAATCTGAAATCCTCTCATTCGAACGCCGCCGCCGCTGCTGCTCGAACCTTGCGAAGAGAAAACGGAGGTGTGATGCGGGTTTGGGAGCGCGAAGGATTGAGTTTCGGGGCAAAGAGAGTGTTTGGAACTGGAGAATTCACGATAACAAGTTAGCGATGAACTAACTTGTCGTTTATTCTTCTTCTTCTTCTTGATTTTCAGTTATTCAGTTGTTGTTGCTGTTATATATTTGCCGCCACCTATGGCATTGATTTTGAATAGCCTGCCTACGGTGAAACGGAAGCGTTCTGAGCCTCTAGATTTTTAGTGGACAAGCAGAGCGATGAAGGAGCAACGACATGACACTTATTCGACTAGTTGTTCTCGCGAATAACTCCCTCCCTCTCTGATTTTGACGTCATCGATGGCATTTGTGGCTCAAACAATAATAATGACTGTAGTTGTTTGTTTATGCAAAATACTAATCATACTTCACCGACTCGTCGTATTTTACATGTGAAGGGCTGATAATGCGCCACGTATTTCCCGCCATTGAAAGAACTTCAAAATGCCGAAAGTAACCAGACAAAATGTGGTGAATTAACTAAAAATCTGGGGGTATTTGAGTAATTTAGTAGTGCACACGTGCGACGAGGCGACGAATCGGTATTTTGGTACTTCATTTTTAATGCCCAACCACGTTTGAACGTCCATTTCATTTCCCAATTCGTATTTGTGTAATATTGTCTGGAGTGAATTCGAATCGATTCCACGATCGTTGTCGTTGTGTTTGTTTTCGTCTGATTGTATGTGAATTGACGGAAATGGCCCCGCAAACGAGAAGAATGGCGTTTCCGAGAGTTGTGATTGATAGAGACACGGACACTGAGCAGAGCTCATCGGAAGACGAAGAAGAAGACCGGGAGGAGGGCCCATTTTCAGAATCAGAAGAAGAAGTAACAGAGAATGGACGTGAGGAGAAAATTGAAGAGGATTTGGATGCAAAGAGAAAAGGGAAAGCTCCTATTACCATCAGTCTTAAGAAAGTTTGCAAAGTAAGCCCTTTTAAGAAAAAGACTGAATTTTTATTTTCCTATTTTTCTTAGTATTTTTATTCCAATTACATGTTTTGGCGGGGCTTTAGGTTTGTAAAAAGCCGGGTCATGAAGCAGGATTTAAAGGAGCAACATATATAGATTGTCCAATGAAACCTTGCTTTCTTTGCAAAATGCCAGGTAAAGTAGCTCTGTTTTTCCATTTAGAATAACATTGCTGTTCAGTTGATATTGATTTGGTATCTTGTCGGTTGTCATCATGTCTTTACTTTACACCGTTGGATCATATTGTATAATTTACATATATGATGTTCTTACGTGGATTTTTTTTTTTTAATTTGAATTTTTTGAGAAATGAAGGTCACACGACGATGAGTTGCCCTCATAGAGTTGCTACCGAGTATGGGGTCACTCCAGCATCCCATAGAAATGCCGGCAACCCAGTAGAATATGTCTTTGAGCGACAGCTCAGACCCAACATGCCTCATGTAAGTGTAATTTTTTTTTGTATATTTTAAATTGTCATTATTCTGTTTACTTAATTCCCGCATGATGCTTGTATGTGCAAGTGGTTGTTATGTGTCAAATTATGTCCCAAGGAGTAAAGTCGTTGACACTGGTTTCCTTTGTGTTTGCGCCGACTGTCTGTAGTATTCAGTGTGTGCTTGATGAGTATGCGCTATATCTGATGCTGACTTATTTTGTTCTCCATTTATGCTTAGTTGTTACATTATAGTGTTGGGTTTTGTGTGATTCTCTTCATATTGAATTTGCTGCAATTCTCTTCAATAGATGAAGCCTGCACATGTGATCCCAGATCAAGTAAACTGTGCAGTCATCAGATATCATAGTCGACGAGTGACATGTTTAGAGTTCCATCCTACAAATAATCACATCCTTTTATCCGGAGATAAGGTTAGTCGCACTTGTATAATATTTTATTTGTTTGTTCAAGTTTCATCAATTTAAGGATGTTTGGATTTCATGACTATTGACACATGTCCCCTGTTTTCTGGTTCATGGTAAAAGAAAGGACAAGTTGGAGTCTGGGATTTTTACAAAGTATCTGAAAAGATAGTTTATGGAAACATACATTCCTGTATAGTCAATAACATTAGGTGAGTCATCTCTTTAACATTCAGCCATTCTTCTGTTGTGCTAGTACAGTTTGGGTGTGTAAAATGTAACCAGTCATTTACAGGTTTAACCCTACAAATGATGGTACTGTTTATGCTGCATCCTCTGATGGAACTGTCAGTTGCACGGACTTGGAGACTGGCTTGGCGTTATCTTTGATGAACATTAACCCTAATGGATGGCATGTAATATTTTATTTTGTTTTACTTCTTGAAGTTCATAAAGCATGAGTTGAACTGATTATTTCATACTCGTTCTGATATTTTATTATCCAGCATGAGTTTTATGTGACTAATATATGGCTCGTATGTAGGGCCCACGTACTTGGAGGATGCTTTATGGCATGGATATCAATCCAGAGAAAGGGGTTGTACTTGTTGCTGATAATTTTGGTTTTCTTTACCTGTAAGTTAATTTTCTTTTGTGCTATAGTTACAGCTTAAAGGTTTGTGATTAGGATACAAGAGATGCAGAACAGCTTATGAAAGGCTTACCCACTTGGTGCCACTACTAAGCTTGCTAGCTATTTCCTTGTACAACAAGTTGTCCTTTTCCTAGTGTCTGTTGACAAAATTCAAGATCAAGAGCATGTTGTGAATGTTTGGGAAAAATCAAATTTTATTACAGCAAACAGAAAGTGGTATATTGTCAATGACAGTTTTCTGAATAGAAGGTTGTTCCCTTTGCTATTTGAATCATTTTATTGATGTGTCACCTATAGGATGAGCGAGGATATAAAATTAGGTTGATAATCATGCCCACCGAGAAGTAAACTTTAACATTGACAGAGAGGTCGTCTTGCCAAATTGTCAAACCCATCAAATATTAGTGGTTGTGATCATCTAATTCTAGCGGATTCTGCTGCAAAGATTATGCTAGTTAGAATTTGCTACTGTCTTACTCACTGAATGGCTGCTTGGTTCTGCAGCAAAGTTCTCTGTTGTACTTGCAATGTTTGAGAAACTTTACAGTTTGCGTTAGGTAGAAACATTACTGAATTTTCAGCTGCATGCTACACATGTATTTGATTATCATTTTTAACTTAAAGTAAATTAATTGAATAATCTAGGATTGAAAAGAAAGAATGTAAAAGTTGGTTGTTTATTCCTTATCTTAGGGTGGATACACGAACCAATAGCAGAAGTGGGGAGGCAATCTTGATCCACCGAAAAGGTAGCAAAGTTGTTGGTCTGCATTGTAATCCTATTCAACCAGAACTGCTTTTAAGTTGTGGAAACGATCACTTTGTAAGTTTTTTAGTTTTATTAGTTCAAATTTGTATTTATTGACTTTTGTGACCGTTCAATGGTTTGTTCCTTCACTGCACACCAACAAGGGTTATGATTTAACTGCTATCTGGTAATTTTTTTTTTCACTATTATAATCTATGGAAACTAATATATTATATTAGAAAAGCTAATTTCCCTGGAAATTAGGCTGTTTGTAAAATTTTGCTTGGTAATATGAGTTTGCTAATCATCTTGCTTACATTTATTATTCTGGTTATGCCAGTTCTGAAAGTCATATTATTTTATTACTCCAGGCTCGTATATGGGACATACGGCGATTAGAAGCTGGATCTTCTCTCTGTGACCTTCCTCACAAACGTGTTGTTAACTCGGCATATTTCTCTCCGTCCGGTAGCAAAATTCTTACCACTTCACAGGACAACCGACTTCGTATTTGGGATTCTATCTTTGGCAATTTGGACTCTCCAAGCAGAGAAATTGTGCACAGTCATGATTTTAATCGCCATCTGACACCTTTTCGAGCTGAATGGGATCCAAAGGTGATATCATATTACTTGAAATGCTTACTTTTAGGTTGCTTAAATTCTTCTTCTTGGATCTTAGGAAATTAATTTATTATGTATTTGTTGCAGGATCCATCGGAGTCCCTTGCAGTTATTGGTCGTTATATAAGTGAAAATTATAATGGAGCTGCTCTGCATCCCATCGATTTCATAGATATCACTACGGGCCAATTAGTTGCTGAGGTTATGGATCCAAATATTACAACTATCAGTCCTGTGAACAAGCTACATCCACGAGATGATGTTTTGGCATCTGGTAGTTCGAGGTTGGACTCTGCTTCTCTCACTGAATCATATTATTCTGTTGTGGTAGAGCTTTTTGCCTCCTATATACATTTCCAGAACTTTTCTTTCCCCCCTCAAGGGTGCCACAATCATTCCTTTGAGCTAGCTTTGAATACTTTTGGTATTGTCTTTCATTCATGGAGCGGTAATGCTATAAAGATTTCCCTACCTTTTGTTTGATCAAATCAACATGAAATGGGCCGATTGTGGTGAGGGATGAGAAAATTAGCTACATTTACACGTTTAGCAGTTAAGAACTTGGAGAGTTTGATTTGTTGCTTTAATCTGAAGTAGTGAAGTGTCATGTCTTATCAGTTGTATTGCCATTCTATCTATAATGTGATTATGCTTATTCCTTTCAGGTCTATTTTCATTTGGAGGCCAAAGGAGAAGTCGGAACTGGTGGAACAGAAGGAAGAAATGAAGATTATTGTCTGTGGAAAGGCTGATAAAAAGCAAAAGCATAAGTTTGGGGATGAAAGTGAAGATTCTGATGACGACACATCCAAGTTAAAGCGCAAGAATGTCAGGTCTAAGAAGTCGAGAAAAAGTTAACGCAATACAGTCACAAGGGCAATGGCTAGCATAAAAGTATTAAGTCGAAGAGATATCTATTGTCAAATTGCCATTGTGCAAATCTTTTGATCTCGATTTTGTAGGTTTGTTAATGCTCTAACCTTGTACCAGTAGCCTCCTTAACTTGACAGTATGTTGCGGTAATGGGAATTTTGTTATGTGAATGGCTCGCGCCAAAAAACAAACAAGCTTTCTTGTTAGTATGAACCGTGTAATTATTAAGGCCTGCTGAAATGTTACTCGTTGGTGATGTTAGCGATTAGCTCATTTTTAGTTTGCGATTTATATTTTGTTATGTGCCCACGAATTCGAAGTTGGAGCGTGCAAAAGTTGAACGAGATTTTTGATAAATGATCACATATATTTACGTACAACTCACGTACGGCTTTCAGTGTTAATTACCTTTTTGAAGTTGACAATTTGGACAAGTAATTAGGTGTAATTCCATGTAATGAAGGTTGATCATGTTCATGGATATGGTGTCCTGCGTCATCGAATGCGTCATACTCGTAAGCAAAAGTTGTATGTGCATGCGTATCCTATGCTTCTGCTTGTGCACTGGTGGGCGTAACAAGAGTTTTACTCCAAACGTTACACTGTTTCCTTTGTCACAAAATGCTTTGAAAAAGAGAATTCGTATTTTAATGTGACTTATAAATTCACCCACGGTAATAATTATTATTCTTATTTAAGTTACACGTTTCAAGTAATGTGCCATTATTCCACACGTGACCAAAAGAACAGGACAACTAAACTTTGTATTCTCTGGAATCCAAAGTCAGGTAGGCGAATGCCGATTTACCCCATCCGTCAGATATTGGTGGCCAATTTCGTCATTTCGCATCTTCAAAGTTACCTTAAGAAAGCTAGAGAGTAGAAACTCAGCTCCGTCATTTCAGTCTTCAAAACTGTCAGGCCACGGCAAAATGATGCGCACTCGAAATGAGGGTCAATATCGTCATTTCAATTCTTCAAAATTCCCGGGGCAAACTCTCCAAGACTCCAGCGCTTATATAAACACACAACGTTTTCATATCAAACTATCGTTTGGAAGAGAGAGAAACTCCTGAGAATCTGAAACGAAAGAGAAAGAAAGAGAGAGAGAGAGAGAGAGAGAGGGGGGGAGGTGAGGGCGAGGCTCTAATAACATGGCGGCCTCTAACGGAAGCGAGTACTTCGAAGTGGAAATAGATGGAACGGCGAGAGAATCGTTTACGCGTGCGTCGAATGCGGAGTCGTTGGAGGAGGACGAGGATGAGCTTATGTGGGCGGCGATCGCCAGATTGCCGTCGCAAAAGCAAGGAAACTTCGCCTTGTTGAAGACAACGACACCAAGAAACGGAGGCGAAGCCAAGACCGAGACGATTGATGTGCGGAAACTCAATCGAAGCCGTCGCGAACTCGTTGTTAGTAAGGCCTTGGCTACTAACGATCAGGATAATTACAAACTTCTCTCTGCCATTAAAGAACGCCTTGATAGGTATATATAATATAGAAATTTTCGAACGAGGTTTTTCTGGCAATCTTGTTGTATCCCAAAGTGCAGGAAAACTCTTATCGAAAAAAGCACTGTTTATAATATATTTGTTTATTTACTCATAAGGAATAAATAGATCATATATAGGCTAAATTACAAAACTCGGTAATGTTTTATATAATTATATTAATTAAAAAATGAAAAATATAATGTTGTGGATTGGTTCTTGTTGATGTTGATGAAGGGTTGGAATAGAAGTGCCAAAGGTGGAGGTGAGGTTCCAGAACTTGAAAGTTGTGGCTGATGTTCAAACGGGATCGAGGGCTTTACCTACTTTGGTTAATGCTACTCGTGATGTATTCGAGGTTAGTATCCTTTCTTATTATTGTTTCATTTAATATTGTTAACTGTCTATCATCAACGTATTAAGCATGCAAGCACTTATGTCTTATCTAACATAATGCTTCATTTCTTGTGGATTTGAATGCAGAGAATCTTAACTGGCTTGAGAATTTTTAAACCTAAGAGACATTCTTTAACCATCTTGAATGACGTTAGTGGCGTCGTGAAGCCGGGGAGGTACCTGTTTTTAAGTAGCTCAAATATACATGCATGTGTTTGTGTCTGTATATTTATACTTATATACTCATGATGCCACACCTCGATCTCAATATATACTGACATTTGTGTTTGTTGACTTCAATCGAATCAGTTTATAATGAAGTTATTAAGATAGGATAGTCAATTCACCAAGTTTGTGGATCATTTAGCTGTTTACGATAATTCTCTAAGGTCATCATCTTTTCTTGATCTGGGCTTTCAACTGGCCATATACAAAGAAGTAGTCGATAGCTAATGAATGGAAAACAATAATAATAATAATAATAACAACAATAAAAAGATTTTGCCCATATTTGACTAATAATATGCATGTGTCAAAGAGCCTTAATAATTCGAGTGGTGTTTGTAGTCGTTGTACTTCTGCTTAATATTTAAAGCATAATATATCCCTTGACTATTGTGTAAACGCTTTCTTTTACTTACCTTGTGTGCAAGTTACCCACGCACCCAAAGCCACCACACTGAATCACGAACATATCCTTGACTTGATTACGAGCCTACGAGATTATGTTTTACTTTTTCCTACTTCGTTAAGAGTCGTTAGAGAAATTTATTAAGTTTCACATGTTGTTTTATCAGTTATCATCTGAAATCTTCGTTTTCTGCATGTGAATATAACTTTTTGGTATTTGTAGGATGACCTTGCTCTTAGGACCTCCTGCTTCTGGGAAATCCACCTTGCTTTTAGCTCTGGCTGGGAAACTTGACAGCTCCTTAAAGGTTAGTACTTTAGACAAGCGTGTCACTTATATCTGTTTACGCACTTGTAACTTACATAAACCCTGATCGAATAATGATAAGTTTCATAGTTGTCAATAGTAGTTAAGAATTGAATTCAGTCCCTGAAGAATACTGCATCATTGAGAGCTGAAATATATTTTCATCAATCTTCAGCTCTGAATTTTCTATTGACAGAATCTTTGTCTCATCAAATCAACAAAATATGATTTCAGAGATAGTTTACCCAAAGTCCCAAAAAAAAAGAAAAAAATCGTTATCGAAAATGTTACTTTTATCCTGCTCCATGGCAGTGGTTGTGTGGACGAATTATAAACTTATTTTTGTTTGCAGAAAAGTGGTAATATCACGTACAATGGCTATAAACTTGATGAATTTCAAGTTCAAAGGACTTCTGCATACATAAGCCAAACAGATAATCACATTCCTGAGCTCACTGTTCGAGAAACCTTTGATTTTGCTGCTCGATGGCAAGGTGCAAATGAAGGCTTTGCAGGTCGGTTCATTATGATTATTAAAATTTTTAAAGTAGAATCACAGTCTTGATCGTGTAGCATTTTGCATTATATAAATGTACTCCAATCATTACACAGATTAATTACTTCTTGTGTTGCATACTTTCAAACAACAAACAGAACTGATAAAATTGCTGGATCTAGAATTTTAAATAAACAAGTTCAAGGTGAACCTTATCACCTAATTAGAGGGTTTAGCTCTCATTTATATGAATTTTGTCTGGCGGTAAGATATTCAGATGGTATAGATCATGGTAGAGTCAATGCAACTGTTGTCGATTTTATTATACCAACAACTTATTAGTCTCCTTACTAATTATGATATTCATTTTTCTTTCCCTCTTACTTGTAGCATATATCAATGATCTGAACCGTTTAGAGAAGGAAAGGAACATACGTCCTAGTCCGGAGATAGATGCTTTCATGAAGGTTGTCATTTTGAATCTCTGCTTTCATTTTTGTGTTTATGTTAACTCCTGTTTTTTGAATTTAAGCATTTTTGTGTGTAGGCATCGTCTGTCGGTGGTAAGAAACACAGTGTTTCAACAGATTATGTCCTAAAAGTGCTTGGTCTTGATCTGTGTTCTGAGACTGTAGTTGGTAATGATATGATCAGAGGTGTCTCGGGTGGTCAGAAAAAAAGAGTTACAACAGGTCCCTCTCTGCTCCTCTCTCCACTTGCACGTGCATATGCATCTACCATTTAACTGTTAGATTTATACTGCTGATTAACTCCACTTTACTGGTTCTAAGACCAAAGAGAAAATTTTCTTTTGTCGTAGTATCATCATTATTGAAATTTATACCATTGAATGAAGTCTTTCCAATTTTTGGTTTTAATATGTGGCTTACTCCAAATGTTGATCATGGATCCACGATGAAGATATCCAAACTGTAAAAGAATATATCAATTATTGTTTTCTGATGAAAATTGCTTGGACATATTGACTAGGACTTCCAAAAATTTAGTGGAACCAGAAAGTTATTATTGAGTTGCATTTTGTTTGACGTTCAAATTTCAAACAATTTCCAGTCAGTTATTTGATACTCTTCTATCAAACAGCAATAATAGTTGAGGTTATAATATGCAGGAGAAATGATTGTTGGACCAAGAAAAACCCTATTCATGGATGAAATATCCACAGGGCTCGATAGCTCCACTACATTCCAAATTGTGAAATGTTTGCGGAATTTTGTTCATCAAATGGATGCTACTATACTAATGGCTCTCCTTCAGCCTCCACCAGAGACATTTGATTTATTTGATGATCTGCTGCTGTTATCAGAAGGCCATCTGGTCTATCAAGGTCCTCGAGCAGAGGTGTTGGAATTCTTTGAGTCGTTAGGATTTCAGCTGCCTCCTCGCAAAGGGGTTGCAGATTTCCTACAAGAGGTAATGTGTTAAAATAGATTTACAAGTATGATCTTTGTTTTGGCGCTGCCTAACATTTTTTTTTTTTTAACAGGTGACTTCCAAGAAAGATCAAGCTCAATACTGGGCTGATCCTTCAAAGCCATATGTATTCCTTCCCGTTTCAGAAATTGCAAAAGCTTTTAAAGATTCCAGATTTGGAAAGGCTCTTAAATCCTCACTTTCTGTTCCATATGATAAATCTAAATGCCATCCTTCAGCTTTATCCAAAACAAGATATGCTGTATCTAAATGGGAGCTTTTTAGAACATGCTTTGCACGAGAAATTCTGCTGATCCAGAGACATAGTTTTCTTTATATATTTAGGACGTGCCAGGTATGGTTTAGCTTTTCAGTTCTATAATTTTCTTTTTGAAGATTTTCTCTCATGGTTTTCCATCTCATAATCTCTTTTGCATATTTTGAAGGTCGCATTTGTCGGATTTGTCGCATGCACAATGTTTTTACGGACAAGACTGCATCCCACAGATGAAAAGAATGGCAACCTCTATCTCAGTTGTCTGTTTTTTGCAGTGGTTCATATGATGTTTAATGGATTTTCTGAGTTACCTATCATGATAACTCGACTCCCGGTCTTTTACAAGCAGCGTGATAATTACTTTCATCCTGCATGGGCATGGTCCGTTGCCAGCTGGATTCTTCGTGTTCCTTACTCCGTCCTTGAAGCTGTTGTTTGGTCTTGCGTTGTATACTTTACTGTGGGTTTTGCCCCAGAGACTGGGAGGTACTTCCTTTTATGGGTGATGTTTATGCTTTCTGTAATTTGTTTGTAATTACCTTTTCATTATTTTCAGATTTTTCCGTCACATGTTCTTGCTGTTCTCTTTACATCAAATGGCATTGGGCCTCTTCCGGATGATGGCCTCCATTGCTCGAGATATGGTCGTTGCCAACACATTTGCATCATCTTCTCTGTTAATCGTATTCTTGATGGGTGGATTTATCATCCCAAAAGGTAGGGTTAGATCATACATCATGATATTTTTTCAGGTCAATTAGTCATATGGTGTTTCTTGTTTCAGAATCGATTAAGCCATGGTGGAGCTGGGCTTATTGGGTGTCACCACTGTCCTATGCGCAGAGTGCAATTTCTGTTAATGAATTTGCCGCCGCAAGGTGGAAGAAGGTGCTCTAATAAATGCATTTCTGGCAGCTTTTTTGTCGCTCAAATGCTGGTGAAATATTAACCGTAACATTTTGCAGAAATCTGTTATTGGAGACAACACGATAGGTTACAATGTTCTTCATACACACAGTTTACCGTCTGGTGATTATTGGTACTGGATCGGAGTTGGTGCTTTGTTACTTTACTCTCTACTTTTCAACAGTGTCGTGACTTTGGCCCTGGCTTACCTGAATCGTAAGTTACAAGAGGAAGTTTCGGCTCTTTGTTTTTATCGTTTTACTATTGATTTTCTTATTATTTGTTGATTACTTATAGACGTGGCGTTTCCTGTTTTGTTCATTACAGCTCTTAGAAAATCACAAGTGGTGATAGATGATAAAGAAGAAAATTCTGTCAAAAGTCAGTCATCCTTTCAATTATTTTTTAAAGAATTGTTTGTGTTTATTCATTTATAGCTATATTTTTATCTTCCAAAACTCAAGAAAATTGTTTTCTAATTGTTTGATTCTCATCTGAATATTCAGTGGCCAAGCAGCAGTTTGAAATAAATACAACCTCTGCCCCGGAGAGTGGCAAAAAGAAGGGAATGATTCTGCCATTCCAACCATTGGCCATGACTTTTCATAATGTCAATTACTATGTCGACATGCCCCAGGTGTGTTTGCTTAGCAGCTAAATTCCTTTGCCTTATGATTTCTTAAATCAATGATATCCTAAATCAATGTAAAGCTTTCTTTTGGGGCGGGGTGTCATTGACTTTCAGGCAATGAGGTCACAAGGTATACCAGAAAAGAAGTTACAGCTCTTGTCAAATGTGAGTGGAGTATTCTCACCTGGTGTTCTTACCGCTTTAGTTGGGTCAAGTGGAGCCGGCAAGACGACTTTGATGGATGTTCTTGCTGGTCGGAAAACTGGTGGTTACATAGAAGGGGATATAAAGATATCAGGTTATCCAAAGGAGCAAAGCACGTTTGCCAGAATTTCAGGATATGTTGAACAAAATGATATACATTCTCCTCAGGTGACAGTTGAAGAGTCTCTTTGGTTCTCTGCCAATCTTCGTCTGTCAAAAGAAGTCAGCAAAAATCAAAGACATGTGAGCTTCTTAGCACTTGCAACATTTAAGTCTGCCGGTTGAGTAGTTATCACTATACTGATAGTAATTTTACCACAATACATTGCAGGAGTTTGTTGAAGAAGTAATGAGACTGGTGGAGCTTGATAGTTTAAGGGATGCCTTGGTTGGTTTTCCAGGTAGCAGTGGTTTATCAACCGAGCAAAGAAAACGCTTAACAATTGCAGTGGAGCTTGTTGCGAACCCATCCATAATTTTTATGGATGAACCTACATCTGGACTGGATGCGCGAGCAGCAGCAATTGTGATGCGAACTGTTCGTAATACCGTTGATACTGGACGAACTGTGGTTTGCACCATACATCAACCAAGTATTGATATCTTTGAAGCATTTGATGAGGTTGGTGTGTTTGTGATATTGCTAGGTACTCTATTGTTTACTTTTTTTTGGCATATAACTTTATGTTGTAACGCACAGCTACTTCTTATGAAACGAGGTGGGCGGGTTATATATGGAGGGAAGCTAGGTGTCCACTCAAAGACTATGATAAACTATTTCCAGGTGACATTCATTTACCATTGTTTATATTTTATTTGCTTGCTGTTCTTAGTTCTCCGCACTTCAGGTATTTGATGTCTTTAATATATTAGCGATCATGATGATGATGAGTTTGACAATGGAATTAATGCATGGGATTTTTTCCGGTACTCTTTTCCCTTGTGTAGGCGCTTGATGGCATCCCTTCAATTCCTAGTGGGTACAATCCTGCAACTTGGATGCTTGATGTTACTACAGCTGCTACTGAAGAAAAACTCGGAGTTGACTTTGCAGATGTGTACAGAAGTTCTGAGCAATATAGGTGATCGAATTGATTTCATATTATTATTGTATTAATATTTGTCAGATATTTGACTTTTCCGTTGATTGTTATGCGCGATTTGTTAAGAAAAAATTATCATTTCAGGGTAGTGGAGTCTTCGATTAAAAATTTGAGTGTTCCACCTCCTGGCTCAGAACCGTTGAAGTTTTCTTCAACTTATTCACAGGATCCGCTTTCTCAATTTTTTATTTGTTTTTGGAAGCAAAATCTTATATATTGGAGAAGTCCACAATATAATGCCGTGAGGTTAGCTTTCACAGTGGCGGCTGCATTAATACTTGGCTCTGTATTTTGGGATATTGGTTCAAAGAGGTAATTTTTTTTCTTAATTTTTAAAGTACTTATATTTGATCTTGCATTTTCGTAAGCATCTATAGCTCTCTGTTTTCAGTTTGCTTAGGTTCTTTTTAGCTTTCCTTTTTCTCTTTATTTTGTTGAGAATGAAACAAAAATTTGTTCCATCTTTTTTCTATCATTGAAAAGCGATAAAATAAGAATGAAATCCGGATGGTACTCTACGCCATTAAAATGGAAAAATCTTTGGTGTGTCTCAGCAGCTTGGAAGATGTGCTTATGTTAGTCCTTTGAGATATGTAACATTTTAATGTATGGATTACTTGCTTATGCATCTTAGAGGTTTTAACCAATCCTGAGCAATAAATTTTCAATGTCAAAGAGGTTCCTGCTGAACCTTTTTTTGAGTATCTGATGGTTGGAATGCTACTCCCCTTTCTATATTTTTAGAATGGCTTTTATCTTTTTACCTTGTTTCTGTGGTAATTTTAATGTGGAGATAGTAAGCTATTTAATATAGTAAACTCTTCAGGAGCTCAACTCAAGGTTTATTTATGGTGATGGGAGCTTTGTATGCTTCATGCTTGTTTCTCGGGGTCAACAACGCTTCCTCTGTACAGCCCATAGTTTCAATTGAGAGGACAGTGTTCTATAGAGAGAAAGCAGCAGGAATGTATTCCCCAATTCCTTATGCAGTGGCTCAGGTAACCGTCATGCTGCTAAAAGTACATTTGGCACAACAGTCTAGTGTAAAGAATAAATAAATGATGAAAATCTCATTTTCCTCTTCAACAGGGTCTTGTGGAGATGCCATACGTTTTTGTGCAAACAATTATATTTGGCTTCATCACATTTTTCATGATTAATTTTGAAAGGACAGCTAGTAAGACTCCCCCTCTGCTCTAATGCGTCGTTTGGATTTAATTGCTGCTTCTCTGATAGAGATGGTGTTTTTCATTTGTTTTCTTTCTTTTCTGCAGTCATAACTCTTTCAGGCTAAATTTCAGAATTTTAAGCTTTTGTATTAGAGGGAAAATATAAGTTTAACGTAATTTTGAGGAATAGCATAATCACAGTGTTTTTCTACTGAATGTTTCAAAGGTCAAATGATGATAATGATTTTGATGATGTCCATAGGGATAATGCACCAAGTGATTTCCGTCTATTAAGACTTTTATAGGACACATGTTTACGGCTGACATAGGATAAACAATTCACTGCATCTAAAGTCTAAACCATCGATTCATCATCTAAACAAAAATGAAATCAGCTACTGTGTTTCGTGTTTTTTCAGCAGTGCAGCAATAGATTAACAGTTTGGATGAAGCGGACCACTTTTGGGCCATGAATATTTTACAAATGTGCTGTCTGGACATATTTATGAAAATGCATTTTTTGTAATGCATGTTTTATTTTCAATTGCAGGAAAATTTTTTCTCTTCCTTGTGTTCATGTTTCTCACCTTCTCATACTTTACCTTCTACGGAATGATGGCTGTTGGTCTCACTCCTAACCAGCACTTGGCAGCTGTTATTTCTTCTGCATTTTACTCATTGTGGAATCTCCAATCAGGTTTTCTAATCCCACGACCAGTAAGTATTATTTATACCCTTTTAGCAAAAAATAAAAATAAATGAAATAATGCTTTATAACTTTAAATCCATTAATTTTAATCGTGCCATTTCCATCTTCAAGACTTCAAGTATCGATGAATGATGAATATGATAACAGAGATTCTTCAATCTTAATCGGAGCTATTGAATACTATCATTGTCATCTGCTCAATCAGCCAACTTAAGAAACTTCACTTCCTTCTCAGCTTTAAGAGCTTGTTCTGAGCCTATCTATTAGTTGACTTTTGAGTCAGAATAAAAAAGCAATCTCCTATCAGAAGTTGGCGTTTACAACTTCAAATAATAAATAGTAATTAGTGATGCTTTAGAAAATACAGAAGGATCAAAATTTATTTTACTATTTTAATTTATGGAACAATTTGGAACAACATAATTTCTTCTGCAGGAGACTCTCTAATTAGATGAATGATTATGCCAAAAGATAACTATAAGTAGCCACTATGTTACTGGACTACAAGTTCTGAAGTTGAGCTTGCTAGACATGACATGGAATAGTTTCTGACACTCTGATTCATAGAGTTAGTTGATTCTCTTATAAATTTTAATCAACTTTGCAAATTTGTGGCATTATATTAGAGTATTCCCGGATGGTGGATCTGGTTCTACTACATCAGCCCTGTTGCATGGACTCTCCGGGGCATCGTCTCGTCTCAGCTTGGTGATGTGGAAACCATGATTGTGGAACCCACATTTCGAGGCACAGTGAAAGAGTATTTGGAAGAAAGTTTGGGCTTTGGTCCCGGGATGGTTGGAGTTTCAGCTGCAGTGCTTGTTGCCTTTTCTCTTTTGTTCTTTGGCAGCTTTGCTTTCTCAGTCAAGTTCCTCAACTTCCAGAAAAGATGAATGAACCCACAGATTCAGTATAGAGGTGAAAGAAAACACCAGCTGGTTGTAAAATTCTGCTCAAGTATAGTCTAATCCAGTGGCGAAGCTAGCAACATATTTTATTTTTTTTTCAATTGTTCAACATTGTTCTTGACTTACTGGTTAGTTGTCTGTAATTGAACCCCGTACTACTAATGCCACTAGTTAGTAATAATTCATAAACAAATATCATAACAAATTTTAATATAGTTCAAATTAGGTGTCAATTATTTTATAATTCCACTTACTACTCTCCATTATCATATTCTATTGTAATTCATAAAGGGGCACTAAAATGCAAAATGCAGCTAATCAAATTTTAATAACGTGAGACAAAGTTTTCAAAATTGCTCAGTGCTCACAAACTTCAATATTAGCCATACATATATGTAGTGAACAAAAACTCAAAATGTGTTTTACATAAAAAGTATTAGCACGAAATGTTTATTGTACTTTGGACAAAAGTTGATTGGGATGAGTTGTGACTGTATTTGAGTTTTGCCTTTACGGCTTTATGCAAATTTGTTTTATGGAAATTGTCTAGTACAAGCATTATGGATTTTTTGACCTTTGCTTTGTACTGGAGGTTTTGGTTCCATCCCCCTCTCTTTGTTCATCTCTTCTTATATATTTTATAAGTAAAGGTCCAGCGTAACACCCCATCTTCTGGGTGGTTTCATTAAAAAAAATAAAAAAATTATAGTGCAAGTCTCAACTGTTTCTGTTTAGTTAGTAAATTTGCTACTATTTATCTTTTATTGTTCAGCTGCAATATTGTTGGTTGCTGTAATTATAAACTTGCACATGTTTCTAACAGAATCCTTGTGATGATAGTTAATTTCTTGAAGATTAATCAAGTATGCTGGAAATACAAAATATTGAACATATGTTAAATGAATGCAGCAAATGTTAATATACATTTTCATTGATTTGGGATTTTATTAGTTCAGTTCGTTCTATATTTTAATGTCTGGTTATTTGAGAAAAAGAACATTGGAGACAGTTGCACTAGCGATATGCCATTTTTACTTGTCTTACTCCTTAAGGATAGGAAAATGCTACTGTTATCGTGCCGGGAAAGCTAACCTCAATTGAAAATTTTGTTAGCATCTTCGGGCCCAAATCATTAATTCTCAGGCTTGCAGACTCAAACTTAGGATTTGATTTTTAAGTCTAGGAATCATTTATATATATATATATAACCTTTATCATTAACGGCATGCTATCTCTCTCATTCTTTTTGTTTTTTTCCCCCTTAATTTATTTATTGTTTTCTTTTGATATTATGTGCTGAAAGTACACAAGACTTGCATTTCCATTTCCTTAATGAAACACAACCTCTCTGCATTGTGACTACTGCAATAACCAAAAGAAATTTGAATGGTGTGAGTTCCCTTCCGCCTACAAAATTTGACAGAGAGGAGTAAAAGAGGGGACACTGCTGTTGGAAGTAAGGCAATTACATACTTTTAAATTATGAGATCACATCTGCATGATCATTTTAAAAAAATGAAACAAAAATAGAATAGTCAAGCGGCTGCACATGATCCTTGTGAGACCCAAATTCGTGGCTAACCACCTTCTCTTCCTTTCTGTTCAATCCAAACGAAGTCAAAGGAAGCTCTATGGAATTAACTTTTCATCTTTCATGTAATCAATCCAATACAGGATTGAATCCAATGTTTTACACCTTATTCTAAACCCAAGCCGGTCGGCTTTGTCTCTGGTTCCCAACATTTTCGCCGGACAGCGAAACAAGATGTCCAAGAATTCCCAGTTAGCCAAATCTTCCATCTCTGTTTGAATCAGTCCTTTGCTCACTACAATCTCTTTCCATACTTGTTTCTTGTCATTCATGGCTTTTGCATACCAAAAATCCTGCGAAAACATGCTCTCCGGCACTTTCACGCCAAACTTCTTTCCGATGCTTGGCCAGATCTCCTTCCATGTAAATCTGGGGCCATTTATTGCATTGAAAGCTTGGCCCTTTGTGGAAGATATATCATCGTTTGTGGCTGCCCAAATGTGCTGTTCTGCAACTAGACGCGAATCTGAGCCGTCGATGCAGTACTCTTCCCAAATCTCCCTTGTTCCTCCAAACACAAAAGGCAGATTTAAATGTTTACAGACTGCGCCATAGACACATAAACAGCCCAAGAAGTTGTACAAACTTCTATGAGAACTACCGAGTAATAAGCCGGGCCTATGCACCGACCAAGCCACCTTTCCTGCCAGTTTCTCCTTTAGCAAGTCCTCTAAAACATAGTAAAAGTTGTTGCTTTTGCTCACTCTTGGGCATTCTTCATCATAGAATCGAACTTGTTTTTCTTCAGGAAGGCCTTGTAATGTCACGTAATGCTTCATTCCCGTCTGGAGTGAAACGTGCTTTAATGCCTTAGCTCTTGGGAGAATGGCATTCAAGGCGTTGCACATCATGGCCTTGTTCTGCTCGCAACACTTGTGCATATCGGAAGCAAACTGGCTTGCCCACGTGACCCAGAAGATATGCGTCACGTCTTCTAACAAAGTGAGCTTTCTCTTGATATCCAGAGGATTCAACAGGTCACATGAGATGAAACAGTAGCTGCTGCTTTGGATTGCTGTGATCTCCGGTTCCCGAGCAATCCCATAAACCTTCCAATTGGCTGTTGATATCAGTCTTCTGGCTAGCTCCTTCCCAACAAGCCCAGTAACCCCAAAAATGACTGCAACATTCTTAGCATCAGCTTCTCTTCCTCTGTTGACAGAAACTTTGTTAGTGGCTGCTTCTGCTTCGTCATTGAACTCTTTGGCTGCCATTGATTAAAACTTGAGATGTTTTGGCTTTGTTTGAAATATGAACCATGCTACGTAACATGTATGTATATGCACACGCAGAGAGAGGGAGAGAGTCTCACGTTTTAATTATTTTGATCGTCGTCTAACAAGTCTTAAGAAAGAAGAGTCCAAAGACACCTAATTCAAGTCAAATGCTTAGTTCCTTCTTTTGAGGGATGATTTATTCGATGTACTCAAGCCTGACAGTTGAGAGAATAACTCTATTATAAAATACTGGCTTGTAGTGATCAAAAGTAGCAACATACATTTTTAAAATGCTCGCTTGCTCTTTAAAATTTCACTTTATGATTGAAGTTGAATAAAGTCTTTTAGTAGTTGCCAGATTGTTGCAGCATCAAAGCTTATAGAAATGGCTGCCCTGGTGGCAGATTTTGACCATGGCCGCTATAATGCTGGCATTGTGGAAACAAAGCTTAAAATATTTAGAGGATGGTCAAACTTACAGGGCCACCTCTTTTTGACAGAAACAGTTCACCACTTGAATTGATGAATCCATTGAACCAACCAGCATTCTCTTTACTTACCAAGAAAAAAAATAGGATTCAATTTCATGTGGCAAGAAAGAGATTTGAAGAGAACTACTAACACCTAGATGTGTTTTTTATTATGTGCTTAAGGATGCGTTTCAAATGCAGCGCACAATACAAAATCTAAAATGGTGGATCCAAATGGAATGTTATTATTATCTTCAAGTTGTTGTTGCTGAAAAATGAATGAGCTTAAACTGACTCATCTTGGTTGTTTCAGTTCTATTTAGATATAAAAAATGCATGGACCATGATGCAAGTTTGCTCTGTGATGTGTTGGCAACGATGGACAATTTTGCGGTGTTATTTATTTTTTTATACAACTTGGGGACATGAAACGATATCAGCTTTAATTGAATGAGCAGGCAAAATATTATATTAATACAGAACTCTGTGTGCTGCTTTGGCGTGAGAGCACAAGACATTTGATTAAATAATTATAATTCTTTTCTGATCTAATCACGTTTTAAGTAAATAATTTAATTATTAATTAATAATTAATAAATAAAAAGATAAAAAAAAGTTAAATTTTATTAATATACTATTATTAAAAAACACACAACACAAAATTTTAAAAAATTCAGTAAAACTCATACTAAAAAAAGATGTTATTCCTTGATCAAAACTTAAAATCTGTAGAAATTTTTTTTAAAAAAATCTTGATTCCATAAAACGGACTTTCTAGAGACCCTATGAGCCACCACAATTCACGCATGAATTGCTAAGGATCCAAAATTTAGTGACATGTCAAAGGTCCCGGGGTCACGGGTGGGTTGGCCAGTTTGTTATCAATCTAAGAGATTAGATTATTAATACTTTCAATGTGTTACCCCTCAACCAATAACAAACAAACACATGACAATAATAAAATGTTTGATAAGACCCAAGGTTTTCACTCTCTAGTCTATTCAGTAAAGTTAAAACAACTCTTGGTCCACCCAGGTTGCGGGTTGCAAAACTTTGCTCGGCCCACCTGCCAAGAAATTTCGTGGTTCATAAAGGTGATCCCTATGTCTAGCCGGTGCCCAGTAGCCACCTTTGCATGGCAAATTGGCAATGCCCGAAGAGAACCGTAAAAATGCTCTTGAAGCTTAGAGAAAAGAAGGCCACTCAGGAATTTGATTTCAATGTAAGATTGGCTCCCGTATCCAGAGTTTTTTTTTTTTTTATTTTTATTGTTATTCGCTGATTATTATTACACCAACTAAGAGAAATGTTGCATTTGTCTTTGCTTCAGCAGCATAATAACTTAAGAACCGACAGAGAAACAGAATATTATTACAATTTAATGCATAAGACGGAGTCATTTATGTACAGACATTTTAATGATAGCCTCACCATTGACTTTATAACCTACCGATCTCAATTTCCTCTCAATGTACCACAGGGTCCTCGAATACACCATATGGAACCGAAAACTTCAATGAGCAAGACGAGATGAATTCAACAAATTGCAATGTAATATTGAGGAATAACGAATGAAACCCGAAGAGGCTACGCGGCTGAGACTCCCAATGATGGTTTAGTTCCCATGTTCGCAGTGCCTTGATTTTCAGAATACATAAGCAATATTATTGAAAATAATTATAAAAGTATAAAACTTGATTTTTGTTATCTGGGTTCGTAAATCTTACTCTGCGGAATTTTGTGAACAAAAAAGCATGCAGCAATGGCAATATAGCATAGGAACAGAACTACTCCTTTCATGTAATGTGAAGTTCCATCCTGAAAGTGAGAATTTCTTTTGATGTAAATAACTCTGAGATCAGATGAAATTATGGTAAGCAAAAGAGAATATTGCATATTTTACTGAAAAACCTGTAAAGTGAAGGCCACAATGATTATTGTGAAGGCAAGGGAACCGGTTTCAAGAAGACTGAAATCAAGATCCATGTAGACACCTATTATCCAAGCAATGACCACGCATAAAGGAACCTGAAAATTAGAAGAAGGGTTATTGGAATATCTTAGAGATATAAATTAAAATTGGGAGGGAAATATAAAATGAAACCTTGGGTGTCTTCAGAGCCTTACCACAAACATTGAAATTTGAGTAGCAGATCCCAGGGCAACCCCCAAAGAAATGTCCTGCATCATACATACATAAATATCTAATCTAGGGTGTTGTCTTGACATGAGTTACACAAAGGTAAAGTAAAATTATCTGTAAAAGTTGATCATGATATTCCATTACCAGCTTGTTTTTGAAAGCAAATATGATTGAGCCTGCATGTTCTGCTGCATTCCCCACAATTGGTAGCAGTATTATGCTGATAAAGCTAACAGAAATGCCCCACGAATCCGAGGCAGCCTAATCAAAACCAATTTTAATTCAAGCATCAAATTCAAATTGCACATACATATACTACTAATGAGCTGAAAATTATATATATATTTATATACCTCAATTGTGCCCACAACATACTCTGATAACACAGCTATTATGGCTGTCATGCCAACCAGCCAGCTAAATGCACTCCAAAATCCAATCACTGCTTTCTCTTCGTCTTCATCTTCGTCTTCCTGCTGATCATCAACCCAGATCAAAATTACTGACTACGAATTAAGTTTTGCGACTGTTGGTATTACTCTACCTCTTGAGATTCGAAAAGCTTCCGATGTGTTTTCAACTGGAAAAAAATGTAAGCAACATATGCGAGAAGCATAAGAATGCTGCTAGCTCTTGACAATTGAAGTATAGAATCGGCAGGGAAAGTGCCCGGCTCTGCAGCATATCTGAACAACAGTGGCAGCATTTGGCACAGCAATCCCAGCAACAGAAGTAGTGAGTTCACATCAGCCTGCTTCTGTTAAATAATAACAACGTACACAAAACTAGCTATCAGTATAAAAAGTGCTTTCGGACAAAGAGCTTTTGCTAATCAGTGACTTACTCTATCATATCTTTGCTCCTCTCTGATGTTGGCCAAGCCTCCACAGAGAAGAGAGGTCCCAAGAACAAGGAGGAGGTTCGAGAGAACGGAACCCAAGAGCGAGTACTTCAGCACATGAATTTTGTTCTCGTAGAGAGCAAATAATGCTATTATCAGCTCCGTCGCATTACCACATGTTGCATTCATAAGTCCCCCAACTGCATGCAAAAACCAAAGCCCCATGCATCATCATCCAGCATATTGTTTGTGCGCGTGCAATCATCTCTCAACAAAACAAAATTGCAAAAATTATTCGCCAAGAGATTCAAATTACCTGTTGGGCCGGTGAAATAGGCAATTTGTCTGTAGATAAAATCAATTTCATCATGTCACGAAAAGATTCGCAAATATATACACTAATTGATAATAAAATCATTCGTAGTTAGCACATGCCACTTACTCAGTAAGGAAGCTGACACGCTCAGCCAGTGGAGCGAGACCAAGCAAACTCAAAGCAAATACCCACGGCTGCATATTGTATTATAACAAAATATTGTTTATAAAAATACAAAATAATATTTTTTATTTTTTAATAAGCAATAATATGGGCACTTACTCTTCCGAAGTTATTGAGGCGAGCAATAACAGCCAGAGGAACGGCCGGGAAGAGCAAAGCAAGCCTGGTGCCAAGAATGACCTCTTGCAAATTTGCTAAAAATTCCCTCAGGATTCTGAACCGAACATTTGAAGGAAGCAATGGATCCGATTTCTTTCGCATGATCGGAGTCGACACAATTTGTGTAGTTTTTGCAGCTTCATTGCTGTTATCATTGTTATTATTATTCCGAATTATCTCCTTGCTTGAGCTATCGATATGGCCTCCATTTTCCAATTCCCATACCTCCTGCGAATCCATCGATGAAATCATCATGTATTGCTTCAATTTCTTTAAATGAATTATATATATACACAGGAAATGAAACAGAAATTTAACAATTGAGAACTCTTTTGCTGGGTTAAATATATTAAAAAGAGTTTATATGTATAGGGCAAAATATGGACGTACATTTTCATTTTCTTTGTTGCAGCTTCCTGGAATTTTCTCAGGATTTTGTTTCCATTCTTGCAAGCATTTACACGTATAGAACTTTGCGTAGGTGTTGCTTGCACTGTTGTTTAGTGAATGTATTAAGGTGCCAGCAAAAAAAGTGTGAGTGTGTGTATATACATATAATTAATTTAATTAAGACAACTAGTTCTTAGCTAAAATGGAAAACTTTTCTGTTTTCTTCTATCTCCCCCAATAGGCGGCTCTTTCCCTAGACAACTTAAGTGGTTGTCTAAGGTCACACTATAGACGAAGACTCTAATTTTATTCATAAATCATAGTTATTAATTATTGATTTATATTTATTATTATTTTATAATTATATTTTTCACAAAAAATTATTAAATCCTTGCAAGTTACAAGGTCCCCTTTTATCATTATAATTAACAATTTTAATCCCATTTATTTCCTCCATATATTTTATCTAAAACTCTATAAAGGCCACATTTTTTTAAATTATTATCCATTAATACCTTTTTCTAATAAAAAAAAATCAATTATTTTACTATCTATTGATCACTCCTACTCAAAGCTTCAATATATCAAAGTTAAAGTTCTCAAATTTTCAAGTTCTATCTTTCCATCCTTTTATTAATTAATTGTGTTATTCAGTTGTTAGTATGATTGTTTGCTTAATTACTCTTGTTTCATTAGGAAAAAAAATGTCTACTAAAAAAATATGCATTAGGATACAAAAAACTTAAAAAAACAAGAGAAATATAGAAAAATTAGCTTAATCTTAAAAAGAAGCCATTGATAAAAACTTATTTAAGATCAACTATATCACAAGAAAGATTAAATGAGTTAACTATATTGTCTATTGAGAAAGATGTATTAAGAAAATTAGAATATAAAAATTTGATTAATGATTTTGCATCTCAGAAGCTAGAGAAATTGATTTTAAATAAATAAAATTTCAATAAAATTAATACATACATTTCATCTCGAACTTTTTGGAAGACCTAATTAAAACAATTTGCCTAAGACCTAAAATATAATTGAGACGCCCCTCCTCCCCTCTAGCAAGCACTTGTTTATTAAGTGCCAAAGCCAAACCACTCAGATCTTCTGTAAACATTTTCGTAAGTTCAAAGTAGTCTTGTAAGTCATACATTCACAATTTTAATTTAAAATGTAAATTAGAGGATTAGCAACAATGTTCTATTACATTCTATAAGGTGTTAAAAGAACTAATTACAGTTTATAAGGTGTTAAAAGATCTAATGGTTCTTCAATGAAGATTTTTGTTTGTCTTTCAAATGCAAAATAAACAAATATTACACAAAATATTAGTATATTTGAAAATGTAGATTTAAGACAAGACAATATATTTTTGTTTAATTATTGGGGGGAAACAAGACAATGACATTACTCAAATAAGATGTAAAATAATTAGTCGTTCTTCCGTGTATCCAACCCTATTTTTCAAAGCACAAGTGAGACTTTACTATCTAGTTACAATACAATTTAAATAAGCTAGTATATAATATAGACGTACCTATAAATTACATATTTGTATATAGACGACAATGTTATCTAGCAGCAAGATAACATTAAACTCTATAATTGGACAGTATCTTCTAGTTTCAAATTCAAATTTTAAAACTTTTTTTTGTGTAATTATAGTTTTTATCTTGAATTTATGTCGATCGAGGAACATACTCATAAAAGTTTTATTATTTTTTATATAAAAAAATCCCTTTAATGTGATATAATTCTTATGCAGTAAATTGTGATGGAATCATTATCTATCTTCTCTCTGTTAAAGGCTAGCTTGTTTATGTACCTAAATTAAGTTGCTTGCACGGGTGAAAATTAATCAAATAGAAACAGAAACATGGTATCTTCCTTTTCATCAATAACGTCAACACTAATTAACATTCGCAGGGATCTATAATTAATGAGACGATCCATAATCTGAATTACTATAAAATTATGACTGGATGGTTCCTGATTGTATCACCAGTTTCCATAATCTGAATTACCAGAAAATTATGAATACACAATACTGGCTTCCTTCAAACTCGCATTTTAAAACGTGAAAAGCATCTAAGTATCATATCAACGAGACGATCCACTGCAGCGAGCGATGGCTTAAGGGAGGCATTTGTCGGCTGTAGCCAAAATGGCAGAACCTTCCAGGCATTTTCATGTGTTTCTTCTCAAGAGAGGATAAAGCGGCTGAAATTTACTGTATTTTTTTCTCCCATTGGGTTGGTTTGGTCGATGATGAAAAATTTCTGAGGACAAAATTAAAGCAGAATAAAATTTGATCTTCAAGAAGTCAGAAAGCCCAAGGAAATTTCCCTCGACATCAATTTATCTCAAAATAACAAATTTTAATTAAACACTCCAAAACAAAGTAACCCTTAGACCAAATTGTGTTGTTTTACGATGCTTGTTGCTAAATGAGAATCGTCTCCTCATTTTTTTTTTTCCTTTTCGATACGATACTGATACGTACAGTATCATATTATATTATATTAAAACACTGTTTTTATATAAATTTATGTTTGACTATGATTTCTAATTACATTGTACTGCATTAAAAATGTGTGGCTGGCTAATACAATGTAACGAGTATAAAACAAACCATGCAAAATAAGGTTTAGGTTGCATTGGATTAACATACTGTTCATTCTTTAAATTTAATCATTTTACTTTCGTTATTTAATAAATTAAATTTATTAATATTAATTTATATTTATAGTCAAATAAAATATAAAATATTACAAACGTGAATATTTAATAAACAAATGATAATTACTTTTATTACATAAAATTATTTTAATTATTTTACTTTAAATGTGCGTAGAGTATTTTAAATTTTAATTATTTAGTCATTTATTATTTAATAAAACACTAAATTTAAGGATAAATTTAAATTCAATTACTATATTCGACATTAGTAAATAAAAATTACTTTATAATTAAATTGAAAATTTAATATTATGCTGTATTATGCCGAATTCAGTGATTTTATTGTAGATGTTTTGGATAAACACACATTTATCTAGATATCCAAGATCTTAAATACAAAATATAAAAGCAAACACAACTCTCCGTACTATCGCGTTGTATCCACAATTAATCCCAAAGGCTCTTATATTAAAATTAGAGGAGGAAATTCTATGTCAATCGCCATCTCCTTAGCGTACGTGACAGTTATCACTTATATCACATCTGCCTTAACATCCCTCTTAATCTCGTCGTTATCTCGTGCGACATTCTACAGTTGGTAATAATATTATATTTTATTATTTGATAATAGTATATCATTAAATTACTTTTATGCTATAAATATTAATATATAAAAATATTTATTTAATAATTAATTAAAAATTAATATTATAACACAAAAATATTATAAATTTAAATAATACTAATTCAATTTTAATATAATATAAAATAATGTTACAAAATAGTATTATATAGTACAATCTATATTACTCTAAAAATTACATTACATTACAACTTAATACAATATATGATAATATAATACAAAATAATATAATGTAGAAAACGCGATAGTGCAGAGGACCAAACGATGACATGCCCTTGCACTATCAGTATCAGGCAAGAAATTTAGGATCGAAATATAATTAAACATAAGACTCATCTAATAAATTAAATAATTCACGATATAAGTGTCTTTTGCGGAATGGAAGTTTCATGACAAAGCTAAAACAGAAGTAAAAGAAATTCCAAGAACGCTCGAAGAGCAGACAGAGACCCTAGAAATGGCGGAGAAATTGGCGCCCGAGAAACGGCATCGTTTCCTCCACAACGGTGCGTGTTTAGGGTCTCTCTATTTGTCTCCGTTTTTTAAAATTTTCCTAATTCATTTATATTTTTGCAGGCCAAACAGTATTTGAATGGGATCAAACCCTAGACGAGATAAATATTTACATAAATTTACCGCCAAATGTTCACTCGAAGCAATTTTATTGCAAGATTCAATCAAAACATATTGAACTTGGCATCAAAGGCAACCCCCCTTATCTCAATGTTAGTGCTTTTTATCTCAATTGCTTTATTTCATTGCTAAATGTTTTAATTTTTAGTTTTAATTTTCCTGATTTATGACATTTGATTTCAGCATGAACTCACCTGTCCGGTGAAGACGGATTCTTCTTTCTGGACCTTAGGTATTTTATTTTATAAATATTAATCTCTTTGTTTTTTGAAAAAAAATGTTTTTGATATATATTTTTGAAATTTGAGCTGAATTGGGGTTTTTGGATGGCAGAGGATGATGTGATGCACATAACATTGACGAAAAGGGATAAGGGTCAGACTTGGGCTTCGCCTATAATGGGTCAGGGTCAGCTCGACCCTTATGTCACTGATCAAGAACAGAAGCGTCTCATGCTGCAGAGGTTCCAAGAAGAGGTGAACTATCACTGGCTACTCTTTATTGTTCTAGTTCAGTTTTAGTGGGCTTCTTTCTTTCTCTGTCTTTCCCCTAAACCATAGTAGTAGTAATGAGATAATTGTTAAAGCTGAAAATCTTGAATGCAAAACGGAGATTCCATTGTAACTTTAAACTCTAGCTGTGACGTGTTATGGATAGTGATACTGGCTACTAGCTTCACATGTCTTTGGTAATACCTCTTCGATGGAAGTGGGAAGAAGAAAGCTTAACTGCTGAGAATGAGCTCTTGGTGTGGGATATCATTAAGGGTGATTATAGCTTTCTTCTGCTGCAAGTGGAATTATCCTGGCCATCCATGATTTGGATGTTCATACATTAGGTCGGTATTAATTGGTATATTAAGCACATACTGGCACAAGGTTATTTGATCATTGTCTATTAGAGTTTAAATGTTCCTATCACCCATTTGTAGACAAAGTTTCTCCTGATTACATGAAGAAACTGCCAGTTCCTTTAGCCCATTGATTGTTTGGAGAGAAGCAGAGAGGAGAGAGGAGGAACAAGCACAGCTTTTGGAACATTAGTTGAATTAATAGTCGCATGTTGAGTTAGGTTCAAAATGAATAACTTTTTGGGGATACCGGATACTGTGAACCAAAAATCTTCTTTGTTTCCTTTTATAATTACTATTCGGATGCTTCTTCATATTTTGGACTAATTATTATTTGAATGATTCTTCGTTTGTTGGACTATGGTTGAGATCTTTTATTAGTTGTGATGTCTCTAGCTGAGTGGCCTATAGCTTAATCTTTTGTGTCCGGGTTTTCATGTCATTATTGTTATTGATTATGTCATGTGTCTTATATGACCCTGAAATGCATTACTGTAAGTGAAGAGACCATATTGTTTTCTTTTGTGCTTTTAGATTTAACCACTCTTATCTAATCTGCTTATAGAAAATCTTTAATTTCTTTTGGAAACTTCCTGGCATTAGCATACTTGGAACTTCTGTTGAATTGGCTTCATTCAATTTAATCAATTAAGATTTGCTTGTCTGGATTTTATTGAAATGTACTGAACCACTTAATTTGCTTGAAGCTTCCAATGACTTGCCGAAGCAAATCTAATTATACGAGTTAGATACTGTTTCGGTCTGAACAGCCTGTCCTGACAAACTGTTGGTTTATGCAGAATCCGGGTTTTGACTTCTCGCAGGCACAATTTACAGGTAGCTGCCCCGACCCAAGGACCTTTATGGGTGGGATCCGCTCTGATTGACAATGTTACTATGCTACATTGCTTACTTGTATTAAGTCTGTAGCATTATTTACTTGTATTAAGCCTATTAGAATCCTGACACTCTCTCGGTAAATAAAAACAATCTGATTTCCGTCAGTGTTCAGGTATTCTATGTAAAACTGTATTGACCTTGTCAAATGATTGTGGTCACATGTCACTCTAATTATTGTCCCGTTTATTCCAAATGTAGCAAAAAAAGGGAAGAAAAAGGAAGTGAAAATGTACGTCTCATTGTCTGTTTGTTGTTTGCGGTGTGTTAAGTGCAATATGAGGGCCTTGCTCAGCTTTTTAGGCTTGAGTAACAGATTTTATCTAGACAGATCCATGTGTTGGACCTTGGACGCTACTTAGCAAACAGCAAAATAGCATCATGAGTCAGAGGATTAGTTTATAAGAGATCGAAGATGATGAACCCAGAAGTTAAAAAATTTACCTGTTTTCAAATTATTTGATATTTGGTTGGCGTTCATTTGATATGGATTGAAAATCCCATGATCTGGGAAACAAAAAAGAATAGAAAGGATGAAATGGCTGGTTTTGATTTGTTAAGTGAACAAGAATCAGATTCCAAAAGAAACCGAAGAAAGTGCTTGAAAGTTGAATGTATCGAACTAATGCTATAAGAATCATATTCCTGAGCGATCATTACTTTAATTTAGACTCGTATAATTACGCAAGTCTTATGCAGTGGGGGGAAATATTCCATGGGCTCTAACAACAACCATTGATATCATTTTCTTTTGTTTTGTCTTAAGATTTTGAATATTTGTGGTAGCAGCCATCAGTTGCTTGCTTATGCTTGCAACTCAATGCTAAAACAATGACGTCCACGGCAATCTCACCCTCCAGCTTGCGTAAACTACGTACCTTCTCAATTGAGGCCTAAGTCCTCGTGAAGAAGGTTTTTCTACAATTATGCATTAATGCAGAGGAAATTTTACTCATTTTGAGCCTTATTATTTAGGTTGTGCCATTGCCCTCAAAGGTATTTGGCTGAGTGATTTTTATCATATTTATTTAGTTAATCATCTGACTTCCAATCTTGATAGGTAGATGCCAAAAATTAATTTCACTTCTACGGCTCTACCTTTAAAAAAAAAGGAAAAAAGAAAAAAAGTCTAACTTGTCTCATCACAAGGTTGTATTGTTCAGGTTTCAAGTCTCTTATAGAATACAATATACATGAGAAAAGTCGAACTGCCACATAAATATTATAACTGGCGCGCGTCTTCAATCTTTCGACACATATATAAGTCGGCATTCATTCTCTCACGCAGCGCACGAAACCAAATTCATTTTGTCGTCCCACAGGTGCACAGAATTTAGAAGTCCTCATCTCTCTCTTTCTTCAATGCTTTCTCTCAAACAAACCTCAAGCTGATGATCCAAAACCCACAAATATTCAAATACCCACTTGTTATTTTTCACCAAACCCCCCACCTACACCATGGTGAGAAATCACTCAAATCACGGTGTTCTAATCGTGGGAAATTACTGCCACGACGTTTTGATCCGAAATGGTACCGTTCTGGCCGAGACCCTCGGCGGGGCTGCCTCTTTCATTTCCAACGTCCTCAATGGCTTGTCCATTTCTTGCAGCTTGATTGCTAAAGTGGGTCATGATTTTAAATACGAAGCTAGTTATCGTCCAATTATCGTGCCCACTTCTAAAACGACAGTTTTTCACGCGTATTTTGATTCGATTTCGGCTCCGAGCGGGCACTCAGATCGGGTCCTGAAACGGGTTTGCTCGTGTGAACCGATTACACCGTCGGATCTTCCAGATGGGAAGTTTGATTACGGGATGGCTGTTGGGGTTGGGGGAGAGATACTGCCTGAGACGCTGGAGAAAATGCTTGAAATTTGTAATGTAGTGCTTGTTGATATCCAATCTGTAATTAGAGTTTTTGATAGCGTTGATGGAACTGTGAATCCTGTGCCATTAAAAGAGAGTGGCTTTTATCATTTATTGCCCAAGATTGGATTTTTAAAGGCCTCTTCGGAGGAGGCTTTGTTTATGGATGTGGAAGAAGTAAGGAAGTTGTGTTGTGTTGTGGTGACTAACGGGAGAGAAGGGTCTGAAGTGTATTACAGAGATGGGAAAGTGAAGGTTTCGCCCTTTTTGGCTAATCAGATTGATCCAACGGGTGCTGGAGATAGTTTTTTAGGTGGGCTTGTGACGGGGTTGGTTCAGGAATTGGCTGTGCCTGATGCTGCATTGCTTGGCAACTTTTTTGGGTCGATTACTGTTGCTCAGATTGGTTTGCCTAAATTTGATTCAAGGGTCTTGCAGGTTTGTCAAGCCTTTTTTTTTTTTTTGGGTTAAAATAGATACTGTTGGATTTATGTTTTCTGTTAGTTGTGTGGGAAACATAGTTATGTTTGATGAAGCTATAGCTAATAGGAACATGGATTGAGCTTTAACTATAGATTTGGACTGTTAAACTTAACTTCAATAAGCTTGCTATCACAGCTTCCTATTAGTACTTGAGAAATCATCCCTTCAATAATGTGTTGCAGAAGTTTGCATTGTTTTGTGTAACTGATCTTTGGTTTATTATAACCTAACATGGAAGATAGTAGATTTCTTAATTGGTAGTTGGAGTTTTTGATTTGGTATAATTATTATCATATTTTAAGTGATATACTGATGGAATATAGGAAGTTTCTTGCCAAATATTCACAACAAACTGTTGGATGGCTTTGTAAACTACTACTCATGTAGAGTTTGTTTATAGACGACAAGATTAGATAATGCTGGTTATCCATGTGTGCATGTTTATGGGTAGCTAAGTGTCAATTGGTAACATATGTTGATATGGGATTAAGTCTATTATAAACTTCCCATGTCTTTGCTCTTAATATGCTGGTCTTGTGAAAATGTCAAGGGTCGCCTCTTGGCACGTTTGGTCCGCATGCATGTTTTTTCTCAGCTTTGAGAAATTATGATTTATTTGTTGTTTTGTATCTTGAACACCTCATGGAGGTCAAAGGATTTGATTCCTTTTGAGTTTGCAAGAACTTTCATTGTAAAATGGTTGAGTACTTCATGAATGGCTTTTGTTGGGGGTAGTTCATGTAGCCAATTACTGAGTGCTTTCTTTACATAATGCAGCTGTAGATTTGCACTATCAAAATCTGCTATGTGCTATATCTTAAGAAAAATAATGTGTACTCATTTCTACTTTCTTCTTTCAGAGAGTCAAGGATGAGGTGCAGAGAAGGAAGCTGAGCTGCAGTGAAAGAAGAGACGAAGAGATCGAGTTTATGAAGCCTGAAGGTCATGAACAATTCCACTCATCCCTTTGTGCAGCGAAACTAGTATCAGCTTGTGCCATGCAAGAATGTCTAAAAGACTTTCCTGGTATAACTAGAGAACAGGGTTTTCTCTCCCAGAACAATGGGCAATCTAAACAACTACTCAATCCTCTCTACGATGAGCCAATTAAAACCACGGAAGGTAAACCTTGACTTGGACAATATAACTCCCTCCTCACTTTCCAATTCATTGTAGAACAAACTTCACTGGCATAGGGATATTGTTGCATGTGGCTTTGGTGTTGGTCATTCAATCCAAACCTTGGAGGTTAATTACAAACTAAAGTAATAAATCTCCTAAAAGCCAGAAAGATTTTCGATGATAGTTGCCTTCGTTCTCCTGTTCATATATGCCGCGCTAAATTTTTCATATCAGCTGCTGCTCACCAGATTTACTTTAGGTACATCTTCACTGAAATTTTTTATGCTAGTGCAAACGTTAGTCTGTGGGAAGGCAAGACTCTTCAGTTTGTGAAAAGAGCCATCCTGTGAACTTCATTTTGCTTATCCTGGTTTTGTACTAGAATAAGAAAAGGAAAATTAGATTAGCGTGTTAAGCTGGTAGGATACAGCTAATTTTTTTCTTGTAAAGTTCTCTTGTTGATTTATTAATTAAAAAAATTGGGCACTTACTAGCTCAACTTGGTTGGTTAGTGTTTGTTACTCGGTCATAGAAAGTGATTGTGGCAATAATTGTGAAGTGTGGAAATACCATTACGTTCCCACACTTTATAATATTGTTAATTTGCAAAGTCTTGTAATAAAGGAAGGATGTGTTACGTTAATTAAGGATCGTATAATACCAAATTTTCGTTCAACTCGTATAATTCAAGTCCACGATGAATTTTGGAACGTTCAGCACAAATTCTCTTTTTCAAAGCGCGTGAATCTCGTACCCTGTAGTCTTTAATATGAGAATCCGCTTTTCTCGTGATTGCACGCGCGTGGTTTTATATTCCCAGATTTTGTCCGAGTGACCAAAAAGAAAAAAGAATCTTAAAATGAAAAATCTCTTTCAACGTGCATTCAACAACCACCGTCAGTCATCAGATCCATGGCCTAGCCTGAAGACCACGATTTACGCAGAACCAGTTCATTTCAGAATTTATTTTTCTGCCTAATACTTGAACTTTCTAATCGTTACCCCCTCAAAATTAGGGTTTCAAAATAACCCTCGACACAAATCTCCGCCGTGGATTCTGCCCTTGCTCTGATCGGACACAATGAAGGAGGCCAATAGAAAGAAGAAGAAGAAGCGGTCACGTGCTGCGAAACCAGCCCCCAACAATTCCTCACGTGACAGCAACAAACCGACAGCGACAGACGGCGAAGAAGTTCAGAACGACACCAAAAACCAAATCATCCACTCGTTAACGGAGGCTTTCGGTTCGGTCTCGCTGGAGGAAGCCACGTCAGCCTTTTGTGAAGCTAACGGAGACGTTAACAAAGCGGAGGAGATTTTGACGGCCTTGACGGAGGGTAACAGCGAAGATCCGTTAACGTCGAGTTCGGTCTCGGGCGGATCGTCGAGCCTGGACTCGGGGTCAAGTTCGGGTTCATGGTTGGGGTTTGGTGAGACGAGCTGTGTGCAAAACCCAGTGGATTATGGTAATAAGAAGGGTGGGAGTAGGCAGAAGAGAGTCGTGGCTGTTTCAGGGATGGTTGCGAATATGTTGGGGAAAGATTATGTGAGGGCGAGTCCACGAAAGGCTGGGAGGTTTAAGGGGGTTGGTGACGATCAGAGTGGGTTTGACAAAGAGGAGATGGAGCAGTTTTTGTACTCCATGCTTGGAGACGAGTGCCAGTTTAGTATGGCTGTGGTTAGGGATGTGCTTTGTGAGTGCCCATTTATACAATATTTACCTTCTTTTTAAGCTATTTGAGTTATTGATGATTTTTATCTTGTGAAATTTAGTTGTTTGTAGTGGAATAAGTTAGATTGAGGTCAGGGTTTGTGGGGTTTGTTTTGGAATGGATGTAATTTGATTCAGAAGAAGCATATGTGTGGATATCAGATGAAAATTATGTTTGGATTTAGGTGAAGGCATGGAGTTTTTGTCTGTTAATACACTAGTTGCCAAGTCAAACTAGATCTTTACCAAGCACTTCAGTTTTTGTGCTTTCTGAATTGAGTAGGAGCACAACAATTTCACGTATACCCCAAATTTGAGTGGTTAAGTACATCAAAGAAGTAGGTTTTGAAGTTCTTTGAAAACAGTGCAAACTCCTATTAAATTGTCTTTTTTGGCATATTTTTCAGCTTACTGTAAAGTAATATTTTTTAGTCTTTTTACATGTTGCATATTCCTTTTAATCAGGGTAGTTGTAAAGGTTGATTTTAGTTTTATATTGCATGACATGAGAATGTGTACATGCAGGTCAGTGCGGGTACAACGTTGAAAAGGTATTGTCATCATTCTGTCACAAAACTGCTCCCATATTAGTTGGTGAGGATTTTTTTCTTGTTGATAAGTTGTCACGTCTTCATCTATTGAGAAAACATCTTGATCTCTACCTTCATTCCTATCTACAATGACAGTTGCTTCATTGGGTCATATATGAAAAGTCTTCTGTCTTCTTCTGCTCCTTTCCTTATTTCTAACTAAATTTCAAGAAAGCTTCTTCTGCAATTACAGTTTACCCAATTCTCAGGCTGCCTTCTCGGTTACAGGATGCCGAACTAAAGAAATGGGACAAACTCTCTCGTAGAAACCAGTTGCATGGTTGAATCATAATCCTTGTGGATCTGAATTAATTATTAGATATTAAGGACTTAAAATTCAATTTCTATGCTAGATTATAGATTTTTGAAGGATGATGGCTTAGTCAACTGGGCATCTCGGTAAAGTGCTGTCCAGGTGATAAAGGGCTGAGTGGTGGTTTACATTTCTCCTGAATTTGAAAACAGAGGGGGGAAAAAAAAGAATCTTTTATTTGCACCATATCATTTTTCTGCTGCCGCATCTTTTTAATAAATCTTCTTGTCCTCTTCTAGGCCATGGATGTGTTGCTTGATTTATCTGCTCTCTCCAATGAGCGGTCTATGAATGATGATGATGATGATGATTTTACCTTTAAGGAAGATAGACGATTCATCACTGAACATACTGACAATGTAAGTAGTATTGTGTGCATCACATAAATGTTAGTTTCACGGCTCCAAACTTTTTTGTTTTCGTGTGTGTGAGCTCATAGGTTTTCTTGATTCTAGTATTCCAATCATTTGACTATTTTCACTTTGCAGATCTCAGTCAGGATAATTAAAGCTATAGCTCTGTCCTTACCAATCCCAGACCAAACTTAATTATAATGCACTCAATGGCTAGCAAAGATAAATTAGTTCTTTGGTTTAGATAAAAGTAACATGCTTGCCTTAAAGGACCAGCAGATTTTGATGATTGAGTTGTCATTAGTTATTCCTCAGAGTAAATTATTAGCTGAAGATCATTCTTATTTGGCATACATGTTTGAAGAATTTAGTCATACAGTCATGTAGTCAGTTTCTGAGAAAGTCGTGGCCCAAATGTTTCGGCAGATGGCCTCAAGAGAAGGATAATTGAATGTGTTGCACCATGCATATGGAGGTCTTTTCGGCTTATTAAATTTGCCAAGTTTTCATTGTTGGAAAATTTGAACTATTTGACTTTGAAATTCATTTTCTCTTTTCTTTTTACAGTTTACAGATAGGGCATCTGATTGCACTTCTTATTCATCTGAAAGCGATCTATATGATAGCATATGGTCTACAGGCTATAATTACAGGTAACTCATTCTGCACATTATTGCTGTAGCTGTTTGTTTTTCTCAAGTTTTTTCTTCCTTTTTCCCCTGTTCTTTCGTACAATCCCTCCCAATTTCTCTGGCACTTAATTTATTTATTTTTTTCTGATTTCTGGAGAACCTTAGCTGAGAAGAGCTTTGGTAGATACACTCACAATCAAGTTGTTATAACCAGTATTTATATGTTTGGCCGAACTTGAGAAATCTACTTGAAGTGATGGGGAATGCTCTTATTGATTTTATTGTTTAAACATCTGAATATCAGTGGACTAATGAGAAAGTGGTAGAAAATTTTCTGCGCTGGAATTTTTTTGATTTAATATACTTATGATTTTATCAATTTAGAAAAACTATTGAGATTAAACTTTATTTGTAAAAGAAATGGAGAACCATAATAATATAATGGTTCATAATACTATCTAAAAGTCTCAATGATCAGGAATCAGCTTTGTAATAATACTTTAGCTTCAAGATTCATATATTACTTTGGTGTTTCCTTTCTGGATCCTACACTCTGGATGCATGTAACAGTTGTGTGGCAAGTACTGTAGGTGATAAATTATCTTACTCAATCTGGTACAATATCCAAGATCCCTAATACTTGTTGTAGATTTATGTTGGTTTACACCTTTTCTTAGGGAAAGTGTGTGGAAAGCTTTAATGGTATTCTCCATTACTGGTCAAATTTCATTTTTTATTTCAACTTTTGCTTCTGGGAGGAAGTAAGTATTTGAAGCCTGGTCCTAAAAGCTTAGCTGTTTTGCATTTAAGGAATAATTCGAAGGTTCTTATTGGTTCTGAAGTACCATCTCCACTTAAGGCAAGCGATCAGTCAGATCTTCCTCAAAAGGTGTTGGAATCTTTGTTTAACATATCCAAAAGTCCACAGCACGAACCTACCACAATGAATTGGAGGAATGTAGTTAAGAAATTGCAGGCACTAGGTCCTCGGTTTGATGTTAGTCACTCTAGCAGTACGGAACATCAGCAGGAACTTTGTGGTATTCAACATTATCCCTATAGTGCTGTATTTGTTTAAGAATAATACTAGTCTCTCAAACCCATACCCCAAAATACTAATTCCAGATGATGTGCCCACTGATGTGGCATTTGCTTGTGAATGATGAGATGAAGTGGAAGTGATTATTTTTTGTCACATCAGCAGACACATGACTTGGGATGAGAATTTTGGGATACAAGTTGGGAAGAATAGTATACACTGTTGAAAATGTTTGTCAAGACTTCATTGCTATTCTAATTTGTTTGTTTATTAATGCTGGGATATTAGGTAACTTCTCTTTGGCAAAGTGGCAATGGCTATTTCTTTACTATTATGTTCTGTTGAAATTGCAGCTAAGGGAGATGAATATCAGGTGTTTAGAAAAGATGCAAAGCAACACTGGAATTCAACGAAATCCTGCTATCAGAAGGTGAATACAGTTTTAGTGGTTTTTATGATATTTGGGTGGCATTAAGATGCCATATGCATGTTTTTGAAGTTCACATGAAAACATTTCTTAATTTTTTTTTGCTGAAACGCACATTCTTCTTCAGGCCTCAGCCGCATATTCAAAAGGGGAATGGGGATATGCAGCCCACCTCTCCGAGCAGGTTTGTAGACTTTAAACTGTATAATCTACTTCATTGAGGAATACTCAACAGCATATAGTTGCCAACTACTAGAGTGAGAGCATCTAGTAAATTATCAACAAGAATCCACATCACACTACGTACATCCATTCCTTTTCTTTTCTTTTCTTTTCCTTTCCATGTAATGATAGATTAATAGGTTGCTGAATTCTGTATAGGTAGATGAAAGTTTAGATATGAATTTAGTTGCATTGTTATGGGCAACTTTTTAATTGTTTCTTAACATTTCTCTCTCATTCAGTTTGGCCAGATTCATGAAAATCAGAATGGTTAAATATTTATCATCTGAACCCAGTTACTTGTTACAAAGCATATCACACAGCTGTTTTGAACGCACACCATCTAATTTATTAATGTTGCATGGGAACCACTAGGTGCAAATTGAGCTGTGCTTGATGCTTTGTAGTCCTAAAGGGTCTAAACATTTTTCATCTTAATCCTGCCTTTAGTGGAAATGTCCTCAAGAAGTGTTTGTTTTATACCATAAAAATTATGGAACTTGGGCCAACAAAATCTATTTTTAGTCTCTCTTTGGTGGTGATCAACATGGTATCTTTTATATTTGGCGGTTGGGTGTTTCACTATAAAATTTTGACATTTTTTGTTGCATTTTGGTAGGGGAAGTCACTGACCAAATTAGCTCAAAAAGCTGATGAGAAGGCAAGCCATGATATATTTAAAGCTAGGTTGGTGTATAGCCATTTGCCGGTTTATTTCCTTTATTTCTTGTTCGATGAACTAAGAGATGAACTTGTAATTTGCAGAAACAAGAGCTTTGAGAATGTGATAACAATTGATTTGCATGGCCAACATGTCAAGCCGGCAATGAAGCTTTTGAAACTTCACCTTGTGATGGTATCATATGCTCAATGTAAGCATTTACTGGATCCTATTTAATTTACGTGTGTCTCTGTATGTTTTGCTCTAGTCTCTTCCATGGAAGAAAGTAAGCTTTTTCTTATGAGATGTAATCATTATTCTTAATGTTCGATACTTACTGTTCTCGGTACCTCTCAGCTGTTCAAACTCTCAGGGTTATCACGGGATGTGGTTCACATGGTGTGGGGAAATCAAAACTGAAACAGTCGGTATGGGTTCTAGTCATCACTCTTGCATTTATTTTATTGGTGTATTGTGTAAATTACATAAAAAGTTGATTAAAATCCTAGCAGCGGAGCATCAAGAAGTCCTTTTAGCTTTAGTTTTCTGTGCCATTAAACTTAATGCGTGCAGGTAATTGAACTTGTGGAGAATGAAGGATTGCATTGGAGTGAAGAGAACCGAGGAACAGTTCTAATCAAGCTTGATGGATTCAGAGAGTTCAGCTTTCTGGATACTGATAGTGATTATGAGTAATTTGTACAGCACTCAGCTCTGTAGAACCACCAACAGTCTCACAAAATTTCAGTTTAACACTCAACCATTAGCCATCAGTAGGAGCTTGTTCACTTATGATAGCAACTTAGGTCAGAAATCTAGGCAAGAATGTACTATAATGGCCTACGCCGCATGCTATATGTTGTTGTGGTGTATGTATTTTGAATTAAAAAATGTGTCTTTTAACTTATACATTCATCAGCGAACGACTAATGATGCATGTTAGTATGTACATTTGTAACTTCTGTAAATTAACAAACTGATCATTTTAGGGGACTCTTTGTCTATCTTCCGATTTTCATTCTGACGGTTGAATATCGAACCATAGAATATGAACCACACGATAGAGAAAGGGGTGATGACATTATTTTTATTTTTGCTACGTCATCTAAAATTAGGATTCTTAGTGGGAAAAAAATAAAAATAAAAACTAACGTGGTTCTGGACGGATGATTTCCTTTTCTTCGATTTGGGGGGTTGTAAACAAAGAAAGAAGTGGGTAATATTTTAGAAAGCTTAAGGTAAATCAGCTTCGGCTTGATGTTTTTAAATCCGAGAATAAAATCTGAAGATGTTTTAATGTCAATATACCGGGTAGTTGTGTTTGTCATAATATGTTAGGGAAAGCGGCACTTGTTTTCTCCGATGAACCATTAGAAACCATTGTATTTATTTTTCATTTTATTCTTTTCGTTGGAATCTCAACTTTTAGGTTCTAGAAATCGACATTCGAACTTTTGTTTTAATTAATTCCTTCTCTTTTAATAGAGATGAAAGCATTATACACCTTCCAATTACACACACACACATTATAATACATTTTTACAACATAACAAACAAAATTCATTAAGGAAAAAAGTTTAAATGTCTAATTTTAAAATGCTTAAGGTTTAGTTATCCATTTATAAATAAATAAATAAAAAGTATGCACCATATATTCTATTTTAGGATAAAATTATGTTGCAATGGTTGCAGCATACTACTATTTTAGTCTTTTTATGGTTTAATTACACGGCTATCATTGTTATATTTTGTAACCTAAAAAGAGTGTGCTTTTTGCGATGTTGATTAACGATCGGAAAAGTTGAAGTGGTCGCAAAACCAAATTGTCCGCTAGTTGCCACCCTCTATTTATTTTAAAAAGTACTTCGAAAATTATAAATTTATTATTCAATCATTTTTAATCAATAATAATTTATAATTTATTTTTCAAACAATGATTCACAAGTTCAAATTTTTAAAAAGCAAAAAAAAAAAAAAGGGGGGGGGGTAATTCTCAAGAAATGTAAAGCTTGAAATTTTTGAACTATTTCATTTTTTTTCCCAAATTAGCTCCTTTTTATATAATTCTTTTTTTTAATACCATAGTAATTTATTGGGCCTCATTTAGAAATTTAAAATAGCTCCCTTGAATTTACAGAAAATGTTGGAATTTTATAAATAAAGTAACATGTTGTATTTTATATATATTTATGGTTTGTATAAATAAACTAACATGTCAAATACTATTGGAAATGGAAATTTAGTAAATTATAAGTTTTGTAATGATAAAATAATAAAGCATTACAACCAAAAAAATTTTATGCTTTTTATTTCACAATTTCATTTTTTTATTTTCTAAAGTATTGAAAAATGTTAATAACCCATATTTTTAATACATATTCAATTTATTTATTCTATTCTAAATGTATAATATATAACAATTTTTTTTTGTGTTTAGAAAGTTTTTATATGGAACTAGCTACAATGTTGCTTACATATCATTAATTTTATAATCAAATTAGGTCAATGGATCAAGTGTAGAAATTTAAAAAAATAAGAGCTTATATTGTGTAAAATATTTGAAAACTTTTGGTTTTATGATTTTACAATAAACAATATAAACTGCATTATTAATACAAATTAAACACATCTGTAGCGTAACGATTGAAGAAGTTTCTCATTAGATCTCTATGTTGACTGTATCAGAAAAAGAACAGAGTTGGGTACCTTGCGAGGTCGCTGGATCCTTTTTATTTTAAGAAGCCCAAAAGCCCACCCGACAAGCCATGTTTAAATCCCCGATAGGTGGAAGATATTTTTAATTTTTAAATATACTTTTGTTCTTTTCACTAACCATCAGCCAATCGCAGGCAGCGCTTCAGACAGATCCAAACCAAAAGGACCAACCTTAATGACAGACCAATCAAAATGCTCCAAATCACCAAAACCCGCCACGTTGCGTCTGCCACTCACGCTCACGCCAAGCTGTGTGTATATACCTATATAATGCCAGATTTTTCAAAATAGAATATCGATTTTTTTTTTTTTTTATAAAAAAAAGTATAAATATTTGGACTATGTTAATGTAATGTAGTATATTACAAGGAGTGAAGGAAGAATCATCATCTTTTTGATTGGTGGACAGGTGGAGTCGGTCTGTGATGGACGATACGACCTCAACAACAGATACAAAACCTGATAACAAGACTCTCACCGTTAACACTAACGAACGCTCAAAAGTGAACAACAACAAAGGAGGAGGCCGCATTGATGATTCGGACGAGGAAGAGTATGACGCGGAAGCGTGGAATACGCTGAGCAAGAGTTTTAAGCAAGTGCAGACCGTTCTGGATAATAACCGTTCGTTGATCGAACGAGTGAACGAGAACCACCTGTCGAGGATTCCGGACAATATGTCGAAGAACGTGGAGCTGATTCGCGAGATTAACGGGAATATCTCGAAGGTTGTCTCCATTTACTCCGACCTATCGGCGAATTTCTGCAACATTGTCAGTCAACGGAGGAGGAGGATGAGGATGAACAGCGGACACGCGGAGGGCTCAGAGGATTAGAAGCGGAAAGATGGCGTTTTGAGTAATTTCGATCTCCTTTTTTTTAAGTTTATAGTTATGATTGTTACTGCCAATTAATAATCGCTTGAACGTGTCGGAGTCGGTCTCTGTTACTTTTTGGTTGTTCGGAATTTTAAGTCGTTAATTGTAGTGGTGATCTCGGTGGTAGCTGGGGATTGATTGTTTGTGATGATAATTGTGGAGTTTGATTTACGTTTTCTTGTGTTGTATTATAAGGAGCTGTGGCCGCTGCGGGACTGCTTTATCTACATTACTCTGTCTACCCCGCAGATACTAATAAGGTATTTATGATCATGTTTTTGCTTCTCATATTGCTGACTTCTGCTGTTTTTGTTTGGAATTGATGTTCTGTGATTGATGTGGAGTCAAATCACCACTTGTGAAGTAAAGGGTAGCTGTAAGTTATGCAAAAGCACAACAGTTACAGACATTCTTTTAGTTCTGAGTTTTATTTGATTTTGCAAGGCAGTGTGTCATCTGGCCTTCATTTTACTCCAAAATGTCATTTTGGAAAACACCTGACTGTTCCATTACAGGTTATTTAGGTGGTTCTAGTACCATTTCTACCATTAGATTAACGAGGTATTCTCGTAGTCTACAGTCAACTCTTGAAAATCATGGGGAGGGATTGGGTTGTCATTAGTCTACTTCTAAATATAAATAAATTAAAAAATATATATTTTTTTCTTGGTAATAATTATTATTTGGGTAGAACTTAGAATTCTTCCTCTCGGGGAAGGACAATTAGGAAAATCCTATTGGTTGCAGCTTTTTGTAGAGATAAAAGTGTTAGCAGGTGAATAATATTAGGAGTCTTTATAGATATTGTATTATTTAGATTTAGAAATTTAATTAGCAACACAGTTACAGAACCCCTGTTCATACAAATCAGAGCAGAACCTACCTCTGTTCTGAAATTCAAATAAGTAAAATAGAATTACATGGACCACATATTTAAATACAAATAGGACCCAACAGTTAAGCAAGGGGAACAATACAACTCGAGGCAAAGGAAACTCAGAGAGGACATCAATGATCAGACAAAGAAGTTTGAAGACTGAAGAAAGTTCAAAAATCAAGACATCGCTGGAGACATCCAATTTACGAGCATAGAGAACCCCACAGTTTGAAAGCAATATGAGGACTTTCTAAATATAAGTCTCTCATTACAAGATTTAAAAGAAACTTAGACGGCTACTTGCGGCTCAAGCAGAGATAATTGTATTTGTCACCACACTTTTATTTTATTTTTATTACATATACGTAAAATGTTATATTGTGAAAAAGAGTTGAAGGAAAAGGTGTGGGGAAACGTTGGAGCTGATGAGTTTATGTAGCTAATGACCTGGTTAGAGCATTGTGAGTGGTAGCTATGTGGTGAAGTGTTAATAGTTTCAGGGATTGGAGCTCATGATTTGATAATAGCTGTTGAAGATGGAGGAAATGGGTCATGAAATTGACAACTCTGGTGGCACAATGATTTACTAACAGCTGAAACAAAGCTGTTGATCATGGTGGTAAGTGATGTTGTATTGCTGAGAGGTTTGTTTCAAGTAAATTTAAGCAACTTAAAACTGAAGACACATGCCGAACAACGGGACTAGATTTTTTGAGGCTGGTGATGCTCTTTGTGGATATTGATTGTTGTCTGGTGGAGGTGGTTTAACTTGGTTTACAGATGCAGCTGATGAAAACATGTCAGTGTTTGTCTGGGAGGAGCCATTAAGATTTGGAGGACTAGGCAAGTTTTAGGTGTATAAAGATTACTGTTATGATTGTCTCATTGGGAAATTTATTTATGAAATTTCATTTTCAAGGTTTTTCTTGCTATTATTTATAGTATAAGATTAGGAAGATGTATAACAGAAATGATGCTTTCTGGAATTGTTCCTGGGTTCTGACAGCTGAGTCTGTAATAGCAGTTTTAATTTATTCATCAATATAGGATGTAGCTTGGGCTTCATACAGTACGATGATGTTATAATTCTTCCTAAATTCATTTTATTGGATATTTTATTTCTTGTATTGTTTGGCGGATTTCATAATTCATACCTCCTCCTTGACTTGGGGACGAGCTCAAAAGACTACTGCTTGTTTTTCTCTTGTCCTTCTCTTTCTTTCAGGGGTAAGTGAAGATAAATTAGGGGTATTTTTGGATTCTTTTTGACGATGGATGAAATCAATTCGTTATGTTCTGTGACATTGTATGAGATCAAGTCGTTTGTTCCCCCACCACAGTTGCCTCAGTCTATTGGTTCAACTGTTTTCCAATATTAAAAATGCATTTGAGACAAATCATTGTCTTCTATTAATCAGTAACGTTTTTTCTTTTTCTGAGATGTAAGTAACCCAAGGAGCATTAATCTGGAATTATTCATTAATCAGCCACTCACCTCGTATTCTATTGTCGTCATTGGATATGGCACAGCCGGCTAAAATATTTTAGGTATTGAATTCGATGGAACTAATGTCATTATGAACCCGTCTCGCTTGTGCTCTACGATAATATTCACAGCTTTCCGATTCTAATGGAATAGTGTCGTGGCTCAATTCCATGCTTTCCCGCTGATAATCTACTGGTTCGCTAAGAAAGCATTGCATGTAGGCGTGCAGGCTAGATGCCAACTATCAATCAATTCAACCTCACAATCTCTCACGAACTTTTTCCTCAAGCATTTTTTGTGTCAACATCTATGTCTTAATTCAAAGCAACTGAAGTTATTCTTGAATCTCCTTTAATAGGAAAAGTTTTTGGCAAAATAAATTGTACTTCGGTCCTTGCGCAAAAATGTTCGAGTTCCACACTGTCATGTGGCTGACGACTGTTAACAACAAACACAAGTATTGATATGGATTCCAGCATTCGGTACTTATTTCGGTGCTTCCATAAGCTTCTTCTACACAAGTTAGAAAAGAAACACTAAATGTGATGAGATAGCTATCAGAGAAAAGGATCCCCTTAAAATGAAGCACCAGCTTGGCAAACAACCTAGGACATTTTAAAATGTCTATTACATGATAAATAGGCAAATTATGAGTATCTTCATGAAGGTTGAAAAGACAAGAGGACTAAAAAGGTGTATAGCGTAATTATATAATTATGGGGGAAATCACAGAGGAAGTTCACCGCTGTCTGCAATGACGACTTTGCTCTTCGGAGTGCCATTCTGCCTCCCTTCAGCTTCAACCTTGTAAACTACATCCATCCCCGATAGCACCTTTCCAAATACAACATGCCTGCCATCCAACCTGCAAGCCATTCCAATGATAAGTTGACAAAGATAAAACATCTTATATGGTAGAAAAATCAAACATCTGGGGTTTTAAATTGATCATAATTGTGAATGCTTTTATAATCCACATTGTTCTTCTGCAGCACATGTAACACAACTAGGGTCATATTTAAGAGTCCAGACAAGCATATCTGGCTAAAGCGGAGGCCTCCAAAAGGCGTGATTTGCAGAAACTTGTACAAAATAGCATTACATGAACTAATATCCCTATGAGGGATACCATACACATGATAAAGTAAAGATTTAAAAAATTTCAAAGTAAGAAAATTTGCTTAGATTATGCTTTCCATTTATCTCTTTGTGGGTGCAGATATAATTACCAGCTAGTTGTCACAGTTGTAATGAAGAATTGTGAACCATTGGTGTCTGGACCAGCATTTGCCATTGACAAAAGCCCTGTTCACAGAATTTAATATACGTTACATTGAATGCTTTTAACCATTGAATAATGCTTGCATGGCCGTATACAAACCAATCAAAAGAATGGGCTGATAAGTGTACCTGGGCCAGTGTGCTTCAGTTTGAAATTTTCGTCAGGGAACTTCTCTCCATAAATTGACTCTCCACCTCTTCCATCACCAAGAGTGAAATCACCTCCTTGAAGCATAAAGCTGGGAATAATCCTATGGAACGTACTTCCCTTGTAGTGGAGTGGCTTCCCGCTCTTGCCAATCCCTTTCTCCCCTGAAATGATAAAGTGATATACAACAAAACAACGGCCAAGTACACCGTTACTATCCAATGGTTCAAATACATTGAAAATGATATGCCATTAAAATTTCATTTGCAGTTTTACACAGTTTTTTGAATTCCTATGAATAATATTAGCTGTTTAAATTTCTAATTTGCTTGAAGAAAATGTATTGTCTTTCACGTATCTTGTAACTATAGTAAGATCACTGATGAACTGAGAGAGGTGGTGCAGCAAATTTGATTTTTAACTCAAAAAAATTTAAGATCGCTGCACAAATTTACCTGTGCACAAAGCTCGGAAATTTTCTGCAAAGAAAAACATCCAAACTGTTAACAATGTTCACAAGCCACTTAACGAGATGCAACAAGAACAAATCATCAATTTTTTCCGTTTCATACACCAAACACCATACAACTTTACCTGCAGTTTTAGGGACTGCCTTTCCAAAGAGACCCATTACAATACGTCCTGAGAACAAACATTTTTGTCACAACTAAATATTAATACTATCTTTTATTTAAAAAGAGAAGAAGAAGAAGAAGAAAAAAGTTAGCATTATTAAATACAAAGTTTCTTCTTTTTCAATATAACGATCAAAATTCAAAACTTGACATAGTAAAACATACCGGCAGGTTTTCCAGCAATCTCAACGTCAAAGTAAACTTTGTTTGTGATTTCTTTCAAATTCTGATCCGATTTCTTCGCCTGGGAAGCAAAAACTTCACAGATCAGATCAGAAAAACTGTAATCAACAATCAATCTCATTCCCATCTACACAATAACATGCAGCAATCCCTAATACTAAATCTGAATCATGGATCAAGACTTCACAATACTAGGAAAAAATATAGACAGATTAGTACAAATTAAAATAAAAGATTTGAGGGTTTGAGAGAATGTTAATCGAAAAAAAAAAAAACCTGAATTGAAGAGAAAGTGGCAAACAGGACAATAGCCCATAGCATCGTGAGTGGAAGAAATTTTGTCGAAGCCATGTATCACTTCGTTGTTTCTCGTTTCGCAGTCACTCACTTTGGGGTTCCGCTTAGTGCAGACTGCGGACCGATGATTGACGAAATGTCGGTTAATAAGGGGGGTAACCCTCAGGTTGAAATAATTGTACCAATAGTTATGTGACGCGTGGCGTGCTGGGGGCACAGCCGCACGCTATTGGATGAAGACGCGTGGATCGTTGAAGTTGAACTTGAAGTGTTGAAACTTGAACCCGTGGGTTAACTCAATAAAAGCGATTGAAAGTTTTTTAAGTCAGATAACCATAACCTCAATAAATTAGGAAATAAATTATCTTATAAAATTATGTTCTGATTTTTTTTTTTTTTTAATTTTCAGTTTCCTTTCCTTATTGGCTATTGCCATCAATTGGTGCATTAGATTTTGCAAAAGGAAAATGCCACGTCAGCATTATGGGTCAGGAAAAACAGAAAAAGGGCGGCACTGGCCTGCGTGGCAGTCTGTGGTTACTCAGTTAAGAATACAACTAACGGTCACTGCTAACTACCATTCCCGGGAAAAATGAACAAAAAGAAAGAGGAATGCTTGTTAGATTCTCCGACTCCATCCACCACCGCCACTCTGCCTCAACATCAACAATATTAACTGATCCTTTCAAAATTCTAAAATATAAAAGAAGAAAAAACGATTCCCTAAACATATCCTTTTTTTTTCTTTTTTTTTGGGTTTACATTCTTCAATATGGAAGAAGAATCACGTAACCATAACCATAGCCAACATGAATCCGTCCCTTCATCTTCTATTTCTACTTCACATTCCCAAGAGAATGCTGTGCGTCAGCAGCAGCAGTCTTCTGGTGTCTCTTACCGTGTCAACATGTCGATATCGGACAGCAGCACGAGGAATGATATCTGGTCTTGCCTTATTTTACTGCTCATCTTTTGGCTGTTTGGTCGGTTTCTTTGTTAAAATCATTTTCTGTTCCTGAGTATCATTTTTGGTGCGATTTCCGTATTGATTTTGGTTCTCTTTTGCCATGTTTCCAAATATTCATCGCCGGCAGTTACCACTACTATGATTTTTGGTGTCTATGGATCGTCGGAATTACAATTGGGTCCCCATTGCTCACGCCCTATACATACTAACCCCCTTTTTGTGCAATCTATTAAGGTGATTCGCTGCGTGCTAATTCCTTCACTTGCTTCTACGTTTGCCCTTAACTAAGCAGTATGTTTAGATTTGTTTCAATACCATTGTTGCGCTCTTGCCTATCAGCTTAAAGCTTTTGTGTCAGATGATTTATCTAACACAGTAATCTTATTTGTTTTGTAAACAGGCGCAAGAACTAGACAGGCAAACATCTAGCTCATTAATGCTTTATGGGTTTCACAATTCTCCTCCACTGGATGTCGAATTCACCTGGACTGAGACACATATTGCTGTGGTTCCAGATGATGGGCATAAGGCAAAAATCTTACTCAAAATTTTATATTTGCTAGTCAGAAAAGCAGAGCTTTTTTTTTTTTTTTTTCCCTAACCTTTGTTGATTAATGTGTGTGATATTTTATTTCTTCCTGTTCACAGGAGTGGCTATACTTCCTAAACAAGGGATCTAAATTGGAAATCTCATACAATGTAAAATCTCCAAGTTCTGCTCCTTTATCCCTTGTAATTGCCCGTGGTAATTGCCTACCTACACTTAAAAAGCTTCTGGGGATCTTAATTTGTTGTCATTTTCTGAATATTGGTGTATATTTGTAATTTTGCAAGCTACTTTTTTATTTTCAAGAGAAGAGACTGTGTTTGCAGCAAATGAAGGGTTGTAGAGACATTATAGCAAATTTTCAGCTTACTAGAAGTGTTCATGGAAGAATTAGATCTCCTGTCTCTAACTTATTGCCTAAACTTGCAGGCGGTGAAAGCCTTGAAGACTGGATTGATCATCCATCATGTCCTAATACAACTTTGTCTTGGAATATTTTATATGGTAAATTTTATTAGTCACCGTATGCCTTTTGACTTGATTATAGATTAACCTGTTCCAAAATCTAACCTATCTATTATATGCTTGAAGGAAGTGGTAAGATCCAGCAGAAAATTTCCAAGCCTTCTGATTATTATATTGCTGTCGGTAACTTGAACTCTCAGCAAGTGGAGGTGATTTCTTTAAAAAAAAAAAAAAAACTTTACTTATTTTTCTTGTAATATGATTTTATCAACTATAGTGACCTCTTGGACTTGCCCATTTGCCCCATCAGCTGGTTCAGTAAAATAAATGGTTTGTTCTGATGCAGAGCACTTGCTTTGAGTTTGGTAGTCTTGTACTTAACATTACATTTTAAGCACATGTTGATATTTCAAATCATGAAATGTTTTATTCCCTGATCAATTTCATACAGATGCAATTGAATTTCACAATGAATGTCTTGGTCTATAACGCAAGCAAGGCGTATTACAGATGTTCGTTGGGAAGCGGTCTCTGCAGTCTATCCCTTGATCCTCTGGGAACAACTTCTGCAATATTAACATCTCCAGGTCCTACAAAGGTAATAGACTAATATTTCTCAACTTCTATCTCCTTCAATTCATCCTGTATACATTTCCCGGCTTCTCATTTTATTAGTCAATTAGCTAAGACTTCATATTGTCTCTGATTGACAGTAGTAAGATATCCAAACATTAAATCTTTTGTTATGACGTCAAAGTGCTGTTGTGGATTTGATTAATCATATGATTAGAAGTCCACAACAGCCTGTTGATGACGGTGAGGAATATGCGAGGTGCCATTTCTGCCTGCCTTCGGATTTGCAGCTCCCATCTTACCATGTATTTGCCTCAAAACTGTATAGAAAATGAGAAAAATATTTACTCTAATTAAAAGGTTTATTAGTCCCTAGCTAATTTCATTTTCTTGGTGGTTTTCTTCTCTTTCAAGTTTTAGTCAAAACAGGTATAGCAGTTGGAACCATTTTGTCGAGTGTTGTGTTCCTAGACCATTTGCTATTCAGATTCAAAAATCTATTAATCCGTCTATTTGAATTTTGGGCACCCTTTAATCCTTTCAGGGTACTTCGAGTGCTAAATGGTATGTCAAACTCTCTTATGGACCCCGATGGATCACATATTTTGCAGGATTAGGTCATACTCATTTCCCTTAACATCATTCTCATGGAACTACAAATGAACATTTCCATCTTTACATTTGCCGCTGTTTCTACTTGTAGGTGCTATGACCATCCTCGTGTTACTGGCCTTCAGATACTGTAACATGTGCCGGACTACTAGTGGAGATGGAACAGGATTTCAGGCAACAGATAGGGGATCACAAAGTGCTCCATTGCTTTCACACAAAGATGATGGTCTCTCTAGCTGGGGTTCATCCTATGATTCTGTATCACATGATGAGCAGGATTTGGAAGACTGGCTACCAGTAAATTCTCTTGAAGGGACTTCACTAAATGAAGGGGAAATCAACAGCAATCCCCGACATCTCCAGGTTATTTGCTGTGATGCCCCAAGAGACTGCTTCTTTCTTCCATGTGGGCACTGTGCTGGATGTTTTACTTGTGGAACAAGGTAATGAACACCAACCTTATTATCAAACATGTTATTCTCCACCTTGATACAAACCGCAAGTTTAAGGATATTGTTGCTGGATTAGATTTCTGAGGCTAATTAACTCTACAGGATAGCAGAAGAAGGTGGTACTTGTCCCATATGTCGCAAGAAGATCAAGAAAGTAAGAAAGATATTTACAGTTTAAGCAGTTTATTGGAACAACATACTGCAGATGCTCTTTCCTGATGTAAATCTAATTGTCCTCAACTCCCATGTACTGAAACTGATACATGCATTTCTTCATGGACAAAGGTTTGACTACAGCAGGTTGTGTCAAAATTATCTTATTGTGGAAGGGTTATATCCAAAAAAAAAAAAAATTAAAGGGTTTTTCACAACTTAAACATTACATACCTTACAGAGCTACTGTAATATTCATGAATAGTATTTTAATAGTGTAATATCATGTGACAGCTATTCATTGCCACATACTAAATCATTTCTCTTAATTCGAGAATATATATATTCTATTTCTAGTGGAGGTGTCCTGTTTTTTTTTTCATACGGACATACATTTAAATCATAAAATTTAAAAAAATAATTTCTTAACTCTTTTAAACCACGTAATTTTATAATTCATTTAAAAATAACTTCTTTAAAATGTAGTTATGAACAGTTAAGAGTATATCTGTATTAAATAATTAAATGAGACTAGCAGCTGCAGCTTTTGTGGGCTTCAAGCCCAGCAAAGGGAGAAGGTAAACAAGAACCCAAATGGGCTCATTGGCCATTACAACCATACCAGAAGCTGGAAACGAAGATCTCCTACAAGTAGTCAAAGCGAGATCATCGCATCAATTTCGTATTTGAGTATTGACCACCCAACAACAGCACACGCGCCCGCGTTTCTTTTTTCTTAAAATAGATGGAGAGAATCATGCACTGTCCCCCACACGTACACAAAATGCTAAAACAAAAGACACAGTTGAGAATGAAATGTGTCAGAAGAAGGAGAAGAGTCTTGTCGATCAGTTTCAGTAATTAAAAAAATGAATGCCATAAAGCATTAAAATTTTAAAGCTAATTAGTGGAGATAAAGAAAAGCTTCCACTGAAACTCCACTAATACAATGGTCGTTCCCTCAAGAACCCCAGCTCGCTCTCCCTCTTATCTCTTCCCCTGCGTCATCTCACTCTCCGTCATCTCTCTCGCTGCGCTCTTCCTCGACTACAAGGTCAGTTAAGTTGTGAGTTTTTTAGCTAACAAACTCATGATATCATCTTAATGAATGATTGTAAAATTTTATGGAGCAGGTAGATGATTTCGCTTCCAAGACAAAAACACTAGCAGGGCACAACTTAGAGCCAACGCCATGGCACCCGTTCCCCCAAAGAACATTCAAAGAGGAATCACGACGCTCCCAGGCGTACAAAATCGTACAGTGCACGTACCTGACGTGCCTCTCTGCCATGAATCCTATCCCAGAGCGACGCCGTGTTGCCTCACCCCAGAAAGTCCAAACCTGCCCAGATTTCTTTAAATCGATCCACAAAGACCTTGAGCCTTGGGCCAAGTCCCGGATAACGATGAGGCACATTATGGAAGCTAAGAGATTTGCTGCGTTGAGGATTCTGATTATTAGAGGGAAATTGTATGTTGATCCTTATTATGATTGTGTGCAGACCAGGGCTATGTTTACAATTTGGGGTTTCTTGCAGCTGCTTAGAAGGTACCCTGGGATGGTGCCTGATGTTGATATCATGTTTGATTGTATGGACAAGCCAGTTATTGATAAAAAGGAGCATGGGTCATTCCCTTTGCCACTCTTTCGGTATTGCACAAATGATGCTAACTTTGATATCCCTTTCCCTGATTGGTCTTTCTGGGGTTGGTATGAATCCTCAATCTTTACATAAACTATGATTTTTTTTGGTTTGCTTCTTCAGTTGATTTGCGTGTTTTTGGGATTGTGCTGCTGTTCAATGATATTACTAGCTGTTATTACAAGTGGATAGCGTTTATCAAATTCTAATAGTTAGCACATTCTTTATCTTCTAGGTCTTATATTTCCTCACAATTGCTAATTTCATGATAAGAAGACCTTTTTTTCATGCACTCGCGTTGCATGGAATGAGTTCAATTTTTCTATGTGATGGTAGAGAAAGATTTTAAATTTGAGATTAGATTACGAGAACCTAAAAAATGTAATACTGGTAATGCAGTCAATGTGGATAAGGAAATTTTTTTTTTTTGCGTTATTTGTAGATAATAATGACAGGGACTTTGTGAAACATGATTTTGTTTCAGGAAATGCCAGGGATGATGATGGTGCTAAATTTGTATGATTAGATCGAAGATATTGAACCCTTTTTATCAATTTTTTTTTGACACATTATATTGAATAATTCCCTTGAATATGGATCGTGGTGGTATTTTATGTTTCGGAAGAGGGAAATCATGTTTCAAATTTCCTAATACAAGTATGTAATTTTATTAAGAGATTGCCGTAGCTTAATTGAAAAAATGATATATCTGTCTGATAATTGGTGTATTCACACTCACTTTCTTTGGTACAGGTCAGAGGTGAATTTACAACCCTGGAATGAGGAGTTCAAAGACATTAAACATGGTTCTCAAGCTAAGAGTTGGAAAGAGAAGTTGCCCTTCGCATACTGGAAAGGAAACCCAGATGTTCTCTCTCCTTTGCGGGTAGAGTTAATGAAATGTAATGACTCTAAGCTTTGGGGAGCGGAAATTTTGCGTCAGGTTTAGTTGGAGCTACTTCTTTAACATGAATTAAATGCATATCATAGATTAACATCAAGTTTCAATTTGTTAAGTCTGCCTTTCTGCTGGCATTACAGAATTGGGCGGAAGAAGCGAAAGATGGATTCAAGAAGTCTAAGCTGTCTAATCAATGTAATCATCGGTATGTATTCTTCATTGTGCAATGTCATGTTCGAATACAATGCCATCATGAGCATGCTCTTTGTTTGAGAATAAGCAATAATTTGACCTGTAAGTATACTTTTATGTGCTAAACCTGGTTTCTTCTTTCTGCAGGTATAAAATCTACGCTGAAGGATATGCTTGGTCTGTGAGCTTGAAATATATTTTATCATGTAATTCAGTTGCTCTAATCATTTCTCAACAGTATAAAGATTTCTTCTCCCGCGGTCTCATTCCGAAGAAAAACTATTTCCCCATCCCTAGTGCTGATCTATGTCGATCCATAAAATCTGTTGTTGACTGGGGTAATGCAAACCCATCTGAGGTATGGTTAAACTTGTCTGTTTTGTTTGTTTGTGATATTTATTTTCTGTCTGCAAGCATTGGAACCAAACCACCATACCCTAGCTACAACAGATCTGTTGTAGCTAGGGTATGGTGGTTTGGTTCCAATGCTTGCAGACAGAAAATAAATATCACAAACAAACAAAACAGACAAGTTTAACTATGGATCGAGTATATGATTACATGCTTCACCTCATCACCGAGTACTCAAAGCTGCTGGATTACAAGCCAGCCCCGCCATCTTCTGCACTTGAAGCTTGTGTGGAATCCCTGCTTTGCTTGGCTGACCCAAAGCAGAGGCAGAACCTTGAAAAAGCAGCAGCTTCTCCTTCACCATACCCACCTTGCACGCTTTAGCCTTTCAATTAATGCCCTCAAGAGTTGGATACAACCAAAAAGAGAAGGAATCAAAGATGTCAAAGACACAGAGACTGAAAATCCAAATGATTAATATTGCTGTTGTAAGATTGATTAAATTTGTTGTAGATATGGATAGAAATGCAAATTCATTGGTTGTAGATTTTGCTCACATAAGAGGCTGAGTCCCCTGGACTCCTGATACTGCCCTTTTTCTCTCACAGGATTTATATGTATAATGTACTTGAACCTCCTCGTTCATTCAGAGTTCCTGGAGCGTTAAGTTCATCCTCTCACAAGTTGACACGCGTTCTTTTCATCTCCACTTATTAATGTTGGCAGTTCTCTTCTCATTAACTGCAGCAATATTGAGTTCATAACCAACTGCAAGTTCAAGGAAACGGTTGGTGGGTT
>NW_006262022.1:24440026-24466653 GCF_000493195.1 Citrus x clementina
AAAAAAAAGAATATATAAGGCTTTGTTAGCTGTTGATCTTATGTTGAAGGCTTATGTTTCAAAACATAATTAAACATGTTAATACATAGATTTATCTCAATTAATACGTGTTATATAATTTATGAAGCGTATCAATGAGAATAAAGTGTTCAAGCACTGGGTCTATTTAGCAGGACCCAGTAGCCAACGGGTGGTTCGCTACCAGAAACCCAAAAAAAAAAAAGACGCTACAACTTCTAACTGGTCAAACCAAAAACATAGCGTGGTAGTCCGAATCAACCAGAGTTTAGTTTCCATTCGATTGTGTTTCTTTTGAAAAAAAATAACAAAGAAACAAGGATCGCCTGTCCCTCCCTCACCCATGCACGTTGAGAAAATCAAGCATCATAAAAAAATGTGTCCGAAAAAGAAAGCGAGTCAAAATATCGACAGTAGCAGTTTCAGTCCTAAAATGCATTATTATCATCATCAGCAGCTAAGAAAAAGCACAGCATGCCATGGCTCTATCAAAAGTGCCCGGTCATTCGAGAAGCCAAGGTCGCTCTTGCAGCTATGTCTTGCCCGGCATCATCTTACTATGCTTCTTCTTTCTCACTGCTATCTTTCTTTACTACAAGATGAGTTTCTTCTTATCGGCTTTTAAGGATGTTGTGCCGCAGCTAGTCCTAGCCATGTCGTAATCTCTTGGGGAGATTTCAAAAACTAGTTCTCTGTCATCAAACTGGGTGAGATGTTGTATTATATGTCTCTGAATCTTAGTGGACAGAAAATTTAACAATATCAAGGGGCTGGTACTATATTATTAAGAAGCTCGTATCAAGAGAGATTAATGATGTTTTTTAATTTCATGATGAAAATTTTATGTAACAGATAGATGATTTGGCTTCGAAGACAAAAACATTAGCAGGGCACAATCTAATCAGTGGAATCATCGGAAAGTGTTCTCCATCGTGTAAAATGATATGCTTGGTCTGTGAGCTGGAAATATAATATTTTATCACGTAATTCAGTTGCTTTGATTAATCATTTCTCACCAGTTCAAAAGATTTCTTCAGCCGCGGCCTTATTACCAAACGAAAGTTTTTGTCTATCTCTCGCAATGATTTATGTGGATCCATCGAATCTGCTGTTGACTGGGGCAATGCAAACCCATCCGAGGTATGTAATGTTCAATTTCTCTGCGCGCATTAATTGGAACCACCGCATTGATTAACTAACTAGTCTCATTGTGTTAACATTTTTCAAATTTGATTAAACAGGCAGCGGCGATAGAACAGGGGGGGGGGGGGGGGGGGAGGATTTGAAGGATAGTTTAAGCATGGATGGGGTATACGATTACATGCTTCACCTCATCAGTGGGTAGCAAAGCTGCTGGAGTTCAAGCCAGCCCCCACCGCCATCTGCTATTGAAGTCTGTGAGGAATCCTTGCTTTGCTTGGCTGACCCCGAGCAGAGGCGGTTCCTTGAAAAATCAATAGCCTCTCCATCACCGAAACCCCCATGCACGATCTTTTAGCTTTGTCAATGTCAATACTAATGTGATCATGATCGGTTGGATGTAATTCAAAGATCACCTGGGGATGTCAAATGTTTGATATTACTGTTGTAGATGCGCAACTGCAAATTGCTTGTAGATTTTGCTCTCTCAAGATACTGAATGATAATTGTCCCTTCTGCTCTCTCACGGGATTTTTATGTATTTCAGCTTCCTCCATCAGTTTCAGTGTTCGTGAAACTTCTGCCTTTCCCATTAATGAAACATGAAGTACTGGGTGGCCTCGTAACGGGTATAAAATAATTTAAATCAATGTTTAATATGTGTAAGAACATGCATTCGGTTGCAAGTTTTATATATATATATATATAGGACTTTATATATATAAAATGCTAGCACCTGATGATTTGTTTGAAATGATTGAACAAATAACGACGTGAAAATATGGGGAACAAGCCAAAATCTTAACGTGATTCTCAAATAGGAAAAAGCTTTAATTAATTAACCTTAATCAAGCAATTGCCAAAACAAAGCACCCATAATCACCAATGAGCTGAGCTCACCTCGCCACCTCCAAATCACAATTAGAAACCACCGTCTATAAAATAAAATAAACCGTACACTGATACACGTCACCCTCCTTCACCGTCCCTCCGCAAACGCCAAATCCTTTCAAAGCCTTCACCTCACCTCACAAATTAAATATGTAACAAATAAAATAAAATAAAATAAAATACTCGCAACAAAAATAAATCCACCACTCACGGTCGAGGTCTCACAATTTCTCAGTCATCTCACTCTCTCTCATTTAAATATATATAAAACAAATAAACAAAGAATTCACTTTTTTTTTCCTTCCAAAATGGCTGACACCGGAGTTGTCACCGTCTACGGCAATGGCGCCATCTACGAAACCACAAAAAAATCGCCGTTTTCCGTCAAAGTGGGACTTGCCCAGATGCTCCGCGGCGGCGTTATAATGGACGTCGTCACCCCAGAGCAGGCCCGCATCGCCGAAGAAGCCGGCGCGTGCGCCGTCATGGCCCTCGAGCGCGTCCCCGCCGACATTCGCGCCCAAGGCGGCGTCGCCCGAATGTCGGACCCGCAGTTAATCAAACAAATCAAAAGCAGCGTCACCATCCCCGTTATGGCCAAGGCCCGCATCGGCCACTTCGTCGAAGCGCAGATTCTCGAAGCTATCGGCGTTGACTACGTCGACGAAAGCGAGGTCTTGACTCCCGCCGACGAGGAGAACCACATCAACAAGCACAACTTCCGGGTCCCGTTCGTCTGCGGGTGCCGGAACCTCGGCGAGTCGCTGCGGCGAATCCGGGAGGGAGCGGCGATGATTCGGACGAAAGGCGAGGCGGGTACGGGAAACATCGTGGAGGCGGTGAGGCACGTGAGGAGCGTGATGGGAGATATACGGGTGCTGAGGAACATGGACGATGATGAGGTGTTTACGTTTGCGAAGAATATAGCGGCCCCATACGATTTGGTGATGCAGACGAAGCAGCTGGGGAGGCTTCCGGTGGTGCATTTTGCGGCGGGAGGGGTGGCGACACCGGCGGACGCGGCGATGATGATGCAGCTGGGGTGTGATGGAGTGTTTGTGGGCTCCGGTGTGTTTAAGAGCGGGGACCCGGTGAGGCGGGCGAGGGCCATCGTGCAGGCTGTTACCAATTACAGTGACCCGGATGTGTTGGCGGAGGTGAGCTGTGGCCTCGGTGAGGCTATGGTGGGCATTGATTTGAATGATGTTAAGGTTGAGCGCTACGCCAATCGATCCGACTGAACTGCCCACTGCCCACTGTAGGTGAGAATTGAAGAATTGAATGAAGGATTGTTATTATAATGCATTCTTTTCTTTTCTTTTCATGATTTTAGAGCCAAAAAAAAAAAAAAAAATACATGAATGGTTTTGTTGTTGTTGTTGTTGTTGTTTACTTGTTTATGATATGAATTATTTTGATGATTTGAGGGAATTTTGTTTGTGGAATTGGTAACTTCAATCACTTGTGTTGTGTGTATCATCATCTTTGTTGTTGATTATGAATTCATGAATTATGATGGTAATGGTACCATCTTATCTTGTATGATATAAACGACCAATTGTTTAGAGAGAGAGGGCTCTTTTTAGTTGTTGCCACCAAATCTCGGTTGAGTTTGATGCAAATTCTTTGTTGTTGGAGTAAAAGGTTGGATAATGGACTTCGACCATGTGTGTTCATTTGTTAGGACTAAGCGATTGCAAATCTTCTTCTGCCTTGTTATAGAGGTCAGAAATTTCTACTGATTCAAGATTGAAGAATAGCCTATTGCAGTATCATATGCCGTCAATAATGTTGATGCTCTCACGTTAGAATGAAGAATAGATGATGGAGATTTTGATAAATGTTCAATCGTCAGCCATTCCTTCTGTTCTTTCCAGGTATAAACCAGTTTCATTAAAAGGGATGATTAAGATTTAAGTGATATAACTATGATGCTCTGTTTTCTTGGTCATAAAAATTGGTGCTGCTGGGAATGGTTGTTTAGGATTTGGTACTGATGGTGAACAATCTTGTCGTTTATGTTGTGGCCTTAGCTCCTCTGTTGTTGAAGTTGCAGTTGCTATTTCAATTGCTATCCAAACTTTGTCCATTCTGTGTTTTTTAACTGAGTGTGTTTGGGCTGAGTTTTCGGGCCGGGGCTGAAGTTGCGGTTCAGAACCTAATCGGGTTGTACCATTGGCGTGCAACCAATGGTACCGGCTGCTCATGCAACTAACCATACCGGCTAACAGGATTTAAGATTTTGCCATTGGCATTGTTGTACTGCATTAAGCCCGCGTAATTTGGGCTATTTGAGATGTGGGTTTTAACTGAGTGTGTTTGGGCTGAGTTTTCGGGCCGGCGCTGAAGTTGCGGTTCCCATGCGGAATATGACAGACGCGTACATATGCTTTTTTCTGGTGGACGATATTTTTAACCCTTTAATGCATGGTTTAAATAAACAAAGGCTATGTAACTTTTGTCGCTCAAAAAATGGAAGTGTTAGGCTCATGTCACGTGTTGTCTTTAAAGGCTTATTTTGAAGCTTTGTATGTGAGTGCTGGTCTAATTGTCTCGTCTAGCACTTCTACGTAAAATATTGCATCTTATCAGGTTACTCATCAAATGGCATGATAACTTTTTGCGGCCGCCTATGAGTATGACGCGTGAGATGATGGTAGATTCAATTCGAGCACACACCAATTAAAAGCATTAAATGACTTTTTTGGACCTTATTTTTTTACACCACTGTTCGTGTCGCAGCATATCCACTAGAAAATACCAATCGAGACTGCATTGAGTCTAGCCGTCTAGGTTTCCTCCTAAAGCAAACCATATGTGAAGTGAAGGTAATTAAGATTGTTTATTAAGCTGAGCTATTGGGCCGGATAACCTCATTATTAATTGAGTACCAACAATTTAGAAAGGAGGGGGGCACATTTAGAAGTAAATTTTTTGTTCTTCTTCTCATCGGTTTAAATATTGGGGTTGAGATATTATATAATAAAGCCACACGAGTAAAGCCACCCAAATAAAAAATGCAACCACGACTCAGAGAGGTGACTGATGAGCTGCGTTTTCTATTCGGCTACAGTTACCTTACCTAGGTCCAGATATGAATGCATTAGGGGTGGGCAAGAAAACCGTGCACTAGAGAAAATCGAACCGAACCAAACCGATTTGAATCGTTCCGTTCGGACTGGTTTTAATTTTAAAAAACAACTGAAATATATGGTTCGTAAAAAAAATGAAATGCAGGTTCGGTATTCGGTTCACTCAGCTGAACCGAAAAATCGGGTTATTCTTGAAATTTTATTTAAATAGACACGTGTTAAATTTTAATTGGTTGCGTAAGATAATTAAAATAGGTATGCACACACATGATTACGGGTATATATATATTTAAAAATTATTGTTGGTGTTTGTTTCTAAATTTTCTTTTTATTTTGTGTTGTAAGTTTTAATTGTTGTTATTTTTATTTATCCTTACAACATTATGTTTATGTAAATAGAGTATTGGAGTTTGATTATGTATTTTGAAATCTTAACATTTCATATTTTATAAGTACTTTATTAGTAGTTAGTAAGATAATAATGATAAAATGTGTTTTGAATACTTTATATTTATTGTTAATATTTGTAATGAAATTAGGATAAATTAATTGGTGAAAAAAATTATTACATTCATGAGGCCTAATGGAATAAAAATTTAGAAATTCAAAATAGGTCCAAAACAAAAAAAAACCGAACCGAACCAATCTAAAAAAATTTGTTTATTTTCGATTTTTATTAAGTTCGATTCTTATTTAGTTCTTTTTATAAAATAACTGATTTAAATCGATTTTATTTAATTTTGATCCGAACCAAACCGGACCGAACCGTACCCACCCCTTGAATGCATGGTTGCAGAGCCTGAAGTAAAGTGACCGAAGGGCCAAAGAGTAGACACACTCGCTGGGTCGGGGGCCGACATGCTTTTATTAATTTTTATTATTTTGCGGTTCTTTATTATCCTTATGGACAAGACGGGGGAAGTGAGAAGGACGTGAAGCGTGTTTTCTGGATTTTATTAGCAAAGCCAGATGGATTCCATTCATGTGTTAATAATTTAATACACATTGACTTGACCCAAACTAAGGGTTCAGTTTCACATTGGAAGTTCACACTTCACACTTACAACAATCACAACATACTAAGCTTAACTTTAAATGAGTCACCTACCCACGTGTAAAACATGTTGCCAGCTCCGTTTTATGCTCTTTTTTCTGAATTATTATTATTATTATTATTATTAATTTCAGGTAAATAATATAAATCAACCAGACATTAGTAACCCAAATTCCGTATCTCTAGCTTTTGGCTCTACCTAATTAATTCTATTCATATCATGTTGATCAATGATCTGGCGTTGGATGGTGTATCTTTACTGTCTATCATCTAATCTTCGGATTAGGCGAGTGATTATAGTAACCCATTTATTTATTTTTTATATTTTGAGAATAGAATTGAGATTTGCACGTACAAAATATTGAAGAACTCGGAAACCGCTGTTGTTATTCTTTATTATTTTTTACCAGGCGGGACCCACTCACAGTTTTCAAAGTCCTTACGGACCGCTGGCGCACTACTACGTTGTGATTCGTGATAATAATTAACGCACATGATTAACCGATGACAAGCGAGTAAATTCATCACCCCCAAAATAAATCCAAACCGTTAGATTACATCAAGACAGTTGTTAATTGTTAAATCGACCTGCCACGTAGGCACGCATTTCAATGTCCGCTAGTGCACCACCAACTAAATATTATTAACACCATCAACTGCGGAGCTGCTGCTGTACAGCTTACATCTGATTTTCATAATAATTGGAGAAATAGCTTCAAAGTCCCTGATATTTTATGTCTTCCACAGGAAAGGACATAATTTGTCTACCTAAGTCCTATATCGTCAAATGGAGTAATGGATGAATTAGGGTCAATGATAAAATTATATTAAAGTTTAGGAAATGGAGTAATGGATGAAATGAAGTAAATTTTAATATCATATTAAAATTTAATCAATATTTATAATTTTTATATTTAGATTTAAGATAACTTATTTTTATATTTCGACAAAAAAGTATTAGTTAAAATTTAAATAATGCTTATTTGTAAAAATAAAAAAATACGAGGACAAAAATGTTATTACACCGAACAAGTTACAATAATTAGTATTTTAAAGGAGACACGAAGAAGGTGACTGTGACTGTGACTGGCCGAGTAATGACTGACTTCGGTTTTTTCACATCCTGTAGAAGGGAGAGAAGAGGTCAAGCATCAGCATCAGCGTCGTTGAAAATTTGTGAAAACGGACTACTAAATAGGCAAAGGCGGGAATATAAATCGTTGTGCATGATAAGCTCATCATCGGTAAAGTCATATGATATAGATCTATTTAACAGGCAAAAAAAAAAAAAAACTTTTTTTATTAATCGTATCGTTTAAACGTACACATTTTTGTTTGTCAGACTAAGAAAAAGACTGAGAAGCATTGTGGTGCTGCTTTGGGGAAATGGGAAGTTATAGAATGTGCGTGTGCTTTACAAGAAAGTTCAGGGTAACAGAGGCTGGGCCGCCGGAGGACGTCAAGGAGGCGTTCAATAAGTATGCGGAAGGTGGCACCCACATGACGGCTGAACAGTTGAGGCGGTTCTTGTTGGAGGTTCAGGGTGATGATGGCGGGTCGATCTCAGACGCCGAGAAGGTAGTGGACCAGGTTTTAAAGACGAGGCATCATCTTGCTAAGTTCACCAGGCACACTCTCACTCTTGATGATTTTCACCATTACTTGTTCTCCTCCGATCTTAATCCCCCCATCAATTATGATCAGGCATGTATTAAAAGTTTCTTGCTCTTTCCTTTTAATATTAAATTTGGATTTTAATCTCATAGCTCTTGTACTGTCTTAAAAGATTTTACGTACCAGCGTTAAACCAACGAGCATCGATCCTTGTTGTTTTTGTTTTGTTTGATTGATGAGAAAGTGGGGTAGAAGAAAGGAAAATTGGAAATGGGATCTAACAATTAGTAGTCTTCTCCTCTCCTAAATTATATTGTTTTTAATTTTTGTTCATGAGGGGATCGTGACTGTTGTTTTAATTTTTTGCAATCTATATTTGCATTCAGGTCCACCAAGATATGACAGCTCCGTTGTCTCATTACTTCATATACACTGGTCACAATTCCTATTTGACTGGGAACCAACTCAGCAGTGATTGCAGTGACGTGCCAATTATTAAGGCTTTGAAGAGGGGTGTAAGAGTAGTGGAGCTTGATATTTGGCCTAATTCTACTAAAGATGATGTTCATGTTCTTCACGGGAGGTATGCAACTTTTGTTAAAACTTGAAACCTCCATTGTGATTAGATTGCATCACAGAATGTTCATAACTAATTAGTTATTCACTTGAACTTGTGTTACTGAATCTGCTAGGACCTTGACGACTCCTGTGGAACTCATGAAGTGTTTGAAATCCATTAAAGAGCATGCTTTTTCTGCGTCTCCTTATCCTGTTGTAATTACTCTTGAAGACCACTTGACCCCACATCTCCAGGCTAAAGTGGCTAAGGTAGCTTCAGTTTCTTTGTAAGTGATTTGCTTGGGGTGTCTTACTCAGAATTGTGGTTCTATGATCAAATATGTTTTCCTTTGTAGATGCTCGCTGAAACATTTGGAGATATGCTGTTTGTTCCGCAATGTGAATGTTTGCAAGAATTTCCTTCACCAGAAGAGTTGAAGTATAAGATTATTATATCAACCAAACCTCCAAAAGAGTATCTTAAAGCTGAAAGTAAGGACGGTACAAGGAGTAACTCAGTGAAGGCGAGGGACTCTGATGATGATGAATGGGGGAAGGAGCCACAAGACCTTACAGCTGACCAAGAAGATGAAACGAAGGTGCTGCAAAATGATGATACATCTCATCTTGACCTTTAACCTTGTAACTCTAGCATATTTGTCTATCCTTTCAGTTGTTCGTATTAATAGTTGTGCAATTGACTTGCAGAGTGATAGTGATATAAGTGATGAGAATGAAGCCTATGATAATGAACACCCATTAGAGGCGGCTGACTACAAGCGCCTAATTGCTATTCACGCTGGAAAGCCCAAGGGTGGATTAAAGGATGTGCTGAAAGTTGAACCTGATAAAGTTAGACGCCTTAGTTTGAGTGAGCAAACACTTGAAAAGGCTGCCGAATCTCATGTAACAGACCTTGTCAGGTATGCGTGATTAACAAGCTTCTTGGTCAAGGTACCTGTGATTAGTCGTTTATATAATATGAATACAGATAAAATTTTGTTTCTTTGCCCAGTTAAAGAATTTCCTACCGACTGATCTGATGCTTGATACCATTTATTTGCAGATTCACGCAGAAGAATATTCTGAGGATATATCCTAAGGGAACGCGGTTCACCTCCTCCAATTACAAGCCACTAGTTGGTTGGATGCATGGAACTCAAATGGTGGCATTTAACATGCAGGTTTGGGTTATTTAATCCCAGCTTCCATTGCTCAATCAAAATATTATTTTGATACTCCACTTAAGAAACAATTTTACGTGAAGTAGCCAAATAGGAGAAACTTGGGAAAAAGGAATGGGCTAGGAGACAAGCTGGTCATTTTGTTCAATGTTCTAATATAGGTTTTTTTTTTTAAAACAAATAGTCAGTTGATTCTAAATACGGTTAATTCAGCTAGAAAGTGAAGTATGTTTAAGTGCTAGTATGAAAAGAAGGGGGGTGTGGGGGAAAGAAAAAAATTTCTGTTGCATGCTAACAAATCATTTTTTCAGTGTTACAACAACTCAATCTTCGTAATAAATGCACTCAATGTGTTTGTGGTTAATCGCAGGGATATGGTAGAGCTATGTGGTTGATGCATGGAATGTTTAGATCAAATGGAGGGTGTGGTTATGTAAAGAAGCCTGATTTGCTGATGAATGTTGGTCCAGATGGTCAGGTCTTCAATCCTAAAGAAACATTGCCAGTGAAGAAAACTTTAAAGGTAAGGATGATGACAGAGCAGGGTTACTATGCCCTCCCTCTCAATTTTCTCTAAACTCCTTTCATATTGACAGATTAAAGTGTACATGGGAGATGGGTGGCATTTGGATTTCAAACAAACACACTTTGATTTATACTCCCCACCTGATTTCTATTGCAAGGTAGGTTTCTCATTTGAAAATGCTAATGGTTTTAAAGTATTCCTTTGTGAGTAACATAATTCTGTGACCAATTTGAAATGCAGGTTGGCATAGCAGGGGTACCAGCTGATCAGATAATGAAGAAAACAAAGCCAAAGGAGGACAATTGGACACCTGTTTGGGAACAAGAATTCACATTTCCATTGACTGTTCCTGAACTGGCTTTGCTTCGAATTGAAGTCCACGAGTACGACATGTCTGAGAAGGATGATTTTGCTGGCCAAACTTGTTTGCCTGTCTCTGAGTTGAAACCAGGGATCCGTGCAGTTCCCCTCTCTGATCGCAAGGGAGAAATGTTAAATTCAGTAAGGCTGCTCATGCGCTTTGACTTTGTCTGAGACACTGAAGAAGAGATACTGTCCTGTGATTTTTTATTTTGGGTCGAGTTTTTCCATCACATGTTGGTGCTGTTTTCTTGTAATATAGTTGTTTATACTTTATTTAATCTTTTTAACTTTTGTACATGCTAAGAACCTCTTTTGACAACATTTTGAACTTGTAAGAGATCTTGGAATATTAGTACCATATGAAATAATATTTAAATTTTCTAAAAGATTTTGTTGGTCTTTGTTTAAGATGGTGATATTCACATTCAAAACATGTTGCAAATAATCTAGGAACTTGACCATTGGCTAATAGCCATCATTTCCAGCTCAATGAGACAGCAAAGGACAGATTTTGCCTTTCGCCCTTTCCATAATCAGCCTGCCTTTTTTTCTGGAAATTTTCCCTGCCTTCTTTTCTAGAAATTTTCCATTGCGTTTTCCATTTGGTATTTTTCAGAAAGGAGTAAAATTTAATAAAAGACTTTTCTTTTCTTAACTAAAGATACCGTGAGAAAAAAAAGTATGGTTTTGAGATTACGGCATGAGAATATTATTGGTGCAAGAAAGAAGAGTAAAAGAGAATCAAGCAAAGATTGTTTACGTCTAACAAAACAAAAATCACAGAATCCACCCATTAAATAAATTTACAAAAAAAAAAAAAAAAATCAAGTTTCAACCCATCTATCAATATCACCTGTTAATAAATGCAGAACAGGCTGGTATATATCAAGGTCTATTATGGCAATAAAAGGGCAAATATTCTGTTTCCACTGTAACCTCACATTCTAACAAGAGTTGATCACTTGATCTCTTTAAAAGGAATATGTTCTTTGCTTAAATTTTCTTTTCTTTTTAATCAAGCATCGAGAATCCTCCAACACACACACATAAAGGAACAAGAATTTATTCTGTAAGACCACTTAATACGACTAAATTTGAGGCACAATATTGACATTTAAGCAATGCAGCACAGCAGCTTTCGGACGGCGGGCATGGGAACCAAATAATTAAAAAAAAAAAAACAAGCTTATCTGAAGTAAGACGAGTATAAAAGTAGAGAAGCAGAGAAGCTGATTGACACAAATCATTCTTCATTGTACTCACTAAACTAATGTACAATTGATTACGAAATAGACTTCGAAACATCACAAGAAAACTGAGAGTAAGATATATGATATAGTTTTGCCTAAGATACAATGCATTTCTTGATATAAGGGCCAGAAAGATTCAAGGTTAATAGATTTTGTAAGAAAGAGATGGGTAGTTATCTATTGTGTGGGTTGCCGGCATGCTTTACCAGGAAGCATAAGGTGGCTGAGGCAGGGCCACCAGCGGATGTGAAGGAGATGTTCAAGAAATATGCCGAAGGTGGCACCCATATGACGGTGGAGCAGCTGTGGCAGTTCTTGGCTGAAGTTCAAGGCCACGGTGGCGTGTCGATTGAAGATGCAGAGCAGATTGTGGATCAGGTCTTGCAACGGTGGCATCACATTGCGAGGTTCACAAGGCGCTCTCTTACTGTCGAAGATTTTCACCATTACTTGTTCTCCACAGATCTTAACCCTCCTCTTGGAAATCAGGTATGACCGTTTCTTGGTATTTCAGTCTTTCCCATAACTAGTTATAGCCAGAAGAATATAAGTAGAGAACAATCCACTATCAGAAATGTTGCTATTTCAACACCTAAACACAAGAAAAGCTCACACTTGACATGTTTTCATGTTACTTTCAGGTTTACCAAGATATGACAGCTCCTTTATCTCATTATTTCATTTATACCGGCCATAATTCGTATTTGATTGGAAACCAATTCAGTAGCGACTGCAGTGATGTTCCAATAACAAAGGCACTGACGAGAGGCGTAAGAGTGATAGAGCTCGATTTGTGGCCAAATTCTGCAAAAGATGATGTGCTGGTTCTTCATGGAAGGTATGCAGCTTAAGCCAAAAATCCAGACTCTGTAATCCCATGCCTCAATAGCTTGTAATGGGATGGTTTGTTCCTTTTTTTTTTTTTACATCCTCCAATTTTGATTTAATTGTGCATTTGAATGTAGGACCTTAACAACTCCCGTGGAACTAATTAAGTGCTTGAGAGCCATTAAAGAAAATGCTTTTTCTGCATCTCCATACCCTGTCATATTAACTTTTGAGGACCACTTAAACCCGCATCTGCAGGCTAAAGTAGCTCAGGTACTTAAATATTTTCCATATGCAATTTATCCTTCACAGCTACGTTTTTTGGTTTCAGTTTCAATTTATTTGATCTGAACGCATGTGTTTGTAGATGATTACTCAAACATTTGGAGCGATGCTATACTCTCCCGAATCTGAATGTCTGAAAGAATTTCCTTCACCAGAAGAATTGAAGTATCGGATAATCATATCTACTAAACCTCCAAAGGAGCGCCGTGAAAAAAAAGGTATTAATAATAGAAAAGATATTTCAGTAAAGGGAAAAATTTCAACAGAAGACGTACTAGGGAAGGAGCCACCAGACCTTACAGCTAATCAAGCAGATGATGAGAGGGTAAGCTGTGAAATTCATTTCATTTTCCTGTTCACTGGCTATCATTTCTTCGGTTGTTTTACAGACTTGATTCTTTGTACTTGCAGAGTGATTATGATACAAGTGAACACAATCAATGTGACGAAGATAACACTGAAGCCTGTGATCGTGCAACTCGTGCATCAGGAGCGTTAGCGTACAAGCGTCTAATCGCCATTCATAATGGAAAACTGAAGGGTTGCCTGAAGGAGGAACTGAATCTTCAACTTGAAAAAGTTAGGCGTATAAGTTTGAGTGAACAGAAGTTCGAAAAAGCTGCTGTATCCTATGGAACAGATGTTGTGAGGTAATTGTTAACTTTTATTAGGAGGTTGATATATGTATGTCTATTTTAGTTAATTCCTGTGTTGACTAACGAATTTTAATGCTTAGATTCACCCAGAAAAATATTTTGAGAATATACCCCAAGCAAACTCGGGTTAACTCCTCAAATTACAAGCCAATGATTGGTTGGATAAATGGAGCTCAAATGGTTGCATTTAACATGCAGGTTTTTCAATATTCCCTTTTGCAGTACTATTTTGTATTACTGCTAGTGTCTTTTTAGTTTGAGAATCGGTCTCTTTGGTTCTTGGTAGGGATACGGGAAATCTCTTTGGCTGATGCATGGGATGTTTCGAGCTAATGCAGGCTGTGGGTATGTGAAAAAGCCTAACTTTTTGCTGAAAGAAGGTCCAGATGATCAGGTTTTCGATCCTAAAGAAAAATTGCCTGTGAAGAAAACTTTGAAAGTAAGTGTGCTTTCAGATAAAAATATAAATTAGTCGCTCCACTTCTCCCTTTTCTCACCGCTGATTATGCCTATTTATAGGTGAAAGCTTATATGGGAGATGGATGGTATTTGGATTTTAAACAAATGAACTGCAAATTTTGGTCTCCACCACAATTCTACACCAGGGTAAGTTGGTCGTAGTGACGGTGCTGTAGATTTTAACTTTGTGCTTGCTGATGTTTCTTAAGTTCATGTTTATTTCAACCATTGTGTGACTTAATGTGAACGGTTTAATTATCAAGAATCTTCAAATATTGGGATTAACGACTTTATTTGCATCCCAACCCAAGAATATTCTTATACTTACCTGCCAATCTATGATGTAGGTAGGCATAGCGGGAGTGCCAGCCGATAAGAAAATGAAGAGCACAAAGAAAAAGGTGGACAATTGGACTCCTGTCTGGGACGACGAATTCACATTTCCACTGACTATTCCTGAACTGGCTTTGCTTCGAGTTGAAGTTCGCAAGTACAGCATGCCTGAAAAAGATGAGTTTGCTGGCCAAACTTGCTTGCCCGTGTTTCAACTGAGACCAGGTATCCATGCAGTTCCCCTGTTTGATCGCAAGGGAGAAGAGCTCGGATCAGCAAGACTTCTTATGCGCTTTGAGTTTTACGAAGCAGATGTTTTGCCCTAAACATCCAATTGAATTAATTTTTTATATAGAGCCTGTAGTATTTTCCCACTCGACTGTAGAGCTGCTATCTTAATCAATTGTAACTTGTAAGAAGAGCCAAGTCTTTGATCTATATCAAGTTCATAAAACCTGTTGCATCATTGTCCATAAACTTTCATCTAGAATTAGCGCGTCTGATTTCCTCATCATAAAAATGTAAGAAAGAAGCTACCTCATGTCTAATATCATTCCTGCCACAATGATACAGATTTGACATAGAATCATGTTAAACAATTTGAAAGCACTTAGTAATATGAAGTGGAAAAATACAAGAAACAATAATGCATCATCAGATGAAAGATTCTGAAAAATAAATGAAAGTCTCCCTGTATGGCTGCGAATACAAAAAGTGAAGAGAATATGAGGCTAGAAAACAATGGATGACTGCATTTTACAGCTTGGCTATTCGCAATAGATATTCTTAGCCCACATTTGCTGCCATAAAGAATCCTTCACAGTTCAAAACAAAGGGAAGCAATCTCTTTCCTCTTTACTAAGAAAATGTTTGCGAAAAAGATGGAATTACTACCGCAAACAAGGCTTGGGATGTATACTTTCCAGCTTCCTTGTGGTGAATGTTTGAGCACAAATTCTCACCTTGAGGAGACGCCATTCTTTGACATTGATGTGCTGAATAAATACCTTTCATATGCATCTCTTCATGTACAACTAGTTAATTACAAAGAAAAGAAACAACAGCATCTGCGAGCTAGGTTCTCTGTGTAACAATGTCGAAGCAGGCTTTCCAAATCTGCTTCTTCTTCAAGAGAATATTCAAGCTCAGGGTGGCAGAACCTCCAGAAGAAATCAAGCAACTCTTTGATCAGTTCTCAGAAAATGGCACCATGAGTGTTGACAACTTGCTGAAGTTTATGATTGACTATCAAAAAGAGGAGACTGCCAAGAAAGAAGATGCACAAGAAATCTTCAATAGTCTCAAGCACCTCAACATCTTCCAGCGAAAAGGACTCCATTTCGATGCCTTCTTTCGATATCTCTATGGTGACCATAATCTTCCAATCCCTAATAAGGTAGTCACATATCTATTCAACTTTTTCTTTTTTCTGATTATTTTTCAAAATGATAGTGATTGTACATTATTTTTTTATTTATAACTCATGCCTAGGTGCACCACGATATGGATTCTCCGTTGGCACATTATTTCTTATACACAGGCCATAACTCATACTTAACTGGAAATCAACTCAGCAGCGACAGCAGCAGTAAACCAATTATAAAGGCTCTGAGGAGGGGAGTCAGAGTAATTGAACTGGATTTGTGGCCAAATTCGGAGAAAAATGATGTAGAAGTTTGCCATGGAGGGTATAGACATTAATTTGTTTTCCTCTTAATAGTTTATTTAATGACTAAACCAGATTTACTTCTCTTGCAAAGCTATCTTAATAATTGGAATTGACTCGCTGGCTCCATCAATTACCTTGATGCAAATAATAGTGCTTGGAAGTGATAAAATTTTACAAACAATTGTAGGACACTGACTGCTCCGGTAGATCTCAACAAATGCTTGCACGCAATTAGGGACAATGCGTTTGATGCTTCTGAATATCCTGTTGTTATAACTTTTGAAGACCATTTACCTCCAAACCTTCAGGATAAAGTGGCCAAGGTGAGCACATAACTAGTATCATCAAATTCTGTTGCCTTTCTTTAACATGTACAACCTCTCTTGACTGGACGTTTTATTGGTTTGTAGATGGTGACAAAAACATTTGGAACTATGCTATATCGCCCTGAATCAGAAAATCTAGAGGAATTTCCTTCACCAAATTCATTGAAGAGAAAGATTCTGATTTCAACCAAACCCCCAAAAGAGTACCTTCAAACTCAGGATTCAAAGGGAAAAGGGAACGCGCAAATGTTGAAAACTTCATCAAAGAAAGAAGTTGCTCAGACTGAGAGGTTATATTCCAGGACTGGATCTGATACAATCGATGAGGTGCATGCAAATTAAATTTTCTTGCTTCAATTACTTAATGAAACAATCATTGTCTAGCCTATTTAGTTAAACCTTTCTTGTCTGAGCAGCAGGGCCAGGTAGATGAAGGAGAATTGATTGAAGAAGAAGATGAGGAGAACGCTGTTCCTGAGTATAGGAACTTGATTGCCATTCATGCAACGAAGCTGAAAGATGGACTAGCAAAGGTGCTTGGCAGTGATCAGAGCAAAGCTAAACGTCTTAGCATGAGTGAGCAACAGCTTGAAAATGCTATAAATATACACGGATCTGAAATTGTCAGGTATATATAAATGTAATTAATTTTCAGAGTTTTCTCGAATGAATATTTTTCCAAGAGATGAAACTTCACTAACTTTTTCTTCCTCTTGCGTGATGAGCTGATAAAATTTTATGCTCTGCAGGCGCAGAAATGTTTGCAGGGCATAAGAAATGTCAATTACACTAAACATGTTTTCATACTATAATGAACCATCTACATTGTGTTTTACGGTATTAACAATCAAAATTATTGAATTCTTTTTTTTTTTCCTTTTTTCCTCTTCAGATTCACTCAGAGGAATTTGTTGAGGATATATCCTAAGGGGACACGCATCCTATCAACAAACTACGATCCCCATGTTGGGTGGGGGCATGGAGCTCAAATGGTCGCATTTAATATGCAGGTTAGACTAATGATCAGTGTACAAAGAGGGTTCTGTTTTTGAAAACATTTTTGGTTGCTTTAACACATTGCCCGTAAACAAGATGCCAGTTATTAGATGATTAGTCAAGACATGAAAGCAATAATTTTTAATCCAAATCACACAGGTTTCCTAAAATATTTGGCTCTTTGTTTATTGATAGGGAACTGGGAAGTACCTTTGGATTATGCAAGGAATGTTTAGAGCCAATGGTGGCTGCGGTTATGTGAAAAAACCCGAGTTTCTACTAAAAGATGGTCTACAGAGTGATGTTTTTTATCCCAATGAACCTTCGCACGTTCAAACACATTTGAAGGTAGATGAAAATAGGCAGTACTCTTAAGCATCCTTACTTTATTTCTTCTTTGTCTTTTATTATTATTATTATTTTCTAATACCGCTGAATCTTCAACTTCACTTCCCTGTTACAGGTTAAAATCTACCAGGGTGAAGGCTGGCATTTAGATTTTGGCCGCACAGCTTTTGATCAGTGTTCTCCACCAGATTTCTTTATAAAAGTAATATGCTGAATTGATTACGGGGCCACTATGTCTGCATTGTTTCCATATCGGGGGCTAATTGACTAATTTACATGTACGCAGCTTGGAATTGCCGGAGTACCAGCCGATGCATATAAAAGGGAAAAATCACGAGTAGTTGTGGATCAATGGGCACCGGTGTGGAATGAGGAGTTTACTTTCCCTCTTGCCGTTCCTGAACTGGCAGTGCTTCGAATTGAAGTCTTCGATTATGACCAGGCCAAAAAAAATGACTTTGCAGGCCAAACATGTTTGCCAGTTTCAGAATTGAAACGTGGGATCAGAGCAGTTCCATTACATGATGAAAAGGGAGATCAATACAGGCATACCAGACTTCTTATGAGATTTCAATTTGACTGATCGCATGAATGGTTTTTTATATCCTTGATTTTACTATTCTGATTATATGTTACAAATAAACCCAACCGACTGGCAGTATTGCCTTACTGCATTTAATTTGAATATAATGCAAACTTGCAACCTCAAAGCAGTGCAGACTAAAATATCTAAATGAAGAGCATTTCCTAGTTTGTCTATACGAATGCTGTACATATCAAGACATTTCGGATTCCTAATTTCGGATACCTTACTTCTAACTTTGAATTCAAGTAGTTATTTTATTCTGATCAAAGAAATGAGTGCCAGCTGGTGACATTAGCAGTGGGTTCCAATTATTGTGCGAACTACTGTATAGCCGTTGACATTAGCAATGGGTTACAATTATGTTAGACATTCTTAGAAAATTAATTGTACAGGAATATACCAATATAATTTTTGTTATACATTGATTGTATCCTTTTAAGTTGACCTCTGTGTTTTTTTAAGATGTCTTTGTTCGCATTAGCGGTGTAGCTTGATATGTTGACAACTAAATAAACTCTAACATGAATAAGTAAACATTAAACACCTTCAGATCGATAGTAGACCTATGACTTTTTTAAGAATGAACACAGATACTCACTTTTAATTTGGATAACAATGGTCATGCGACTCCTCCGTTACTCTTTCTGCAATACTGATTTCACCATGATGTAAAATTATAAATCTCAATAAATAAACTAATAAAGTCCATTAGTACAATTTATTGACCAATATAAATGAAAAACACTAGCAAAAAAGGACTTGTGTCCATTCTAAAGATGGCAATGGGCAACGCGCCCTGCGGGTTTGTCATTACTAAATTTGCACCTGCACAAAATTTAAATATGGCAATGGGCAACGCGCCCTGCGGGTTTGTCATTACTAAATTTGCACCTGCACAAATTTTAAATTATCAAGCTCATCAACAACCCGCTGTGAGCTTTAATTTTTTTTTTTAAGAAAACTCGTCCGCTACGGGTTTTGATAATTACTAAATCCGTAATAGTACCCGACAAATTTTTTGTTGGTTCCCACATTTAAAATCATAAATGTCAAAAAATACTTTTAATAAAACCTAAATTTTAAATTATATAAATATGTATGTAAATTTATAACAATAATCTAAAATTTCACATAAAATGTTTAATTCTAAACTTAATCATCGTAAATAGAAAATTAAAATTTTAACATCAATCTAAAAAAAAACACAAGTCCAACACCAATTCTCATATTTAAGCATAAAATACATAAGTCTGTCAAATTATAAAAGTGCTTTCAATTAAAAAAAAAATCAAAAATTAGTATCTAAAAGTAACAACACAATTATACAAATGTATCACCACTGCACCAACAACAATTATCATCTTATATTCTCATTCAACACAACCTCCAAGAATTAAAAATTTCCCTTTCATTCGCAACCATTAGATTAAGAGGATTTATGAGTACCATTGCCATCGCTTATCTATTCTTGTGGCATCACGGGTGTATACATTTGTAGGCAAAGTCTAACCGAGCCCATCTCGCGAATATTTTATTGTTACATTTGAAAATGAATTATGCTCTCCATTTCTCTTACAATGAACAATGGGCAGCGAGGTGATAAAAAAAATGGAAGAATGTGAGTAACAGCTAATAATGTCAATGCCAAAAGTCAATAATTGGACTTCCGATTTTTATATTAGACTGGTTTATTTTGTGCCTTAGAATGCCCACATACAATTCTTCATTAAATAATCAGAGGTAAAGAGCAATATTAAAATCGCACTTCACAGCCTGTGGCAAAGCAGAAAGAGCTGACCCGCCCTTTTTCTACTTTTATGCGAAGACACGTGAAACTTAGTACTGCGAAAAGCAGGATCGATTTGAGAATTCCCAGGAAAGATCTTTATCCATTTGGTGTAATAATGAAGGGACAGGTTGTGCCATTGAAAATTTTGCTGCTTGATATGCTTGAACATGATTTGGATCGCAAGTTATGGCTATAATGATTTTGCTTGGAACCTGCCTAATTCTTTTGCGTCCATGTTCTTAGAACCGATAATTATTTATCATGGAGGACGTCTTTCGAACAGGCTGAATTTAAACAAATGGTGTTGGATTAAAGTATCTAATAACATATGGTATTGATTTTGAAATGAAAGAATCAAAACTAATCGTTTAGCTGAGAATTCCATCGGAATTTGGCTTTATTCCATTGTTTAGGGCAAACATAATTTTACCCTTCAAAGTCTTCCCCCCAGTGGATAGAGAATTTGTCATGATTTTATCTTTTTATCATTTTTTGATTAATTAATTTCTTTTGCTCGGCCATTGTTAATTTTTATTTGAAAGGAGAATTCTTGTTTCTATCTCACATGGCAAGGTCGTGGTATTTATGGGTGTTGAAAGAAAATAGTAATAATAATAAATAACATGTTAAAGAAAGAAAAAAATTACATTAGATTTCCAGTGAAAAAATAGACATTTCAATCAATAGCGACTTGAGAAAGTAGTTGTAGAGAAACTATCGGTACAACTACAGACCTGACAAATAGCTAGTGCCCTCTCCAAATTAGCAACAATGTCAGTGATATTAGGCCTTTCCTTGCCCTCCAAGTTAACACAATGAATTGCGGTGGTGGCCAGAAGCTCCACTGCCTCGGCTTCGTTAAGCTCCGGTGGCCCTACCCTTTTATCCAAGACACGATGTAGCTGCCCCGCTAATATTTGTGACACTGCAAACTCCACCACATCCAGTGGTCCTGAACCGTCTTCATTTTTAAACACAGCTTTCTTTCCTGTCAAAAGTTCCAGTAACACAACCCCTAAGCCGTAGATATCAGTTTTTGCTGTTAATACATTCATCACATAGTACTCAGGATCAATGTATCCAACTGTTCCAACTGCCTTGGTTGAGATAAACTCTTGATCACATTCTGACCCCAACAGTGATAATCCAAAATCCGATACTCTGGCAGTCCAGTTTACATCCAAAAGTATGTTTGAGGACTTTATGTCTCTATGAATTATTGAAGGCACTGCATAATTATGAAGATAATCAATCCCTCTAGCCGCATCTAAAGCAATTCTGATCCTCATTTTCCATGAATTCACAATGCTGCTGTTCTTTTCGGTATTTTTCTTGTTATGCAGATGATCATGAAGTGCCCCATTGCTCATGTACTCGTAAACTAAAAGTCTTTCATCCTTTTCTTGGCAGAATCCCACAAGTCCAACCAAATGCTTATGATGAACCCGCGATAACAATGCTAATTCAGAATCAAATGCACTTTCTTTCTCCCGCAACTTGTTTGTCTTTGGACAACTTTCTTCTCTCTTAACAGCCACTTCGCGACCATCCATGAGCTTTCCTTTGTAAACCGTCCCGAAACTTCCAATACCAACCTTGTTCTCCGGTGAGAAGTTGTTTGTAGCAGCAGCAAGTTCTGATAATGTAAAATTATCAGCCTTTACAGAGAATGATGATGATCCACTTCTCTGGCGTCCAAATGTTCTTGAGCTCTGCTGCCTAGTGGAAAATGACCTTAAAGGTGGCAAATTGGACCCATCATTAGCCATAGAAGCAGAATCCACGTTGGAATCAGAACTTGTGTTGGCACTTGATGGTTGCACAGAGTTGATTCTCTTGTGCAAGAAACCAGCCCAAAAGCAATAGCCAACAGTACAAATACCAGCAAAACAGCCAGCTGACCCAACAACAACAGACGCCAAGGAAATCTTTTTCTCGTCCTTTTTTGGAGAAGTTGGCTGTAGATCTGGTGATGGTGGTCTTTTTAACGGTGGCAATGGCACTGCAAGGGGGAGCTCAATCTGGCATGGATTGCAAACATTCCCCGAGCCAACACACAAGGACTCAGAATTCGGATACACACCACGAGCGATACATGAACTTTCAACACAAGGCCCCGGAAGTACTTGTCCCAGTGGAAGAGGAAGACCTCTTTCTAAATGGGGCTTATTAGACCACCCAGGTCCCCAGCAAATCATTGACAAATTCCTTGTCGTTAACCCACATACAAAATCTAAACCAGCGACAATGGACTCAAATGAAACATCTTGAATCACATCACTATCGAATTCAAACCTGTTTGTTCCTCCCCAGCATGCAACCAACCCACTTCTTTGCCTTATAGCACAGGTAAAGTTTGCTCCCAATGCAAGACCACCCGAAAACTCAAAAGCTGAACTGAAAGGAACATTCAGCTGGCCTGAATCATTACTCCCTTTACAAACCAAAGCTCCATTCCTAGACAACCCACAAGCATGAGACTCTCCAGCAACCAAACTTACCATTGACAAGTTCTTAAACCCTCTTTGAATCTCATCTGCAATCCCGCTATCACCCCAACAAAAAACTTCACTATTACTCCTCAAAATCCCACATGTGAATCCTCTTCCTGATGTGATGGTACTAAACTTCAAATCCTCCCCGGGTGAAGAAAATGAAAATAGCTGCCCTTTGTCTTTAACTTTAGTGCCTCGCCAGCACTTGACAACACCAGAGTTGACTTCTCTAGCGCAAACCTGATCACCGCCGACGCTTACGTCTGTTAACTGAACTGCTTTTCTGAAATGCAAACGTTTTGGTTGAAAGCTAAAGTTTGTTAAATCATTCGTATCCCAGCAATGCAAGCTGAACCCACCAGACCTGAGGCCACAAAAGTAGTTTTGGCCACCAGAGATGGCCTGGAAAGATGCATTTGGTAAAACTGGAATTGTGCTTCCGTTTTGGTAGCATTGGATTCTTTGAATGGATTCACCAGCTATGATTCCGCAAACTGTGCTGGTTTTGTATATGATGGCAGCTGTAGAGGCTGAGCCTAGGCTGTTGACAAATGTTTGTAGTGATGAGATGATGGTGATGATTTTGAATATGATAATGGTTAGACAAGAGGATGTTGTTTTCATTTGAAAAAGCTGATGATGATGACAATGATGAATGAGGTGACTGGTTTTGCTCCTTCATTGAGAAAGAGAAAGAAGAAGAAAGATTGAAGAAGCCCAAAACTCAACAAGGGTGATAAGACACATGTGAAATGTGTGTGTGTGTATATATATATATATGAGTCATCTTACAGTGCAGGGCTGTATCTTATACAGCCGCTGCCAAAAACTAGAACAACCGGTATTTTACCGGTTGTTCATTAAATAATTTTTAAAATTTGTTTTTAATGCTTAAAAAAATATAGTAAAATGAAAAAAATATGAAAAATTTAAATCTGAAACATAAAAAATCAATTAAATGAGAAAAATATTTTAAATTTTTTTTAACATAAATAAATGTTAAGAAATTATAAAAATAATTATATTTCAATTTTTTTGGCTAAATACCAATTTAATGGGTGGATGTTTCAAGTTTATTTTGTATGTCTCTAATTTCGGTTAGTCTTTTTCATTTATTGGTTCATTTATTTCAATTTTTCAATCCACTAGTTTTGTGTTTAACATTCCAACTAAATTCATTAAATACCAATATTTTGGGTTAAATTACAAGTAAATTTCAGTTCTCGTAGGATGAGTTCCTAATTTTGGTTAAGCTTTCTCTCTTATTGGCATAAGGGTTTCAGCGAATAATTTCACTAGCTTTGTGTTGAATGTTCCTATTATCGAGGTAAGATTTCAATTATTTGAGTTAAGTACCAAATTACTTTGTAGTGTTTAATTTTTGGTTGGATTTGTATCAAATTTTGGTTAAACTTTCTCAATTTAAGGTTAATATATTTCAACTTTTCAATCCATTAGTTTTGTGTTTATTATTCCTACTAAATTGTTAAAAATCAATATTTTGGGTTAAATTCCAAGTAAATTTTATTTCTCGTCGGAATAGTTCCTTATTTTGGTTAAACTTTCTCCATTATGGGTTCATATATTTCAATTAATAATTTCAGTGATTTTGTGTTGAATCTTCCTATTATCGAGGTAAGATTTCAATAATTTGGGTTAAATACCGATTTTACTTTGTAAAATTTTATTTTTGGTTCTATTGGTTCCTGATTTGGTTAATCTTTCTCAACTATAGCCTTATATGTTTCAACTTTTCAATCCACTAGTTTTGTGTTTAGTATTCCTACTAAAATCGTTAAAAACCAATATTTTGGGTTAAATTCCAAGTATATATTATTTCTCATTGGATAATTTTCCTGATTTTGGTTAAATTTTCTCTCATATAGGTTCATTTATTTCAACTAATAATTCCACTAGTTTTATGTTGAGTGTTCCTATTATCTAGTTAAGATTCCAATAATTTGGGTTAAATATTAAATATACTTTGTAAGATTTTATTTTTGGTTGGACTAATCCCTAATTTTGGTTAATCTTTCTCAATTATAGGTTAATATATTTCAACTTTTCAATTCATGAGTTTTGTGTTTAATATTTCTATTAAATTCGTTAAGTAACAATATTTTGTGTTAAATTATAAATAAATTTCATTTCTCGTTGGACTAATCCCTACTTTTGGTTAAACTTTCTCCTTTATTGGTACATAAGTTTCAACTAATAATTTCACTAGTATTGTGTTCAATATTCCGATTATTTATGTAAGATTTTAATAAATTGGGTTAGATACCAAATTTACTTTTTAGATTTTATATATGGTTAGATAAGTTCCATATTTTGGTTAAACTTTCTCACTTATGGGTTCAATTACTTCAATTAATTAGTTCACTAATTTTGTGTTTCAAGTTCTCAGTGCCTACGTTATGTTTCAACATTATTGGTTAAATTCCAAGTTGATATTATAAAATTCAAAGGTACCTTTATTACGAAAAGCAAATAATATTATTAAGGTGAATCTCACTTTACTCCTCTTATTTCAGTAAATATGAACTTACAACAATATATTAAAATTTCACTATTGTAACCCCTATTCAATTTTCTATAAACTACAATCAACATTGTAAGTTAAAAGATTAGGAACTTACCTAATCTAATTATGTTGGAACATTTTGTTTTTCTTTTTAATCTTCTTGACTTCATGAGATTTCTTAAACTCAACTTATTTAAACTTGAGCTTTTTATCATTATAGATATGCCTATTTTATTATTTCAAATTAATTGTACTCATTTCTTTCCAAAATAAATTCTTTGATATCTCATGACTTCAGCCAAAATTTCATTTTTAACAATTGCATATGCAATTTGTACAGCTCAAATTTTTATTTTTCAAATGTTTAAGATAAAACAAATTATTTATTTATTAATTTATTATATGATTATCACAGGAATAATGAAAATTAATTTTTATATTCAAATTTTAAGATTTGCAAATTAGAATTTACTTTGAATCCAATTCAACTAAGTCACCATTTATTTATCTTTAATTAATACTTTAAGCATAGTAAATGCATTTCAAATTAAATAATATTTTGTATAAAAAAATACATTAGGAAATTAATGCAATCAAGAAAAAAGAAAATATATTAAAACATTAATTTTGCTTCCTCAATTAAGTATGAAAAGGAAAATTTTTCTCTTACAGATAAATTCAACCTTATAATTTAACAATAATGTTGACTACAATTTTAAAACTATTTATTTATTGCTCCAAATTGCAATAGTTTTTTATGAGTCATAAAAATTAAATTTATTTAACATTATACTTATATAGTTGGATACATAATTTATACCTTAATTGATGTTGCCTTATTTTCAATTATTATATTTTAGTGATAGTTTATTTCATTGTATACTAATAGTGTTATAAATTTGTAATAATTGATTATATATCATATTTTTCATTGAATACTACTCGAATTATATAATATCTATTTTATAAGTGAGTATTACTCAAATTAATATATTATACTTTAAAATTTTAATTATTATACTTAAATCATATAATCACATATGCAATTAAGCGTAAATAATGAAAAGGTCACTTCCCTAAGTTTGGGAAAATGATCATGTAGATCCCTGAGTTTTCACTAAGAGACACTAAAACCCCTTTTAACTATAATGCTTTTTGACTTTATTAATTCAAAAAAATTGACTCTAAAGTTTTATAATAAGTAGAAATATAATATTAAAATAAATGTAACAATATATACATTTTAAAATAATTAATATATAAAAAATATTTTAGTACTTTACAATCTTATATTATATTAAACTAAAATTTTTTAATAAATAGGAACATAATATTAAAATAAATATTTAAAAATTTAAATTATTTTCAATATTGTATACAAATTTTGAATACTATTAATACATGAGATATATTTTATTAATTATAAAATCTATTTAACCTAAAGATTTATTTAAAATTTTTCTAACAAATACAAATATATAATTAAAATAAATATCATAATTTACATTTTAAAAATTATTTTATATATTAAAAAATATTTTAATATTATTAATTTATTAGACAAATTAAACTATTTAAATTATATTTGTACTTATTAAAAATCTAAAAGTCATTTTTTTTGAATCAATAAATCTAAATTGTAT
>NW_006262022.1:24467349-24503059 GCF_000493195.1 Citrus x clementina
TCTAATGATTAATAATTTAATAATAAATTATCGAGAAAAATTACTTCACACACACACACACACACACATTGTGGATATATATAACCAAATGCTATTCCAATTTAAATGGATAATTTACAACTATTAGGGATATTTTCCCCACTTGTAATTTTTCTTTATAATTTACAATTTATTATAAAATAAAATTTGATCATTAAGGATATATAAGTTATTTTAATTAATTTGTATTTTCAAAATATTTAAATTTTATAGGTAACAGTAAGATTAGGGGTAGAATAGTAAAATGATATATAAAGCTAATGTTATTATAACTTTGGGGGGGGTAGTAGGAGGTAATTCTCATTTTCTCTTAACTATCATTAATGATAGTACTAGTAATAACTCAAGATCAAATATGCTACATGCGATAATTTAATAATGTAGCAAAATAAAAAAATTAAACAAAGTATGCAATAATTTAATTAATTTGTGATAAATTTGTATGAAGTAATTTGTGTAAGAGAAACTTTGTGAGTATAATCCAAATATCAAATATATGGTACATTATATATGCCTTGTATACAGTACAAATTTAAACCATTAATATTAGTCACTATTTCAACTAATATTGAGAATAACAATATTTGATGATCAATAAGGATATTTGGTACTATGAATAATTATAATTATTTGAAAACTATCCAATAGTTAAATGGAAAATAAGAAAAAAATATACTTAGTTTACACTAATATAAATATTATTCTCACTAATATAGACATTACATGTTTCAAAGTAATTTTTTTAGCCATAAGAAAATGCAAATTTTTCATGCTGAGGAGGGTGTCTTTGAAATTTTCCTAATTTAAATTGATAATTTAGATATTTAGATAAAATTGGTTGTAGCTATGTGATAATTACTACTGATATTTGCCAGTTCCCACTTCCAATTCTTTCGTTCGGTAGCAGGTTTCATGCGTAAAAAATAAAAGCCGTTGGATTGCTTATAAAAGCAATCCAACGGGGAATAGGTTTCAAAATAAAAAATAAAAACGGCTGTATGGCATGCAGTGGCTGTATTATAAGCGGACCCATATATATATATATATATAAACATTGAAGTTGGTGCTCACTGATCAGCGCGTGATTTTGTTTCCCATAATTTAATTTACAAAACAAAACAAAATCAACAAAAGTATAATATGGTTATTTTTAGGTACCTCCCTTGAGGTTTAGTGTATTTACAGTCGGATAGAAAGTATGCATGTAATTACAGGGACCTCTCCTGACGTTAGTATTCAAATACGTATGTCATTAGTATGTAAGGGCAATTGTGTAAAAATATATTTAAAATAAAAAAAATCAAAAGTGAGATGATTTAGTTGATTCGGCTCTTTCACAACCCTTCAAAGGAGCCAACATCATCGCCTCACAGCTCTGGGTTTAGGTAATAACCAGCAGCATGAAGAGGGCTATGGAGATGATTGTCCCATATCTCATCAATAATTTCTCAAATTGGCCAATATTGGGTTTTCTTGTTCTTAAATTCCTCTTTAATTGTCTCATTTGCTTGATCCATGGTTTCATAGATGTAACCCACTTGTGGTTTATCAGCCCCATTGATCAAACACAGAACACGCACAAGGGGTATAGTTGCCTTTAGGACCATCTTGGCTGTGCTCCAAAAAGAACGAATCTCCACTAAATTAACTATCCTCTTCCCCTCTGTTCTTGAAGCCCATTTCAACGCCGAAGTCCGCTAGTGGTCCTGCAATATCTTCTCAACCCAAGACCACGTGGCCGCCGCCATAGCATGTAATTCCGCCTCCGTCTTCGTTTGGAAGGGCGAGACCCACTAGGAGTGCTGGTGGTGCACGGAGAAAGCTCTGGACTGGGGTCGCGGCGGCGGCCCAGATCTCATCATTGACGACGGTGGTACGCCACGTTGTTGATCCACGAGAGAGTCAAAGCTGAGGAGATCTACGAGAAGACCCGGAAGCTACCCGACCCGGCCTCCACCGACAACGCCGAGTTTCAGATTGGTTGTACCAGATGCAAGAAAATGGAACCCTCTTATTCCCTGCCATCAATGTCAATGACTCTGTCACCAATAGCAAGGTAATTTACTTTGATTTGCGTCAGATCTCAAATTTATTTTATTTTATACCATCAATTCATTAAATGTTTGAAATATTGGAAGAAATTAAATACTAATGTTTGATAATGCAATGGGGGAAACAATTTGATGACTTGTATGGATGCCGCCACTTGCTCCCAGATGGTTTGATGAGAGCTATTGATGTTATGATTGCCGGAAAGGTTGCTGTTGTTTGCGGTTATGGTGATGTTGGCAATGGTTGTGCTGCTACTTTGAAGCAAGCCGGTGCTTGTGTAATTGTAACTGAGATTGATCTGTACTAGGATGTTAGGTTTAAATTTCTTAGGAGTGTGTGTTTGGGTGGTGGGAAAGTTGGAGGAAAAAATCAGCTTGGTTTCAGTTGATTGAAGACCATTCGGGATTTGAATAAGGTTATGGATGGGGCTGTGTGGATCATTTTGTATTTGATGCAGTTTTAAAGTTTTGCTTGCTTTGCTGCATCTTGTTATCCTATTGTTTACTGATGAATCATTAAAAAATATTTTTGTTTGGAGGTCAAGAAAAAGCGAGAGGAAGCGAGGGAAAATTTCAATGAAAATGTAGAACCAGTGTAAAAGATAACTTATAATTTTGAAGAGGAGGGTAATTTTGTAAATTTAACGATCGACTAACGGTCAAACTAACTGGATACCAACGGCAGGGGAGGTACTTGTAATTACGTGGATACTTTCTATCCGACTGTAAATACACTAAACCTCAGGGGAGGTACCTAAAAATAACCCAAGTATAATAATATTGCACCTTATTTCAACTGGTGTTAAACCGTGTGTAAATGGTAGAAGTCACAATCGGGGTTAGTTTAATTGCTTAGAAAAGGAAAAAAAAAAGATTTTTGGGTTTTGCTCACATGTATTATCAATTAATTGTAAATTACTTATTGCTTAAAAACAGTATAAAATAAAAATTTTCAAGTTCCCTCATATTTGAGTAAAATGTACGTGGGTAACTATTATTTTAGTAAATAAAATGATCTATGAATCTCCCTAACTTATTTAATATAATTTATAGTTAAATAAAAGTTATCCACCAGTCCAACTGATCCTACCACTCTGTCATTCATTTTTACACTAAAAAAATTTAATTGTAAATTATAACAAGTATAGCTTAGGAAAACCCAATCAACCATACAAATCATTAACGGATTCAAGTTCCGCTCTGAAAAATTCCCTTGGCTTTGGCTTGTGCTTGTATTGTAACATTCGTGACCCTTTTTCTCTTTGTTTATTATATACTTCAATTCTTTATCCTTTTAAGTAACACAGAACTCGCCAAATGGACTGGAGCTATAAAAAACTCCCTTTTTCGTGAAGCTGTAGTCACACTTCAGAATTCCTGCAATATATGAATTGTTATGCATATTAAATAGACAAACTTGAATTTCCCAAGGACAAAGAATTATAATTTCGCCGTTAAGTTTGGTTCTGGCTGTAATCAAAATGAATGTTCAATCTTGTCTACCGTCAACTATATTGGGTATGCTAATGTCAACAAACAAATGCAAACCTTGGATCAATTTATCAAAATTTCTAATACCTTGAGTTCTACACCATAATTGTAATTCGGATCACAGTTGTTTCATCACTAATCAAAATTGCTCACAGCCTTCAAAATCTAGGCTAATACTTGGTGCTTATTATAGAAGCAAATGTACATACCAATGGAAAAAAAACATATGAATTGATAATTATCTGCTAATACACCCTCTACAAGGTCATGTTTCGTATTGCCGCCATAAGCAGCTGACGAGCTTCTACACTCCAAAAGGTTATTTTGTGTCAAAATCGCCAGGCTCCCGTCTGTCATATGTCCGATATTGATAATCCTCGTCAAGATTCTCCATCGTTTTTCCAAAAGCAAATGATTTTGTACCCATAGTCGTGAAAGGCATTAGACCAAATGCTCGAGCTGTTTTGATCTCCCTAGCAACCTTCCTCTGGGCTTTGGCACTAATGCCAGACTTCACAGTGAACAACAAATAATATTTATAAGAAAAATTAACATCTAATCATAATTTTTATAAATTCGTCTTTTCTAAGAATTTTAACAACATTACCATGCTCCTCTTGATGATAATTCCTGCCTCTGTTATAAACTGTGTAAGAAACTTGACATTCTGCACCACATTGAGAGTAGTTTATGATCCTAAGAGAGTAGACAGTGCAGAAACAGGCAATATTTGACATACAATTAAAGAAATTATTCTAGTCATTTGATAGTAGAATAAAAATATGAGCAATCCCCAAAGGATAGCCCAGTTGATGGGCCTCTTGGCGTGAGCAATAGATTAAGGGTTCAAATATTAGGGGAACGTTTAATTTGGGGTGGGATTGGGTAGGGTGCATCGATACCATAAAAATAAAAATGATTACAGATATGAGCATGCTAGACATGGCAGTGAGTAAAAGCCAATTAGGTTCGAAATATGAACAAAGCCTACATTTGAGCAAGGTCTGGTCATAGACAGATGATCAAATATGTTAAGTATATTATATACTGACCCTGAAATCAGCATCTTCTAGAACCTTCTTTGTAGTTACTTCAAATTCAACCCTTCTGGTTTTACGTACTCCTGGCTTTCTAAGATCAAGATCCTGCAGAAAGACATATATTACTCAAGCATGGCCCAAAAAAAAAGGCATAATACCGGAAGTAATAACGGCAGAGTTTAAAAGTATTGAAGCCTTCGTTTATTTTTCGGAGGACACAAACAAAATTATTGTCATTCAAAGTGTTAATCAAAAGAATTGGCATTAGGGAATCCATTTAGCAGAAATGATGATGAAATAACTGCCTACAAAGAGTTTGGCATCCTTTTATATAATAGATTCATGCATTCACCTTGTAGCCTGGACACATGCAAGTTTAGATATGCTTGGGTAACATTGATACCAATGATCAAAACATTAAACAATAAAAGGTATTCAGAAGAAGGCAAAACAAATAAAGGAATCATCACCAATGTTAAAATATTCATGCACAAGATTCTCAAGTCCATCTTTCCATTGAATCCAGTCAAGGTAATAATATACTGAAAAATCAAATATCATTCCACTTCAGCATTTACAAGGACTGAACCTTATGTTGACAGCTTTTCAGTTCTCTTTTGATCCAAAAATCAGAAACACAATTCAAGCATACTAGCTAAAAGTTCAATGTAGTATGGGAAGAGCTTTCTATATATTTCCCGACTGCCAGAAATAAAAAACTCCAAGATTACTTAATTTCCTTTCATTATTGCCTTATATCTGCATCTAAACTGCAGAAATCATCATTCATTCTAAATAAGTGATAAGATTTTGCTTCGCTTTTTTACAACATGCATTCAGGAAGCCAAGAACCTCCTTAAACATCTGAAAAGCAATCTGGCAAGTGTCTTTTTTACTATTTTTTACCCAGTAAACAAATTGCATTAAACATCACGGATCTATTGACTCCACTAAAGTGGTAAATTACATACACAAGTTTTTCATGGGAAGAAACACAAATAAACAGCAATAATAACTCAGAACAAGCAATTAACAGGTGAGACGGACAACATTCTCACATGCACTGCACTTTGCATACCTTAGGTTCGTAAGTCATACCGGTCTTAAAACTAACATCAGGCCTAAAAGCATAATCGTCTTTATCTACTTCCTCCGAATCATACTCAAAATGCCTAGCCGCCTCCCTCAACTTGCCTTGCATTCCATCCGATAACGTAGTGTTTACACTCTCACCCATATCTTCCAAATCCAATGAGACACCCCCTCCCCCACCCGGCCCACCGCGCATATTCCCAGCATTCTGCAGTCTGTCCAGCTTTCGGAAAAAAGAACCAGAATCCGAACTATTCCCGTAACCCCCTCCAAATATTCGACGCTCAAACTCATCAGCAGGCTCGTTATTACCTTGACTGCTTTCATTTCCATTACCTAATTTAAAAAAAAAAATTCCGAAGTTAAGCACTGAAGCAGTCCAAAAAGAACAGTACTAATAGAATAATATGAAACTTGGAAAAAAAAGTAAAGTACCTGAAAATGGGTTCGTAGAGAGACTTCTAGTGATACTGAATCGATAAGATTCTTGTGATAAGTTAGCGTTAATGGATCGGAACGCGAAACGAGCAAGTTTCATTTCTGGCACAGAAGAAAAGAAAATAAAAATTGAAACTTTATTAAAACAATAGGTGAAAGAGAAAAAAAAAAAACCAACGAGAGAATTTAAGAATAAGATGCCAAGCACCTGTCGATTTTTGAGCTCCAGGAACTTCAAATCGCTGCTTCCCAATCCGGAAGTATGAACTTTAGGGATTAGGGTTTTTGTTTGCTTATCGAGGTTTTGGGGCAATTTACAACGATGACCAAACTATTTGGAAAAGCGTAGGTTAGGCTATTTGTGTAAATTTACACTAATTGTAGATCCTTTTGAAACTTTCCGAATAAAAAATTTGAGCCTGGGCTTTTCAATTGTAAGTCTTGAGCCAGGCCCTGAACTGAGGCCTATTATAGTGTAATTTTTTGCACTGAAGCGTGCGGTCTTTTAGATTGAAGGCCAGGTGTTCCGAGTGTATATGTATGTTGGTGATGTGAATTTTTCCCCCTTTTTTTTCTTTCTTTAAAAACAGTGGTGATGTGAAATTCAATAGGGGAAATTGGGGCAAAGTGAAGGATGCGTTGAAAAGTCATTTTTTATTGTGTTTTTTTTTTAAAAAAAAATGAATATGAGAGTGAATTATGCAAGTGTTGTTTATAAATTTTCTTATTGAAAAAAAAAAATGCATAAGAGAATGACCAAAAAGTGATAAGAAAATAAAGATTAATGGGAATGATTAAAAAATAAAAACAAAAAGTGTCAAGAAAGTAATGACTAATGAGAATGTGATGAAAGAATAAATAAAACATTGGTTAAGCAACAAGAAAAAAAAATTATGATAAGTGATTAAAAATTTAAAAAAAAATGACTAAACGATGAGAAAAAAGTATTAATGAACTTAAAAACGAGTGATCATAGATGAAAAAATTAACAGCAAATAACACCAAAAAAAAAAGGAATAGTGACAATTGTATGACAAGAAATTGACGAAAAAGCTAGCAGAAAAGTGACGAGAAGTGGTGAAAGTGATGAGGAAAAAAACAACACTATGAAAATGTGCTGAAAACTTTTAAAATAATATAAATGAGAACTCGAAAGTGGGATCCTTTTAACACAGTGCTAACATACCACACTTTTTTGTCCTTTTTGGATTAATTACACTGTAATCCTTATTTTATCTTAAATTTAGAAAAAAATCAGGTAATTATAAATTTTGACTTATTAGTCCTGCTTATTTTGATTTTTTTTAACTTTTAAATCAGAAGGTGAGGGTATTTTTTTTAATTATTATTAAATCACACACCCATCATCAAAGTTTTGAAAAGAAAATTTACTCCATACACTTACCTAAATGTCAAATATATCCCTGATAAAACTAATTTTTTATTTGTACTAAATTAATTAATTAAAATGATATAAAAAATTAATTGAACTTTTTACATTCCCACTAGTTTCAGTTCCATATCTCTAGCAATTAGCAACTAAATTCTATCACTCACTTAATATTATTGAACATGAGATGTGAAAAAAGATTCTCAAATAAGTGTGGAGCATAAAATGACTTTGCATTCAAATTCTTACTAAAGCTTCTAAACTTATTTATCAAGCTCATAAATGTAAGAATATACGACGAGCAAGTTGCCACCCCCCGCTCACTTTTTGATACCTTCTTATTAATCAATAAAAAAATTATTAATTGGTAAATTAATATATTTTTATTCCATATTGAAATTATTTACTGTATATTGAATCAGTATTGTGAAAAAAATTATTAACTATACAAATTAAGAAGAAGAGATCAAATTCATACTCATATTTATCATAAAATATGGTTTGTAATTAATACATGGATTTACTATATATTAAATTAATTAATTAATAAGAAAGAATATTAATTTAAATATATTAATTCAAATATAAGAATAAATCAATTTATCGGTGAAATTAACTAGGTCATTTGACACAATATATTGTATTGCATTAGTTGCATTGTATTACTGTGTGTTATTAAGGTGTATTAAACTGTAATACAATATCATATTTGGTGCAAAATGAACTGTGGTATATGTAATAATATTTTATATCATTATTTAGATTACTATTAATTTTAAGTTAATATTATTCAAACTTATTAATATTCAAGTATTTATTATTAGTTATATTAAATTGTTAAATAATAATCAAATTTTACTTATTAAATGTTATAACATAGTTAAGTAATACATTATTTAATTATATTTTTAATATAATTAAAATGTTCTGATATTATTGAATAATAAATTGTAAACTCACAGACTTATGTGTCAATATTTTAAACTTTGTTACTTTTGTGATTTTGTAGTAAACATTAGGGAGTGTAATGTTAATAACCAAGAGAAACATCTCAGCCACTGCAGTTAAATCTAACGGTAGATTAGGAAAAGACAAAAGAATGTGGTATGTTACTACACATAGCTGGACCCACTAGAAAGTGACATTTTTAAATTTTTAGCTTTTTTAATTGTACGATCATTTTTTTCATGATTCAAGTGATGCCATTAAAAAATTAAAATAATATCGTATCCTTTTTTTTTTTTAGATGAATAATATCGTATCCTTTGAGTGCAACATCTGAAGTTTTTTTTTTTGGTTTGGAAAAAAAAAAAAAAGAATAGAGGAAGAGAGAAAGGAGGTAGACATCACTTTAAACATTCTTTATTTTTTAGATATTTATACAACTTTCATAAAATCTTTTAGAAGAAATGAAAAAGCAACCATCCATCAATCAATCAATCAATTCTATAGATAGATACAAAGATAGAAAGGGAATTCACTTATGCGATCGAATTGCCAAATAGTAAATTTTCAGCCACAAATTTCTAGTGGAACTTGAATATGCTCACCCTACCTCTCTTTAAAGAATCGTAGCTTTAGCTAAGGTTTATAAACTCATTAATAACGTCGAGGGTTTCAATCTTTTTGTATGTGTCAGGAGTTTTTTTTCTTTCTTTTTTCCCCCTTTTTTATATTTGAAAGTTTATATAGGTACAATTTTTTGAACCAGACTGCATCAAAAAAATTAACAGGTTCTAATTATTATGTTTATAGATCAGTCAAATAATTGTTTAAGCACATTCTTGAATTTTTTTTTTTCAAAATTTATTAAATATAAGATACTCTATATATATATCTAACTTATTATTTTCCAAAAAAAAAAAGAGTACGCGTACATTTATTTTGCATTTTATTTATCAAATAATTATGATTAAAAAATTAAATTAATTAAATAATTAAAGATACTTATATTCCCAACATCAAACAATTATTATGGATAAAATGTTAAGATCAACAAAAAGAGTTTTTTTTTTTTGAAAATATCAACAAAAAGAGTTGACATACTGAAGGAGAAATCTTAAAATACATATGAGGTACCATGTCACCCATACGACAAACAATGATGTCATGACATATGTGCAGTTATTTTGAACCATTATCATTCAAGTGGTGGTTGTATTAAATTTAACTACACATATCATGCATGCATCGATTGGTTGTAGTACATCTGAGATATTTTAAAATTTCTCATACTGAAGATATGCTTTCGGACATTAAGCGAATTTCAATTAGCTTAATCAAATAATAAGTAGATTTTATAGCTTTTTCCATCATACGGTGTCTCTTAACTAGACTCATAGAAAATACAAGTGTTTGCTCAACTAGAATCTTTAAAAGCAATCCACCCAAATTTCAAACGTGGATGATGGTCAGCTTTTTTTTTTTTAACTCTAGTGAAACCAATAATCACAAGCATGCATGCACAAATCAAAGATTAGCTTAGGTAGGTTGTTATTTGTAAACCCATGTGAAAAGAATAACTTATTTGTAATCTCTACCCAAAACTGGCAAAAGCAGCTTCCTAGATTGTTTGGTCTCCGGGCTATAGTCTTATTTCTGAACAGAACTCTAAAGTGCTGTTGCAATTTGCATGTGTGGAACAAATGCTAGCTTTCTAATTCAGGTAAAAGAAGCCACCTTTTTCATAAAGGAAAATCATGAGATTCAAATATCTCTTTCTGGGGAACTTGTGGTACAACTGTGGTACCGTGACATAATTGCATCCAGTCGTTAGATGTCAGTAGACCCTATCAATCTAAGTACATTCAACGACTGGATGCAACTGTAGCACGGTACCACAGTTACACCGTAGCCTGATTCTCTCTTTCCCCTCTTTTCTTTTTTCCTCTATTAATGTTTGTGGCCACCCATGATATAAAAAAGTTTTGACGTAAATTGGTATTGTCCCAATCAGTGCACACGACTTTGGGTGCAACCTAGGCTCAAAATGGGACACGTCGAGAAAACCCCGTTGATGATTGGCTGGTTATGTGACAATGAGGTGGGGGAATTGAAGTTATGAAAAGCCTTGCAAGTTGTGATTTTTGCTCCTGTAAATCCAAAAGTGATTGTCACGAAGGAAGTGGATTTGGCGAGTGAGAGTGAAAGCAACAGTTTATGACAGTGATGCAATTAAGATTGGCATTGGGGTTCATATTCATAGCGATCCAACCAAGTGGCCAACATATTAGAAGAGAGGAGAGGGGGGAGAGAGAGAGTTAATTTTGATGGGCAATACAATTGCAATCATGGTGATTATTGCTCTCTTCCTTAGGCAAGTTTTGCTATAATAAAGCAAGCATTAGTACTCATATGAGCACTTTACACTACCTAACACTTCCTTTCTAATACAAAAAAGTTACAACTCATCGCTTGACTCTGTTTATTTCTCTATTTGCTAAGAGAATTTTATTCTCCAAATTTTCTTTTCCATTTTTTTTCCCAATCAGTCGAGATTGAGGACCAAAATTGTGAATAAAATTCTCTCTTGATTTCAGTTTTTTTTTTCTAACAAAATATTAGTTTGTAATTAGTGGATATTAATTATATAGGAATGAAGAAGTAATTAAATCTTAACAAACAAGGAAATTATAATTCTCTACGATAGAACCCTTGTTAAACTATTTTTAATATAATTGTTAAGAAGTAAATCTACTTAATTATATGAGCTCATCTGGAAATCTCCACTCATACAAAATATGACAGAACATAAACATGAACATGTTTTGTTGATGAAATATATATAATTTTTAGTAATAATAATAATAATAATAAATGCTTCCATTACATGGCCAAAATGCATGTCATTAGGTGCATGCATGTATGCATAAATGAACAAAGCAAAAAGGAATAGAAGGAAGGTTCTTTTGGAATGGTCATAGTCTTTAAAGATTATAATAGCTGACTTCTTTGGCAGCGAACCAAATTATATACTAATTGTCCAGCCAAAAATGAGCAAGTAGTTAAGTTTCACAATTCACAAGAACAAAATAATTCCCTAACATTGTTGCCAAAAAAAGATTTTGAAAGCATTTCCAAGATTTTGAAGAGATCTCCGGCATAGTTTTTAGTGTTTTCTGAAATATGATGTAAATCAATTTAAATTAAATTTACTTCGTGCATTGAACTTTGTTTTATATGAAAGGTAATACAATTAATATATATATATATAACATGTATGTAATTAAATTTTATATATCAATTACATGCTAATTCTTCAAAATAAATAAATATATCTTATAATATTATTTATTTAATATATGATTAACATGGTACTTTAAAAGTATTTTAAAATTTCTTTTTTTAAGGATGTACATGAACTATGAAGTGTGTTACTGTTGTTGTTGTTTTTTTTTTAAAAAAATTCCAATTTTAAATAAGACAACATTGTAAATTACACTAAATAAAATAGCAGTATATTATTGGAATACGACGATTTATTCTAAATTTTAATTTGTGGAGTGTATTACACAAATACTTGCTGGAACAAAAAAAAAAAAAAAGGGTCGAAGATATTATACGGAAGAAGGCTATGATCCATCAGTTTCCTAGGAAAACAATTTCCGAGAAAATCTCAAGTGCTGTTTACGTACTCTATTCAACTCTGAAGTCTCATTCGATCTTAGTGATGTCTATAATTGAACGCATTCTAAGAAAGTAAATAAATAATTGGTGTCCTTGCATTCTGCAGACGAAGTTGAAGAAACGACACACAGTAACAGTATACGATCGATGACCACATGATCTTTCAGAGATACGCAGAATCTCTGCACATATTTCATTTATCATGCTCCTCCTGGCAACAACAATACTCTTCTTTTCTTTTTTTCAACTTTCAATTCATTGAATAAATAAATAAAAAAAAAAAACAATAAAGAGGGCAAGAACATTCAAAGTGTCACTCTCTTACTTTTTGTTAACGCATGATAACAACGCTGGGAAATCTATTTCAAATTTAAACTTTTATCTGAATTAATATAGATTATACAATTTTATTATAATTTAATACTCTCTATGTATAAGGTAAGGTATAAGTTTTAAGTCCCAATATCAAATTTTTCTTTCATAAATATGGGATATGGGCAGACGAATCTCTGAGAATAGTTGGATAAATCTCAAGTGCGAGTATAGAGATCTTGTTAAACGTTTATTCTACCGTATAAACCTGTATGTATGTATGTATGTATTATTATTATTATACGAGTTGTGTGGTAGCCGTGACTCCCAATTCCGTGGCCTTATTATTATTGCAATCGAAAATGGGGGGGAAAAAAACAAAAAAAATTAAACCGACAAAGCCAAAAAAGCATGTCAAAATCACTAACCTTTTTTACCCCCTGGCACGACGAGGCGGAGGAGAAATCAGAATGGCCCCCTGAGTCCTCGACTCATCAATTCCCCACCCTGGTTAGGTGAACTTCTTAACCCAGCTTACTTTGGGCAGTCAGTCAGCCTTTGGGAAAGCATCCGACATTACGACCCACACACGTGTCCATGACGTATAGGTTTTCGACGGGCATATTATATATTATTAGGTTTGGAGTAAGACCTCTTGATAAGAGTAAAGATGGGCCAATCAGAAAAAGGGAGCATAATCCGTCCCTATCCAGTGGGGGCCCACCTGAGAGTGACTTCGCACTTCTAAGCCGACCTGGGATTTTTCCAACATTTCATTATCTTTTACTTTTGTTAACAAAGGTACGGCTATCGGTTCGTGTTTCTCATTTTATCCTGTTAATTTTAACTATTTTTTTTTTCTTTGCAATTAATAAAAACTAAATCTCTTTTTTTTTTTTTTTTTTTTTTCAGTCAAAACTTTCCTCTAGTTATAATTTTCATTTTTCTTTTTGAATTAAAACTCCAATTTTTCTAATTACGATGATCGGGGGAGTTGCTGGCTCTGCTGGGACATTGGGGCTCAAGATATTTTTTGTTATCAAACTTATGTCACTGTCACAAGCACAGACCCAAAAAAATTATATGCGAGAATGACACGCGTCCCCATGCCAATAAGTTGGCCACCACGTACATTTGCTTCGGCTCATTTGATCGACAATCGAGCATGCACGAGCTCCAACTTGACACGCCCCAAACTGTATGAGAATGACACGTGTCATAATACCAATAACTAATTGGGGAAAAGGATTTGCGTGGAACAATTCAATCGTGCCTTTGCCTGTAGTAGAGTAATAAGTTCGATCACGAGATTCATTGATATTTTTAATATTAAATTTTAAATTTAAGCACTCTTTTAGATATTTCTTAACACCCTTTAACACCTTTTTAAATAATAAAAATAACCTTAACTAAAACTTATCAGTGTAAGTCCCTTTTTTTAAACTTTGTTATTAAACTCGATTTCGATACTATGATTTCTTCCATTAAAAAAATGATTTTTTTTTTGTTCCTTACAACCACCGGTAAAAAATTTCTCATCCAAAAATTAGAGGAAAAAATAACCTTTTGATTTATAAAATGTTAATTTTTTTTAAAAGAAAAAAATTATTTGACTTTTAAGAGGAACTTTTAATTAGAAATTATCCCATTATATAGTTTTAATAAAAGTTAAAATTTTAAAATAATTAAAAAAGTTTTAAGATAAGTCCTACTTTAAATTTAATGAGTCCCATTTAGAGACCCATTATCTTTCCACAGGACAAAACACTGTTGGTACTAGGTGGTATGATAACTCAACACAAGTGTTTCTCCTAAATCCTAATTACACTAAGAGTATAGACGCTATAAAGTGACTCCTCACGAAAACTTGTTTTTACTTTACAAAAACTTTTAACCGTGCGTTCCCACTCGTCCTTCTTTTATTTTATACTCAATAATAAGTGATTCTTTCATAACAGTTTATTGGAATTTTTTTTTTTTATATTTTAACAGTGCTCTCACTTTATTGGACATCCTTAATAGAAAATTATCATTATTGTTATTATAATAGTAATTTTCTAATAAAAAATGTCTTACTTTAAAGAAAAAAATTCTCTATCACATTCATATAAAAAAGAAATACTATACTTACAGATACTATATATACAAACTGATATAATATATATATATATATAAAGATGAAAAAAAAATATATATATATATAAAGATGAAAGATTGAGAGTCCAAGAGATCGCCAATAATATATAGTATGTCACTATTCATCTGGTCAACAATAAAAGGGAGCAGCAGTAGACAACTTTGACGAAGGGGCCTCAAATTATATGCAAAGAAAAAGACATACAAGTGAGCTAAGACAGGGCATGCAAACACCTTTTCGTACACAAAAGCTTTTTTCTCTTGCTTGCCTCCCAATGATCATACCAAGAACATCGACTCTCGCCGTTGTTGCACTAAGAGTAAGAGACCTGATGCTAGCTAAGCTAATGCAGTGCATGTTCCAAGAACTAATCACTCGTTCGTTCGTGTACCCGCATGCCCACTATAAATAACCCCCCCACTCGAATCTTATTCAAGCCATTTCTTTTTCTTGATGGCGAGGGTGAAGTTGAAAGCGCAAAATGCGTGGTGCTGGTTCTGCTTTTAACCTTGTTTCTTCTCTCATCTTTTATCACTCTCTCTAAAGCCTACTGCCGTGGACACGACACCTTTTATTTTTATTTTTTGGTCCTCTCTCTTTCTTTCTTTCTTTCTTTCTTTCTTTCTTTCTTTCTTTCTCTCTTAAAAAATAAATAAATAAATAATCATGGAAAAGAGAATCTATGCCCACCATTGTGTTCGATGAATAGCTTCTCTCCCATGGGCCCACAAAAAAACAGCGATCCCCTCGCCATGTTTTAGTAATTTCAAAAGTTGCTGAAGTAAACGCCCTGGCCGATTTTTTATTATCCCCCGTACAGACAAACAAAACAAAATAAAACAAATTCCCAAAATTAAATATTAAAAAATTAAATACGTTTTACTTTGAATTTTAACACGTGTTTGTTTGTTTGTTTTCGGGATTTATTAATATATTTCCTCACCGGCGATGCGGACACTGGTGACCTTGGCCAGACAATGCTTATCGGAGGAGTCGGCGCGTGTGCTGGACGACGCTGTGGGCGTGGCGCGTCAGAGGCGTCACTCCCAGACGACGTCGCTTCACGTGGTGTCGGCGTTATTGTGCGTACCTTCCTCGCTTCTCCGCGAAGCCTGCGACCGCGTTCAGAGCTACTCGGTGAGTCCGAAGCTCCAGTTTCGAGCTTTGGAGCTCTGTCTCGGAGTGGCGTTCGACCGCCTGCCGTCGTCGAAGTCCGTCGAGTTCCCGCCGATATCGAACTCCCTGATGGCGGCGATCAAACGGTCGCAGGCGCAACAGAGGAGGAATCCGGATAATTATCATTTGCAGCAGATTCACTGTAACCAGCAAACGGCGTCGCTTTTGAAGGTCGATTTGAAATACTTTGTTTTGGCTATTTTGGATGATCCTATGGCGAGTCGGGTGTTCGGCGAGGCCGGTTTCTTAAGCCGTGATATCAAGTTGGCTATAATTCAACCGTCAGTTACTCAATTCCCTCCAAGGCTCTCACTCACACGTTGCCCGCCAATTTTCCTTTACAATTTAACGGATTCGTTTCCCGGGCGGGCGGGGCTGAAATTACCGTTTGGTCCTGACGATGTCGATGAGAATTGCAGGAGAATTGGGGAAGTTCTCGCGGGGAGAGATGAGAAAAAGGGGAAGAATCCGTTGCTCGTTGGTGTTTGTGCGAATAGTGCACTGAAAGGATTTGTTGAGAGTGTAAACGGTGGGAAAGTGGGTATTTTTCCGAGGCAAATTTACGGGTTGGACGTGGTGTGTGTTGAGTATGAGATTAATGAATTTGTTGGTGGGAGAGTGAATGTTGAGATGATGATGTTGAAGTTTAAGGAGGTAGAGAGTGCGGTGGGGCGATGCTCGGGGCCTGGTGTTGTTGTGAATTATGGTGAGTTGAAGGTTTTGGTTAGTGATTCTGTTTCTACTGAGGCTGCCCGCTTTGTCGTCTCCCAATTGACTAGTTTGTTGAAGAGCGGTAACGGTGAGAAGCTGTGGTTGATTGGAGCTGCCATGAGTTATGAGACTTACTTGAAAATGCTTGCCAAGTTTCCTGGTTTAGACAACGATTGGGACCTCCAATTGTTGCCTATTCACTGGAAATCCAGGTATTGTGTTATTATGTCATTTTGCTTTATCTTGCCATTGCTTTTTAATTATTTTATGTCTTCTGTAGTTGACAGGGTTCTTTGTTTTAATATATATATTTTTTTCCGATAATGTTAAGTATGCTGCATGCCTCTTTGTTTCTGCTTCGGCTCATGGAGATTGGTGGCCATTAAGGTTTAAACTAGCCTCGTCAGAATACAAAGCTTAAGACTTTTGAATTTAAAGAAAAGGCATGCTTTGGTGGTGATTGGTGGCCATTAAGGTTTAAAGTAGTTAACATCAACGAAGACAAAATGTAGCTGTAATGCAGTATTTACTGTAGGTTTAATTTCCTCTTTTTTTTTTTTTTTTGGTGGTATGAGGCTAGTACATTTCCAAATTGTTCTCATGAACGCATGTGTGCACTTTAGCTTCTCTGTTGCATCTCACAGTTCCATGCTCATTATATACTTGCAGCTTGATGGGGTCATTTGTTCCATTTGGTGGTTTCTTTTCTTCGCCGCCTGATTTCAAGAATCCTGTGAGAAGCAAGAGTCATTATAGCACCTTGTGTTACCTTTGCACAGAGAAGCTTGAACAGGAAGTTGCAGCTCTTTTGAAGCTTGAATCATCCGACTCAGTTACCGATCAGTGCTTAGATAACTTAACATCATCTGATAGGATAGCAGCTCTGGACACAAGCAAGGGTGTTGGCGTGGCCAAGGTTTGTTATTCAAATTTTAGAATCTTTGACTCAATCAGAATGTGTGCACATGCACTTTCTACACAATTACAAAATCTACCCATATTTTCCTGTAGTGAATTGAATGTCCAATCTATTTTCTGCATCTTATTTACTGAATAGTGAAACATTTATGTAAGAATGTGCTTAATCAACCGGTGCAGGCAAAGGATGATGTAACGGCATTGAATGCTAAAATTATGGAGCTGCAAAGGAAGTGGAATGATACCTGCCAAAGTCTTCATCGCACTCAACTGGTGCCCAAACTAGATATTTGTCAGAGGTCCCATGTCCAGCTCTCTGAGTTCGTTCGGTTAATGGCAAACAGGAAAGGAAGCAGCAGTAAATATCCATCCTTATGCGAAAGTCAATGCACAAATCCAAGTCCTGGTGCACACATGCTTTCACAAAACATTTCTTCCGCAGAACAAAATGCGACAATACCTTTGTCTTCTGAAGCCGATAATGTCAATTTCCAATCTAGGCTACCGATAAACTCTTCAACGAAGCCACAAAGAAACAATGATGAGCATCTGCTACCCCCTCACCCTCTGGCTGATCTGTACAAGCCTCATGAGCACACATCATTTTCTTTCCTCACTTCTGTAACAACGGATTTGGGGTTGGGAAAAATCTACCCATCAACCAGGCAGGAGGCGAACACTCCAAAATTAATAGATAATAAGGAGCAATGCTTCTCAGGCTCCATTTCTGCTGAGTTTGATGCAGTTAGCGAGGGTACTTTTCACAATGTAGCCCAATCTTCTTCCTGTTCTGCTCCTCATACAGGGGAGCCCTTTGATCCAAGAGATTACAAGACACTTAGAATAGCACTTGCTGAAAAGGTTGGTTGGCAAGATGAAGCCATATGCACTATCAGTCAGGCTGTATCCCGCTGGAGAATTGGAAACGGAAGGCATGTTGGCTCAAATAGTAAACGAGGCATTTGGCTTGCATTCCTTGGACCTGACAAAGTTGGAAAGAAAAAGATTGCTTCAGCTCTTGCTGAGATAGTGTTTGGAAACAAGGGAAAGTTAATCCATGTTGATGTGAGTTCTGAACAAAGGGTTAGCCAACCAAACTCCATATTTGACTGCCAAAATATTGATTTCTGTGATTGTAAACTTAGGGGAAAGGTTCTTGTTGATTACATTTACCAAGAGTTTAGGAGTAAACCTTATTCAGTTGTCTTTCTTGAAGACCTGGATAAGGCTGCTGATCCTATTGTCCAAAGTAGCTTGACCAAGGCCATCAGTACAGGTAAGTTTACAGACTCATATGGCAGAGATGTCAGCATCTCCGGTATGATTTTTGTGGCAACATCAACAATTTTGAAAGGCAAACATAGTGTACATCCACAGACGACACCTGTCAAATTTTCCGAGGAAATAATACTTGGAGCCAAAAGGTGGCAAATGCAAACAGCAATCAGTCATGGTTTTGCAGATGCTGCCAGAGGTAGCGGTATGAATGTGAAGGTTACACCAAGGAAGGAAATTTCAAATCCAGAATCTAGGAGGAAAAGAAAGCGGACTGACGACGGTGATTCTCCAATAAATTCACAGAAACAGATTGACGATTCATTCAGATCTTATCTAGATCTTAACCTTCCTGCAGATGAGGCAGAAGAGGACACCAGTTCTGAAAAATTTGACAGTGATACTATCTGTGAAAATTCAGGAGCCTGGTTGGAAGACTTCTTTGATCAAACAGATGCAATTGCGGTTTTCCAGCCATTAAACTTTGATCTGCTTGCTGAGAAAATTCTGAGGGAAATCCAACCAAAATTCCAGAGAGCATTCGGGTTTGAGGTTCTCCTTGAGATTGATTATGAAATCCTGGTACAAATTCTTGCAGCCACTTGGTTATCCGACAGGAAGAAAGCAATAGAGAACTGGATTGAGAACGTTGTTCTCAGAAGCTTCTATGAGGTCAGAAGGAAGCACCATTTTACTGCTGGGTCTGTTGTGAAACTGGTAGCTCATGAAGGTCTTCTTGTTGAAGAGGAAGCTTCCGGAATTCGTCTTCCTAAAATAATTAATGTTTAACTTGTGTTTCGCTTATGTTGTCTGTTGTAATTAGATGAATAATCTAGGTCTTGTCATAGTGTAAAGAAGCTTGTAGCGTTGAGAAGCCTTTGTGTTTGGCTGAGAATTCCCAAGTTGTTTTGGGTGCGGTAGTATCTGTGACTCTGTGTTGTCGTATTTAGTGTTGTTAATTAATAAATGCATGATGCTTTTCGTGTTTAGGAATAAATCTTTTGCCTCTTTCGTTTTTATTTTCTTGATCTTGACATTTCTGCCAGATTCTTCAACTTAGATCTTTTTGGTATTTGAAAATTTAACGGAAACGAAAGATAGCAACGGTAATAAAACTTTTGGCGGGAAAGAAAACTGATCGTCAACAGTCTGAAGCTCGCGAAGAAATCTTGGCGGGAGCTAACACCTTTAGAAACCCAAACCTTTCTTGTGGGCCTTGGGCCCAATTCTCTGTGTTCAGCATTTCCCAAGTTTTCTCTTATGTATCCCCAACTTTTTGTCTTCTCAAACCCTCCTGGCACCAAAATTAGTTTATCAAGTGTTTTTTTCCCCCTTTTTCCGTCCTATTAGTAGTACTATTACTATATAATTTATATTAATCCACAACCTTTATGACATGAAAGCAAGAAAATAGTGGATTTTATTCTAGGCACGTAAAGTATAAAACCAAACCCTAGATTTTATAAGAGCAACTACAAGCTTAATCTCTCAAATAAATCATTAGGCTAAGTGTCTTATTTTGTTATAAAATACAAAATAAGGAATTTAATCTGATTGTTTTGTTTACTTGTCAATTTTTATGGTTTTATTCTTTTATTTTGTATTTAAAGCATGTGTATTAATGAAGCTCAAACATTTAGACTTGAGTAATAGGAAGACCACTCCTTACCGCTATAACTAAACCTTAGTCTCAAAGTTTATGATTTTATTTGATTTTAAAGTACGTTCGTAATTAATTAATATAAAATACCTTAATGCTTTTCAAAATTAAATTGAAATGCAACAGTTACAGAATACAAATGAATCAATAACATTTTAAAATTTTCGTTTTGAAGAAATTTATAAGAGTAACAACTAACCAACGCACATATTTAGATGAGCGTCGGGTCGGGTCAGAGAGGCTCCAGACCCTGAACTAGATGGCCGGTGGTGTGGACCACCCACTGCCGCACTGACCCAGCTTCTTTCTTGGAAAATTTACAGAAAAAGAGAAAAGCTAGCAAGACTTTTCTAAGTTAATTTTATTGGCTTTTCGTGTGTGGGTTGGCTTCATTCATGACTCATCATCGGTCAATGCTATCTTTAAGTTTCTTTGCCCAACCATTCCATGATCGTATTCGCGGTCATCAGTTCACATTTACTTCTTCTCCTGCTTTAAATTTTTGGAGAAAATCAAATATTTATGGCGGTTTTGCAATTGTTTAAAGTGATTTCTATTCTATCAAAAAACAGTAAGAATCATCTTTTTCTTTTTCTTTTTCTTTTTTCCAAAATCATTTTAAAGTGTTTTGTTTGAAAATATTTTTTTTTTCCTGAATGATGTTTAGAAATAAATTTAAATGCATTCTTGGTGTTTAAGAAAAGAAAAAAGAAAAACGAGAGAAAGTGAAAGGAAGAAAGGAAAATATTTTTCTTTTTATTTAGTTATGAAAAAGTAACTTGGAAGGGGATGATAATGGAGATAATAAAATAAACCTTTCTTGATTGCATGAACTCTTATCTCATAGATCGAATGAAGAATTGTTAAATCTTAACCGATCAATCTTTAGTCATCTTTTTATATTTTTTTGCAAATTTAAAAATATGTAATTAAAAAAAATAAAAGCCTTGAACATATAAATAGGATTGGCAATGGGACGGAATGTGTTGAGATTTATCAATATCAGTCACGTCCTATATATGTAAATGAGATAAAAAAAATCACACTCCCATTCTTATATATATATATATATTAACAAAAATACGTCTCAATCTCGTTTCAAAAGAGATGAGATTTTACGGGATCCCATCCCAATTGAAAAAATTTCCATCATTAGTCGGTAATGAGACGGGATGGGACGAGATTTGTCAATCCTAGCCACATCCTATACATACAGGTGGGATAAAAAATATCTCACTCTTGTCCCTATATTTTTTTGTGAGACAAAAATATGTTTCACTCTCGTCCCTATATTTTTTTATGGAATAAAAATATCTCAATTCCGTCCCAAATGAGATAAGATCCCACAATATCTCATCCCATCAAAAAAAATTGTCATCCTTACATATAAATAACTCTCTTACTTTTAATGTAAGTGGAATTTGATTCAAGCCTCTTATCCAATCTAAGATATTTGATTAACTGAACCAGCTAATATCTATAATAAATATTATTTTTTGTGTTATTTAATTTTATGCCCTTAGCATCTACATTAGGAACAATAAATTGATGTTGACCAATAATCGACTAAAAAAAGAAAATTCTTTGTTTCTCAATACACAGATTACAATAGGAACCAACACATTTGCACAAAAAATTTTTCCATCATCTTCAGTGAATGATCACATACGGCGACTGCAGCATCAGACGCAGCTTTCCGCCCTTCGACCATGATATGAAATGCCTCTCAGCCGCTTTCATGGGTCCCGCTTTTCTGAATCTGTTGTGTAATCATTGATTGTCGTTTGTGTTCAGTGGGCCCGCCAACGGACTTTTCTCATTGTTGACGAATTCAAGCGTAGACTAGCAATCTCTGAAACGAAATCTAAACCGTTCAAATTGTTAGACCGATTTGATTGCGATTTTTAAGAGTAACGCTACACATCTCAAATTTTTTATCCCAAAAAATTATCTTAAATAATGTTTCATTTATTAATTATTTAGTGAGATAATACAATTAATTCACTTGGATCTTGTAAAAAATTATCAACCACTCAATTAATGAGATCAGGCTACAGTGCAACTGTAGTACCGTGCCACAATTACATCCAGTCGTTGGATGTACTTAGATTAGTGGGGTCTACTGACATCCAACGGCTAGATGCAACTGTGGCACGGTACCACAGTTGCACCACAGGTTTTCCCCAATTAATGATACATCATTTAGGATAACTTTTTGGGATAAAAAAATTGGGATGCGATTTTTAATTGCATAAACGCTATGTGAATCAAGAGCCGTTGATTGGCAATCATGATCAAATGAGCTGTCTTTTTTTGTGGAATTTATAAGGTTTCCTATTGGAAAGGCGCCACTCTTTAAAGCATGATCTTTAAACTTTATGCTTATCAATTTGGAATGAAATGTCCTTTGTCACTTGTCTCTAAGCTACAATTCGATATTCCTTTAATTTAAATCCTAAAGTTCTATTTTTTAAGGGAAAAAAAACCCGAAAATCTAAAGATTCTCCTGCCCGCAATCTTCTCCTCATACAATCAAAGTTATAATTTTTATTTGATTTATACAGATTAAGAGATCAAATTTTGCTTATGTATGGGTAATATTGACATATTAAATTTGTCTTTATCCTACAAAAATTAAATATACGATTTTGGCTATCATATAAAGAAAAAAACAGTTGACTCGTTACACATTACAATTGTTTAAAGACACACATTATTGTACAAGACAATTTGATTGAAAAAGAAAACATAATCACGGGTAAAATAATTGATATTTGAAAGTTATTTAAACGTATTTGAAATGGTATTTTAAAAACTTACTCTTTCAATATTAAGGAGACTCCAACTATTCAAGATATGTAAATACGAGGAAGAGATAACAATAAACTCCATTAGAAAATTATTGACAATAAATTATTGCACTTAAAACAACAAAAGAATTAATAGAATCACTTAAAATATGGTGAGACCCTTTAATTATTTTATTTAAAATAATTTACTATTTGAGATACTCATGTCGACGTGAATAAGCTTAAGCCACTTGAGATTGCTTTTGGGAGGCTCATAAATTATTTGAAAAAGTTAAAATTTAATTTTGGATTTTAGTAATTTTTTTTTTTTGAATTTGCTTTTGATAAAAGCACTCAATCCCACATTAGATTTTGAAAAGTAGAGAAAAAAATAGTCTTTCAAAATCATATTTTGAGAATTATTTTTATATCTTACACAATTCTATATATATCCTCATATGCATTATAAAAATTCAAAATCATCCTTATTAATTAAGAAATAAAATCATTAATTTTGAACAGATTATTATTATTATTATTATCATTTATGTTGAGATAACAAAGTAAAAAATAAAATTCATAATATAAAATATTTATTTTAATTATCAATTATTATATGTACACAATAAAAAATATTTTATATTTATATTTTTAAATGTTTAAATAAATTTTATTCAACACTATGTCAAATTCAATCATTGACATTCTTATAGTAATTTAATAATAAGATTTACTAAATACATATAACTACTTTTAAAACTCATAATATTTCTAAAAAATAATTTTACCAATCATTTGATTCTTCTCATATTTGATTATTTTTACTGTACAACTAATAATAATCATTTTAAAATTTACAGTATTATCAAACCAACCCTTAACTTACTCGAGATACAAAATGAAAATATCTAAAACAATTTCATCTGAAGACTCTTAGAAAATTAATTCACACCACTTAAGAATCAGCATCCTAAAAATAAAAGTAATTAGATTTTAACTATACACTAATATTTAAAAAAAAAAATGCGGTACAAAACCTTTAAAAGTTAATTGAACAAAAGTAGGAGAACTGGGTATTATAGTCTATTGCCCAAGTCCACAACACAATGATATAAAAAGAAAATGTTATTTCAAAATATTTTCTTCTGGGCCGAAAAGTATACTTCTAGAAACCACCGAAATTGCACTAATTCCTCGATGGGTTCAAGAAAATCCTTTGCATAAAATAATTTCTATTTCGGACTGGTTATTTCCACTAGAACCAAACCACCACAATATTCACGGACTAATTAGATTACATTTGAGATGACACTTGTCCTTGTCGCACACGTTTGTCATGTATTTCAAAGTCACAGACAGTTACTTTGATTTAGTTTTTTTATCATTAAAACTTTAAAAACACAATGACGGTACATGGAGGTCCACGTCATACGGCAAGGCCCAAACGTGTAAAGCGTGACAATCCGGAATCTCGATACGGTCACCTTTTGGTGAGGCCGTTTCTATTGGATGTGCGACACGCGGCATTTCATCACTTGATGATGCTTCAGATATTAAAATTTGGATGGACCCCGCCATTTTCAATTTTTTTTCCTTTTTAAAGAATTTTTTTTTTTTACATGATTCTGTATTTGCATTTCATTTGCATTTGCATTTGGATTTGGATTCAAATTTCTGTCCAGCTACAACATAAAAAATAAAAAATAAAATAGAAAAGAAGCAAGAAAGCTGTAGTCGCAAATTGTATTGGCTTTTGGTTCATAAAGCTGGCCTTTTTGACCCAACAAAAACACATGAAAGGAGACCAAACCAAAAGTCCTTGAATTTCTCTCTCTTTATAAATATTATAGCTTTGTAATTGTAGGCATTGTGTTGAAAATAAAGCTCAAACCTTTTAAGGCCTGCTAATTGCCAAGCCGAAGTGCAGTTTGGAAATTTTTTTTTTTTTCCCTTCGCCAACTTAAAGGTGAGTTTTTATGTGATGATATTATTGCATGGTGACGGTTTCTGTTTGTTTGCTGAGAAAATGTGAGAAAAGAATGGATTTTGAGATGGTGGGGTGTTGTATATTGGTGGGAATTTCAAGACAAAGCAACAGTTTTGTTGGTGGGGAGTTGAGTTTAGTTATTTCTTGTGTGATAGAACCTAATAAGAAGGTCTGTCATGTTGTTATGTTTGTTAAGTTCTGCAACTGATTCTGTTTCAGTTTAGGTGTTTATTTTGTGGCTACCAAATTATGTTTTAATGGTTAGTTAAAGATTGTTAATTATTTTTACCTCCAAATTTAATTCTTGTAACATGGTTTAGTTTTAGTTTCTTCTTGTATGATTTTAATGGCATTAATTTTTCATTTGTGCTGCCCCATGGCCATCTCTTTGTTTGTTATTATCAGTTCTTGTTACTCTTTTACTATTTTTTTTTTTTTTTGGTTCCTTCTTTACTTATAATTCTTGCCATAAGCTGTCGTGTCGCTTGTCCATGTTTCTCATTCTTGTAGTTGTAATAGCATTTGTAAATATGGTTTCTGTTATTATTTTGCAGAGAGGTGAAACTTTTAATTGGAGGTCTGAGAAGAAAGAGATTTCCATGTGCAGTGGTTTAAAGAGGAAACCAACACAAACGGGTTTCATCATGGATACTGATTCTCAGAAGCAAGATGGTTTGTGTTATAATTTTTCAATTTTGCTTGAACTGACTGCCTCAGATGATTTAGATGGGTTTAGAAAGGCAATTGAAGAAGATGGTCATGATATTGATGAGTCGGGTTTGTGGTATGGTAGGATTATTGGTTCGAGAAAGATGGGGTTTGAGGAAAGAACGCCCCTCATGATTGCTTCTATGTTTGGAAGCAAAGATGTGGTTAGTTATGTCATTAAATCTGGCCATGTTGATGTTAATAGGGCTTGTGGTTCGGATGGGGTCACGGCTTTGCACTGTGCTGCATCCGGTGGCTCTGCTAATTCAGTTGAAGTTGTCAAACTCTTGCTTAATGCTTCTGCTGACGTCAATTCTGTTGATGCTTATGGAAACCGGCCTGCCGATTTGATTGCCAAGAATTGTAATTTGGGTTTCAATTCAAGGAAGAAGGTTTTGCAGGCTTTGTTGAAAGGCAGTGGTACTGGTTGTGTTGAAGAAATCGACAATCTGTGTGATCAAGTAGTTTATAAAATGGAGGAGCAAGAACAGCCAGAGATTTCAACACCTCGGGTATTGAAAGATGGAGCTGAGAAGAAAGAGTATCCAGTTGATCTCACTCTTCCAGATATTAAGAATGGGATATACGGGACAGACGAATTTCGGATGTATACTTTCAAGGTCAAGCCTTGCTCAAGAGCTTACTCACATGATTGGACAGAGTGCCCATTTGTTCATCCTGGGGAGAATGCTAGGCGTCGTGATCCTAGGAAGTACCATTATAGCTGTGTCCCATGTCCTGAGTTTCGAAAAGGTTCATGTAGGCAGGGGGATGCCTGTGAATATGCACATGGTATTTTTGAGTGCTGGCTTCACCCCGCTCAGTATCGGACCCGTCTATGCAAGGATGAGACTAACTGCAACAGGAGGGTGTGTTTCTTTGCCCACAAGCCTGAAGAGCTCCGTCCCTTGTATGCCTCAACAGGTTCAGCAGTACCTTCCCCAAGATCATTCTCGGCAAATGGTTCTTCTTTCGACATGTTGTCAATAAGCCCGCTTGCTCTTGGTTCTCCATCAGCTATGATACCACCTACTTCAACACCTCCCTTGACTCCCTCTGGGGCCTCGTCTCCTATGGGTGGAACCATGTGGAACCAGCCTAATATTGCCCCTCCTACATTGCAGCTTCCTGGTAGCAGGCTGAAATCTGCACGTAATGCTAGAGACATGGATTTTGACATGGAATTACTCAGGCTAGAAAATCGACGTAGACAACAACAGTTAATTGATGAGATATCAAGTCTCTCGTCACCATCTGGCTGGGCCAATTCCTTGTCTTCGGCAGCACCCTTTTCTTCCTCTGCTGATCGAACTGGGGATATGAATAGGATTGGTGGAGTGAAACCAACTAACCTTGATGATATTTTTGGATCTCTTAATCCTACACTTATGCCTCAATTGCAGGGAACCTCATTGGATGCATCGGCATCCCAGTTGCAGAGTCCTACAGGCATCCAAATGCGACAGAACATGAACCAGCAGCTTCGCTCTAGCTACCCTGCATCTTCCTCTCCTGTGAGACCATCTCAATCCTTTGGGATTGATACCTCTGGGGCCACTGCAGCTGCAGTTTTGAGTTCTAGATCAGCTGCCTTTGCAAAGCGGAGTCAGAGCTTCATCGAGCGAAATACTGTCAGTCGTCATTCTGGGTTTTCTTCACCAGATTCAACAGCTGCTGTAATGCCCTCTAACCTGGCTGATTGGGGTTCCCCTGATGGTAAGTTGGACTGGGGCGTCCAGCGAGAGGATCTGAACAAGCTGCGGAAATCTGCATCTTTTGGTATTAGAAGCAATGGTGGCAGTGTGGCAACATCTGAAACCTCAACACCAGCAACTGCGGATGAGCCTGATGTGTCTTGGGTTCAGTCCCTGGTCAGGGACAGCCCATCCATAAGGTCTGGTCAATTTGGCTTTGAGGAGCAGCAGTGTCATCTTAACTCTGGGGGTTCAGAGATGCTTCCAGCTTGGGTGGAGCAATTGTACATGGAGCAGGAGCAGTTGGTGGCCTAGTACCAAACTTAGCCCCTATATAGTTATAAATTTAACTTTTAACTAGATTTTGCCATTTTTTGAATTGTTATTAGTAATCATCAGCTGTAAGTGAAAGGAAACGGTGAAGGAAAAGAAGTATAGCCCAATGGAGAAAACAAGTCGAGCAGTATCTAAGGTATTGCTCAAACTGCTGTTAGGTTAAGAATAATAGTTTACTTATTGTCCTTGTCATTTGTTCATCGTTTTTGTTTGAGTTCTCCAATTCATCTCAAGTGGGAAGATGCGGTAAAGAATGATCTTTCTGCTGAAGAGAGTGGGGAGGCAGATTAGTTCGAACTGCGTGAGATCAATCATTTCAATCTGAAAAAGGGGGAGAGTCATACAGATTTATTGGTTTATTGTTCATTATGATATGTATCAAAAGTTGTACAAGTAAACAACGTAATAAAATTAGTTCAGTATTAATGTCTCTTTGCGGCCCCCCACCCCCCCTCCCCCCCTCCTCTTCCCCTGTGTTTGTATCATTGAATTAGTATTGCTTTTATGTTCCTGATAAAAAACGGCCCAACTCTTTGTTTTTTTTTTCCTGGGTACGTGTACTCAGCTTCTAAATTCTAGGCATTAGCCATTAGGATATTGCACCGCATTGTCCTTGTGACAATTTAGAATTGCCCTGCGGCATGCAGCATATAACGCAATATCATTAGATGACTATATTACTGCAAAGATGTTTTAGACTTCTAGATTGGATGTAATTTTGGAGCTTTCAGTCATTCCAATTAAGTACCTCTACTTTTCTTTTTTAACCTTTCTTTAATTGTCATCCACCTGTCTTCTTTTGGGATTCTGCATTTTGCTTTCGGCAAGGAAAAGTTGATGGTGAGATTCGTGGATTCCCATTCCACGATTCTCAAATTGGATGACTGTTGAGCACTAGACAAAAGCAGCCTCGCTCATGTTTAACTTATTTTGTGTCTTTTGATCAACCTTTTTCTGTTCGGTAAATTTAAGTGGCATGAGCACTAGAAGAAGAAAGGTGAAAATAAGAGGCTATCAGCCTATCCTTTAGATGACACGTGTCCCGTAATGTTTTTGGTCTTCAGTCGCCATCTATCACCTATTGCTGCAGAAACCTAAAGCTTAATAGAGTAAAATTAGCTTACGATGACTTTATGTTACAATGGTTTGAACTTATCTCTTAATCTAAGATGTGAACGCAAAACTTTGGAAGTGTAGGGCGCTCTCTTCACGGCCGCCATCGCGTGCCGGCTTGCCTATGAAGAAAGGATGATAATGCTATTCTATTGGTATGATGTTGCTTGCTTAAATACCAGAGGATAAAACAATTAAATAATATGCAACATCCTACCAAGTTTGCCGGTTGAAAAATATTCTTATTTCCTCAAATTTTGGCTTAGTCAAGTTTGACTTGGCATATTAAATTGGGAAAATGGTGTTCTCACACATTCGCGCACAAACGTTTGCACAAAACGGTACGTTTTGTGCACCTTTAAAAGGCTCTTCTCATGTGCACAGCAATCACTCACATTCGCGTATGCCTCCTTTCACTGCAACAAAAACCCAGCAGCTTCCTCATTCTCTAGACACCATTCTCCCTCGTTCTCGGCTCTGTACTCCCTCATTCTCGCTGGATCTGTTTTGCCACACTCTCTCGGCTCCGATCACCCCCATTCTCGGTGGCTCCATTTCCCTCACTGTCTCGGTTCCGATCTGCCTCAATCTCTCGATCTCAGTTTCATCTACTTGCACTGAAAATTACGTTTATGCATTAAATCGTGTATAGCTTTCGATTCACAAGGAAAAGTTTGAACTAATTTCAATGGACAGGGAACCTCAACCAAACCATTTTCAGCTGCAAATAAACATATGCACGCCAAAATCACGGCTTCAATGCCACAGAAAGCTGAACATTTCCCCCTTCCCAATCAAACCATTTTCAGCTGCAAAACCATGTTGCAAATGCACTGCATAATCACTCACAAATCTCTAAGCCACATGAACAGACCAAGCAACTGGGTTTTCTCATATTTCATTCAACTTGACAAAATCACGTTGAAACTTGAGCTGAGAGAGTGAGGACAACCGAGAACGAAGTTATTGCTGTGTGGAGAACGAAACTGCTGGGTTTTTGTTACAATGAAAGGAGCCTTTTATAATGAAAACCGAGCTGTTGCACAGTTGCAGTGAAAACCGAGCTGTTACAGTGAAGGGAGAACGAAACGTAACATGTGTGTGTCTTGTTTGGTGCGTGTGTCTTGTGGAATTACGAGGAGCCTTTTAAAGGTTGCACAAAACGCACCGTTTTGTGCAAACCTTTGTGCGCATATTTGTGAGCATATCGCTACTGATTAAATTGCTTCTCAGTTCTCAGGGGGAAAACACAGAGAATTTGTCATACACGCCGGTTTCTAGATATTACATTGGTGGTTAATAAACACTTGTAATCTCAATATTTCTTCATCGGAAAGAAAGTGGCAGCTAAAGATCCGGCAGGTGCTTTTGAATATTGTCGTTTTCAACATAACCTTCCATTATTTGGTAATATAGAAGGAGGATGGATACCTTATCCCAATACCAATGCCTAATATGATAGTATGCATTGAAGAATCATCAAAATGAGAAATTTTTTTTTTGCTAGTGGGTCTATTGATTATACAGCTAAACAAGAAATGAAATTAAAAAGGGGTTCAAACGTTGTTTTCTTTAGTTAATGGTTATGCCAAAAATTTACAGAGGAAGTCCTACCATAAGTTAAAGTACCAGCTCATGCAATAATCGTTCAAGAATTTGAGACTCAAAATCTGCAAAAATGTCTTCAAAGTCTTGATGCCTCAAAAAGTTGCCTCTGGCTGGCCAATTTGAATCAAGAATCTCGGCTTCAACCATCTTGCAAATTTGATCACACGTGTTTATGTAATCTTGGTTGCGGCAATCTTTCTTTCTTGATCCCACGCATTTGCCTTCAGCTTTCTTTCTCTTCGGATCATCAAGAATCATCAAATTGTCGTCATTACGCTGTTGCGATTGGCACTCATTACGTTCAGGCTCTGGTGATAATTTCCTTCTCGAATTTGAATCCATCACTGAATCTGAAACAAGATTAATTTTGTGTAATGAAAAGCTTAATTGAAATGAATACGAGCACTTGATGCCAAAGTGAAAAGAAAAATGAAAAGGGGCACTAACCTGCCGAAGTGGTAACTTCGTGATCTATAATGAATTGATCAAAATCAAGAACCGAAACAGGGCTTGATTCTTCTGAGCTGCATTCAAGTTCCACATTTGTAAGTTTCATCTTCTTCTTCTTCTTCCTTGACTTGGCTCCATGACAAGACACTTGTTTACGAATGTTTGGTGTTGAAAACTCCAAAAAATCCGAGCTTTGCTTCAATTCTCCAAAACCCTTTTCGCGTATCTTCTCTTTTAACCTTTTCTCCTTCTTATGATCGCTTCCTTTTTCAAAGCTCAGCACAAAGAAATCCTCATCTTCGAGCTCAAAAAACGTTGGCATTGGCATGTCTCTGAATGACAATGTACCCTTGACTCTTCTACGTTCAGCTTGCAATCGGTCGTGATCATTACAAATTCCCTTACAATAATCAATTGAATTCATCGAACGGCTCCTTGTAATTGAAGTAGGAGTAGCTATGATGACACTGGGCATCGAATCCAACCCCATTAGCTTAGCCACGACACTCGGCGCAGCTTTGTCGTCACAAGCGGCAGCAATTGAACTGACAGATTCCGTAATGTGATCAGTAGGATGAGTAGGGAGGCTGCGAGAGCAAAGCATTCGACGCAAAATACCAGCAAGACGCCTTACGGTTGTACTAGTAGAAGAAGATGAAGCTGATGATGATGATGATGGTGACGACGACATCGATGAATTGCGTGACAGCAACAATTTTCTTGATTCTGTAGAATTCAAAAGACTCGAGGTTAGTGGGCATGCAGGCTTTCTTTACCAAAACAAAAAAAGAATGATGATTTGAAACCGTTGTAAATAACGAAATAAGTAACAAAAAGAACTAGTGGCGGGCTTTGTGTTTGAATGAATACTGTGGACTAAGGCACTTTTCATTTTGTTGCAGGAAACATGTTGCCACGCGCGTTGACAAGTCAATTTGATTTCTGCAATTTGTTGGGTGGCCAATTGGGCAAGGACTCGTTGTGGTTTTGCAAATGTTTTTTTTTTTTTTTTTCATAATCTCTCTGAGCGCGTTGCGGGTACTTGCGTCATGTACTTGTAGAAGCTTATTGCAAATTATTCACGCCAGCATCTTTTTCAAATTAGAGAGATAAAAAGTTAGATTGGCTTTAGATTTTGGTCACATCGCGTTGTCCGTAGGCTCAAGGGGCCATCGTTAATGAGCGGTAGTCATTTTTTTCAATTAGGTTAAAACTTAAAAGTGCTTGTAGAGCAGCAGTCACTTTGCATTTTTCAATTTTTCCTTAGTAGACGTGAAGTATACCCAACGCAATTAACGATGTGTCTCTATAGGATTGAACCCAAACGGAAAAGGAAAAAAAGAAAGAAAGAAAAATTCTTTTTTTTTTGAATTTATTTGTGTTGAAAATTAGGAACATTTCAGTGGTGATAACGCTGTTATAATTTATATACACATGCCGCTTGAGTACTTGAGTGATAAGTTATTTATCAATAATTTTATAAGCATAACAAAATGATTATGATCTTCTCCTGATCTGAGCACTTTTGATCTTTTATAGATTTTGTGTCATCTATCCTTTTAGTATTAATGTATGATTATAATTTAATTATTTTTTTAATTTATTAACCAACAATCATATTAATAAAATTTATTCAAGATAAGATAAGATCAAGAAGATCTTGATCTACAACAAAAACAATGAAAGAATATAAAAATTTAGTGTTGGGTAAAGTTACAACCACCAAAGCAGATTTAACCGAAGCCATCACATTTTTCATAAAAAATTACTGATTCTACATACATCTCCAAAATCCACAAAATGGTAGAAATTTTGTCTTGAAAAAAAACACACACACACACACACTAAACCAAACCCACACCAAAAGCAAACGAGTTGGCAGTTAGCCAATAGCGAACATAAACATAGATTTGCGTGCTGTGAGACAAGACATGTTAGATCACTAGATGTGTCGTGCAAAGCAGAGTGAGAGTGTACTCGTCATTAAGGGTTGAACAAACAAAACACTTGTTTTTGGGTCTGCAGCCGAAGTTGCTGACTGACACGCTCACCTTACTGGTTTTTTTCAAACCAAAAGCCACATAAATCTCGCTCCAGAGACAAAAATGGGTTGATGATGTAATGCCACATACCGACCAAACTCTATTCTATACTTTTGCTTTTCCAATTTCCATCTCCACTTCTTTTTTTTTCCATCTTTAACGCCAGATGAATCTCTAAATGTCGTATCATTCGATGTTTTTAACCGGAGAAAATCGAATAGAAGGAGTATTATTCTTTGTGAGTTATATGCTAATTAAACATTAAAGAACTTTCAGTGCCAAGGGTCCCATGCCCACTTCGCCATTTTTCTCTCCATTTAATTCACGTTCTTGACTTTTAATCTCTATAATAAAGTTTCTAATGGACCACATTGCAGTTTGCAGTTGTGTTTTGCCGGTTTTGGTTCAACTTTTTGATATTTTGAACTCATCAATCAACTTATCATTACTGTAAAAAGAACAGAGCGAAATGGGGTTTTGAGTTGGGTTCATAATTGTGGGTCTCTTTTCATAAATTTGAAGTTTGATACTGTATTTGGGCCTGGACTTCTTTTTTAATTAGTCCAATTTAGGCCTTCTGAGTTTTGGTTCAATTTGAAATGAATGCTTGGAAACTGGCAAATTTTGGTAGCAAAAGTTGATGCTGCAGAGATAATAATAAGCTTTAAGAGCAGAATTTAAACTTCATAAAGCAAAGGAGTTATTGGAAGTACATTATATAGGCTATGTGCCCTGGCTTAGGAAGACTAATAACGTAAGCTCTAAAAGTATTTTTCAAACTTGGTTGCTAAAAATTTCTTCAGCTGAGGGTCCGTCTCATAGTACACAATTTCTCCAGTGTCACTCACAAAGTGGTCTTCGCCAATGCTTTTCACCAAATTCTTGATCAAGTGGACTGGAATTGGCCCTGATTTATTCGGCTCACGGTAGTACTTTCCCAGCACTGGCTTTGCTGCCTTTGTCTGCAGAGCAAGAGCAACAACAATCAAACTCAAAACATTAAACAAACCTGCATATGTTTGATGCAATTCAGTTTTAATGAGATCGCGATCGTACGGCCTCTACTAAGTGATAATGTGGGATTTGAGGGAAAAGATGATGAATGACATGAGTGCCGATATCATGGTGAATGTTGTTGAAGATTCCATAATCTCTATCCACTGTTGTTAGCCCTCCTCTCAAATAATTCCATTCCTGCCAAAAACCAGATTCATTTTCTCAGCTATGCCTAAATCTGCAAGCCTTTCCCGAAATGGGAAAATGAATTGATTTTTCGCATTACCTTGCCACGGTACCAAGGTAGTTTGTGCTCATCATCACCATGGTGATGCAAATAGGTAACAAAGTCCAACCACATAACGAAAATCTGCCGCAAAATTTGAGCAACATCAGGATTCTCGTACGAATCAAATCAAAGAAAGAAATGATACAAGTGATGAAAGATTGTACCCACCAAGTAAGGAACACCATAAAGCTTAAACATTGTGATAGGACCAAATACAAAGGATAAATACACCAGCAAGCCAAACATGAAAGTCCAACAAGCAGTTGAAATCACCACTGCTTTTCTCTCCCCTGGCGAAAACAAACTGCTGTAAGGATTGAAATGAGATCCATCCTTTCCAGGACTTCGGTACCACTGTCATCATCAGAGCGCGGAAATTAAATATGTTCATCTGCTTAAATCATAACGAAAAGAAGCAATGTAATTGTAGCTTCAGGTTTAGCTTCATGCTCACCAGATATGCAGGGTATGCTAACATGGGTAAAGGCAATGAGAATCTCAGAATCCTTGTACTAGAATCCAATTTACTGTAAATCTTCTCAGGCATCTGAAATTATTAATAATAAATTGTAAAGAGTGACAATAATCAACAAATAAATGTACATAATTTGTGCCATGAAATCAGTAAAGCGGTTACCGGCACCCAAGATTCATCATGTTCAACGTTGCCATGGTTTTGGTGATGTGTTCTGTGGCTAATTCTCCTGTAGAAAAGATTTTTTCAAGAATCTTTAATTTATTGCACGAGACAAATTTGAAAGAAAGTAAGGAAAAGAGAGAGAGAGAGAGAGAAAAGAAAATGGAAGTTACAAGGATCTTAAAAAAAGCTCACCATCCGTTGTAAGGTACAAGAATTGACGAATGCAGGATGTGTCCCACAAAGCTGTTCAGCAAAGGACTTTCCGAAAAGCTTCCATGGCCACTGTTAAAAGAATCCAAAAACAGAATCACGAACTCATCTCTACATCAAACAAACAAAAAATGCAGCAAACAGGCCGAAGGAAAGACAGAGATTTTTGGAATATATATGCATACCAGTCATGGCCAAGAACAAAAATAGCCCAGAACATGGTTCCTTGAGCAACCCAATAGAGAGGCCAAAAGAACCAAGTGTTGAAGTGAGTAGCAGCAGCTAGCAATGCAAGAACCACAAGCAAATCTCTGAGTACATAGCTCAAAGACCTCCATGGATTCTTGACCCAGCAATGCTTTGGAATGGCAGCACGGATCTCGCCAATCTTGAATGGAGGAGGAGGTGCTGGGTCAAAGAAATCTCCTTTCTCAACAACCCCATTGCCATTCACTTCATTCTTGAGCTTTCTTCTTTCTCCATGCAGCAAAC
>NW_006262022.1:24503261-24687052 GCF_000493195.1 Citrus x clementina
AGGAGCAAGCAAAGGCCAGCTAAATGCGAATATATATATGCAAAGGCCAAAGATTCTGCCAATGCTCATCACTGCTCAACATAATTTTGTATATAAGTATGTGTGTGCCTCCCTCTGTTTCAAATCTCAAAAACCTAGACACGTACAAGTGGACCAGATCAACGTGTGGGCTGCCGAACGTTTCGGTCACTTGAACATTTTCACTGTTTCCACTTTTCGGTTTCCACCGCAGGAAACGTGTTGTACTTTGCAACAACTTATTAGCGTCTCAAGGTAACTCTCCCGCAAGCAATGAGACCTAATTTGTCGAAAAATTTCAGAATGCATCTTAGATATTATGTCGATCATATAATAAATGAGTAATGATACAGCCACAAACTCTTGTACAAACTTATTTTGTACAAACTGATGTGGCATGATAAGATTGGTTGAATTAAATATCACTTGGCCCATATGATTTGTTTTTATTAATTTATATTTTCATTCAACCAATGAATTAATGACACGTCAGTTTGTACAAAATAAGTTTGTACAAGAGTTTGTGGCTGTATCATTACTCTATAATAAATAAATAATGTTATGATATGTATGTATTTATTTTAAAAAATCATCATGTAAGTGGTGGTTATATTAAACTCAACTACACATGTCATTTATATATCAATTGGTTGTAATACATTTTAGGTATTCAAAAATTTCTCATATTTGTCAAGTAATATATTTCAAGGATAAAATAACTCGGTCCCTTACTGCATGATAAATAATCTCATTAACTGCTTAGTGAGTTCAACTGGTTGATTTTCAAACAGTTATTTTTTTTTAAATTAGTTACTCGATTTGTAAAAAAAAATAAAAAATTAAAAAAAAATCGATTTAAAGTGAACATATAATAAGTATGACAATCTACGTATTCAATATCAATTGTTTTTATAACAAAGAAATAATATAATTATTTCTATCTTTTTCAAACAGAAACAGTATTCATAGACTGCCATGATTATATTAAACAATCACAAAAACTTCAAACATGAAATTCTCTGTATTTTTCCCCCTCTATGTTGGTCTACTTAAAAAGATGGACGGCGTTAAATCAAACATGAGTTATTCATGTATATGAAATGATATTGATATTAATCAAGTCGTGCAAATCATTGAAGATTTGAAAAATGTGAAAATTGAGTGTTATAGTTTTTTTTTTAATAATCTTTTCTTCTTCTTTTTTTCCCTGCCGTGGAAGGAATTGGAAACCACCAAACCTCATTAATTGTCAAATTCATAAGAGATTAATAAATTGGTATATCGAGAGAGATGATGTACCACACTATCTTTCTTATCTTGTGGTGAGTGATATTATTAACGTCACTGATCAAATTAAACAATCACAGAGACCTATATTTATTTCTGTTTGTCTGAGTGTGCTTAATATAAAGTGTGTAACATATTCTAAGAATTTTTTTTAATTTTGTACTTTAAATATATAACTGTCGTAGGAAGAAGTTAAAATTAGTGGAATATTTATCCAAGAGTCATCCATTTTGTGATTGTTTTTGGAATATTTAAAAATAATTTTGAAAAGTTAAAGCCAATTTTGGTATTTTGTAATTTTTTTAAGAAATTACTTTTGTTAAAATTACTCAATCTTTCAGTAAATTTTGAAAAACAGAGAAGGAATGTCTTTTTGAATTAAGTTATTTATATTTTTACAGTATTTTAACAGTAAAATTTATCAAACGAAACGACTATTCTTAAAACTCATAGGACTTATAAAAATAAATTTTATCAAACGTTTAATTAATTTTTTTCATATCTGATTAATTTTACAGCATATTTAGTAATAATTATTTTAAAAGTTACAGTATTATTAAACTAGCATGAAGTTACATTGGATGCACAATGTTGAATTAATAACATATGCCTATCAATCGACATCGTGTACGTGTAGATATCTCATCGACCAGGTTACATAATCGTTCAAGATTTGACAATGTGGAAAGTTGGTTCCCTAATGTTTCTTGTTCTATTGCAAAAGAAGAGATGGAAGGCAAAAACAGTGAGTTCATTTTTAAATTCAAAAGGGAGTATAAATTATTGAGATGAATAATTCAACAGGCAACATCACTTATACTGTAGTGAAAAATATTAGTTAATTCTATTCGGAAGAAGACATTATGTATTTTCGTGCTTTTGTTTGAGTGTTTTTTTACTATGAAGACAATTGAATGTAAGACAAATAAATAACATAAAATATCAGACTGATAACATATATCAGTCAGAGGGGAGACATATACTTTTTTTTCTTTAAATTACTGAATAGACTCGAATTTTAACTGGTTTTGAAATTAACGTGACTTCAATTTAAACACCGCAATGTAAATGTTTAGATGGGAAGATGATCTCATTTTCTTGAGTCTCTTTTAATTTGCTTCTTCCATTTAACGCACATCATTGTTTATTATTATTCTTGATTAATTGTACAATCAATGAATCTACGATGTTTCCGTAATAGATCATGATTCTCTTATGATGTAAGCACTCCTAATCTTTTACAGATTTTATGCTATTTATGTTTTAGTGTTAATGGATAATTAAAATTTAACAATTTTTTTTAATTTATTAATTATCAATCATGTTATTAAAATTTACTCAAATAAAAATAAGATCACGAGAAAATCCTGATCCTTCGGTAATATCTACGGCATTATTAGTATATTTTGAGTTTCTTGCTTTTTACTTTTACTTTCTTCACACAATGAGTTGTTTGCATTTAAATATCATGACGTGACTCCTCAGTTGGTAGGTTTTGCACGTGGACGTTATAATTAACCCAAAAAACAAAGTCGTAATATTTTTCTAATTGCAAGCAAAGAGTAAAAATGGCTTTTGTTTTGTCTTAATACGATGAACGTGGCAAGCAGCCTGACCACCCACGTCGGATAAATGGAAGACCAACCAAACCAACCCAGCAAACAAACAAGGTCTTGACCCGAGGCTGCTGTTTTTTTTCAATACAATAACAGTTGGTGTTCGAGCAGAGCAAAAGCATCTTCCAGGCATCACAAATCTGGCTTTCGGAGAAAGCTAGAAAAGAATGATGAAAAAACCAAAAAAAGAAAAAAACACCCACTAATTTCTCTTTTAAAGCGTGTGAAGTCGGCTTTTTTCGCTCCCTCCTTTTGGGGACCGAAGGCAAACAAAGGCATAAAGAGTAAGAGTTTAAAGGGGAACAAAGTGAGGATTTTGTTGGGACCATCAAGCTTTTGATTAACACTCCTTATATTTATAATTGATGACTGATGATTTTATTTTAATGCACTATTCTATTCTACTCGTGAAACGCCAATAACAATACTTTCCAATTATTATATATATATATATATATATATATGGATCACCCTATGTTACGTTGAACGTAACATACACACACTCTCAACAATAGTAACAAGCCCCACCATTAATATTGTTGCTGTGAGTGTGTGTATATTACGTTCAACGTAACATAGCACTGGCCTCTATATATATATATATATATATATATTCGGACTTTTTTAGATTTAAGACCACTTACCTATTCACAAAAACACCATAACACTTTATTCCATAAGGTAATATATGAGAATAACATTTGAGATGTATATTTATCTTAATTCTTTGGAGCTTTTAATACCCTGGCCCTACGCAAATGCAGATCTATTTACAAGGGTGACTATATATTCAACTCTTGTCATTGTTTTGTGGCAAGTTTAGACTTTAGTTAATTGGATATGAGTAATGATAGAACCACAAACTCTTGTACAAATTTATTTTGTACAAACTGACGTGGCATTAATTCATTGGTTGAATGAAAATATAAATTAATAAAAACAAATCATGTGGGCCAAGTGATATTTAATTCAACCAATCTTATCATGCCACATCAGTTTGTACAAAATAAATTTGTACAAGAGTTTGTGGCTGTATCATTACTCATTGGATATATATATATTAATTTAGTTACTTAAACGTGTTGACTAACCACACAGTAATTTTAAGACTCGTCATTTTAATTCTTTTTTTTTATTTAGACGTATTTAGAATTTGGAAAATCTACTCACCAAGAGTCCGAGACGTATGCATGGCTCTACAATTGGCAAGTTAAACCTAATCATATTAATTAACTTAAGAATATATATATATATATCTTATAGTTTTTTGAGAGATTTGTTGTGATTGATAATTAAAAAAAGAAAATCTAATAAGGAGAAATTTAAGACTCCCCTAAAAAACCCAAGCAATCGATAACATGGGAAAGAGTTTGATAAACTCCTCATTAAAAGGGTCTAAAAGTTGTTAAGGCCTCGATTAAACTAACTGCAAAGATATTAATCTAGTGCTTAACTGGAGGCTTTTAACAGAATATTCCAATAGGAACAAAAAGAATATGTTCCAAATCTGTCGGCATATATGATTCAACATAATCAAATTCTAAGTTATAAATCCTTGAAATAATCATGATCCAATGATATATGAAACTATCAAATATATAAAAGTCCGAAACTTACCTCAAGAATGAAAGAAACTAGCCCAAAAATTCCACCATCTGCAGAAATTTGATTGAGGGAGGAGAAAAAAATTTAAAAAAAAAAAGGGCTGAAATTTAATGTAAAAAGAGGACTTAAAAATATAAAAGAGAGTGAGGAAGTAGTGTTTGAAGTTTGAAAAGTTATTGGCAAGACTCAGCTACTCTAGCTAGGAGTATTTATAGTAATCTACTACTCTGAAAAAAGTACGGGCAAGTAAATGAAATTAGGGAGAAGCAGTTCTTGTAGCATTTATTAATTATTTTAAACATTTTTAATTAGAAAAACAAAACGATATTCCTTCAAGAATATATATATATATATAAGAAATGATTAATTGATGAAATAAAACAAGCAATACATGCGCAGATGCAATGCAAGCTGATTTTAAGTTTGGTGAAGAATAACAGAAGAACCAATAAAGTGTTGGCTCCACTGGCAATCCCTTTAAGTGGCTTGACTGAATTTACTCTCCAGTTCGAGTCGCAGGGAAGTCGCATTTGTTGGGAGAACTTGTGTTTCTCGATTCGAGCGGAGACTTTTAGTCTGGGTTGTGATACAGGCTTAAAGGTACATCAAACAGTTGAGGTCAGGTACATCAAACAGTTGAGGTCCTCCCCAAAATATCTCGTGGTTAAGACAAAAAAAAAATGATAACAGATAACAGAAGATGTTTTGGTTCCAAAATTCTACGTAAGCTAAATGGGAACGAATATGAGTTTCGTGAACATCTTCTCCTTATAATTCTTGTCCATAACAATTCGTCTGAGGTATGAATTCTAAAGAAAAGCCGATAATGCAAGAAGCAATTAATAAACACTCTTTTATACGGTATACATTTACCAAATTTTAGTTAACAAATCAGGAAAGACGGGATTAATCCATTACACGAGAGAGGACCGACTGGCATGTGACCAATTCCGACGTGTATCGTCAGCTTTAAATTCCATCTCTGTCAAGGATTGACAAATGGGATTACAAAATCGTGTTAGTCAAAATTTCTCATTTAGTGTGGGATTAAAGAATTATGTAACCAATTCAATATAGTATTATTGCACCGTTTGTTCTGCAATCTTTCGTCTCAAAAAATGGCAACCACTTAAGTATGACTGGCCCTCGCATTAATATAACTTCAAACGGCAGCCTACCTCTGAATTAAAGGGAAAATCTTGACAATTGTAAGTAATTATTGGTTGCGAATCCTCAATAATTTTGAAACTGATGGATTCATTAAAAATATCTCGTCCTGTTTACGAATTTGGGTGGCCGTTTTAAATGTTTTCTGATCAAGTTTTCTGGCAAGCTGCAATGAATAAGAAACAATAATTTGGTTATTTTTGGATGTTTCCACAAGTTGCGTTCTCATATTCAAAGGTTAAATCCCTGTCACAATAATTTGGTATTTATATCTCCGCAGCGGCTCATTTATTTGACAGTACAGTACCAAACTTTATTAATTTCAAGACCTCACTTTCAGTTTCAGAAATGGTTTCTCTTTTGGGTTCTTAAATTAACAGGGCACTCTTTACACAGCCCATGACCACGAACCTACATTTGGTTCACGGGCCTTTAGGCATCACATCCATGCAAACCTTATTGGGCTCAATAGATTCATCACGTTCTGCTCAAACTAAGATTATCATTTCCTTTTATAAATAAGTACTAAATTACACAATTCTATGAATATTATAAATTGAATTAAAAAAGTCACCGCACCTCGTTTTGTGTATCAACCAGATACACAAAACTAATCTGATGCTGGTGCAAATTGCTACCCAGTTCAGATAACAAGAACAAAGACACAAAGTAACTGAAATTTTTTATATTTTACTGCAAATTTGTACCTTTCCAGTTCACGTGACTAATCCATGATGTCTCAGGTGATGCGATCTCATCTTTTTATAGTAATTTGTTGCGTTGAAGAACAAAAAAAAGAAATGATTCTCAAATGTTGCATCAATTTTAATTTATTTCCAATTGCAATTTGCATTGGGTTTTGATATTTGCCCAAGTAGTAAACTTAAGCGCATGTTGAGGATCCAAAGAAAAGATCAAAGCGCATGTTGAAGATTTCATGGTAGAATTTTCTGAAACCGATAATCAGTTACTATAATTGTGGCATGTAGCGACAGCAGCAGGCAGCGGGCCCCTTGCAAATTGCAACTTGGTCTCTATGATCTCGGTACTGGCTGCAAATTGCTCCTGCTACAAATTTAACGTGACCCAATTGGTCGAATTTGTCTGATATCGTGTCTGGGATCAGGCAGGAAAAGTGATTGATAGCAAATATATATATTTTAATTTTTTTTTGTCTTCAACGTGACATAAAGTTAATTTCTACTAATTTTTTGTTGACACCACCGACTGTTATGGGTTGCTTTACTTTTTTCACCAAGGGGGAAAAGCCCAAGGCTGTGCCTTTTTAGAAAGTTAACTTTCTATTTATGCCGATGGATGTTTAATATTTTAATCTAAAAGAAGAAACTTTCGAGGATTTCCAAAATAATTGTTCTCATCCATTAGTAGTTGTTTTCTTTTATGGCAGCCATTATCATGCAACGTGGCTCATGCTCAAATGAAATGTGGCGAGGTAACTAGGGTGAGAGTAAGTTTAACTGGGACTGCTGTGCTTCGCTTAACTTTGAAGTGCTATCTGTTAATGTTGTGTTTACTTGTTGGAGTGAGAGTGAGGAGTGTAGATTCCTTCCACTCTAACATTTACTTGCTTAAAATGACCACAGATTGGGAATCCCACTCTGTGGACCCCACTCATTTTTGGAGTGGGGAGTGGGAGTGGGACTCTCATTGGGGGACCTCTCTCCTTTTTACCCTTTCATTTTTAATTTAATTTAATATTTTATAATTAATAAAATAAAATAAATAATATTTATTTGAATAATAATATTATATTTAACTAAATAATAATTTACATTGATTCTAACTTAAAATTATTTTAAAATAATATTATTATATTAATAGAGAATTAATAAATATAATATTATTATATTTATTTTAAAAATAGTAGTACTATATTTATTTAATAATAATAATAATAAATAGTTTATTCTAAGAAAATATTAATTTTGTACTAAATAATATTATATTATTATTTTATATAATAATAAATTTAATATAATTATATTAAATAAAATAAAATAAGGTTTCATTTTATATTAAAATTAAAATTAATAATTTATTGTTCATAATTAAGAATATTAATAATTATAATAAATTTACAAATATAATAAAATAAATATTATTCATTAAATATATTTTTTATTAGTTTTGTAATTAAAAACTATAATTATTTAAATAAGGATAAAATTATAATTTGAAACTATTTACTCCCAATCCAAGACAAAGTAAACACATAAATTGGATTCTGATCTCTATTCCATGCTTCCATTTCAGTGTAAGTAAACAACCTACTCCCACTCTCACTCCACACTCCCAATCCTAGGATTCCCACTCCTCAGGATTCCCAATCAAATCCAAAAAGTAAACGCTACCTAAATGTTTGGTAAACACCTGCTTTTACTTGGACAGGTAATTAACTAGTGATTCCATCCCGGACAAGCTGCGGATCAAAAGCAAAAAAACCCTCAATCCTGTACATATACATTGGTTGAGCTATTTGATGCATGAATCATTATTGACTGCACTGTGTAAATGTGATGAGTTATATCTGTCAGAGCTGATAGGATGGAAATATTTTTTACATACGAACAGAATGGACAGGGATAGGTTTATTCAAAGTTTCAAACACAAAGCTAATTGCATTTCTAATGTCTATGTATACATCAGGTTCTTTCCGGATAATGTACAACACTTGAACTTACTACTGATTCTTCAATACACAGTTGTAGTGCAGGAAAAATCCAAGTTGCTGCTGTTACCAATATACATGATTAACTATATCAAAAGCACAACATTAATTACCTTCGCGCCCGAGCTTGACTTGCCTTGCCACTGAGCCCAGATATCTGCTTCAGATTGGTAAGAGCTTCCTGGGCATGTCGTTTTGCATTGGCATTTCCGTGCTTAAACGCTTCTACCAAAGCCCTGACTAGAGACTGATTGAGTGAGTACCGATGGCTGTGACCTTCCACTCGCAGTACTCTCTCTAACATCCAAACTGTTCTCTCTTGAAGAAGTCCAGGACGAACTTCTGTGAAAAGATCAACCACGGCATCGAGAGCACCCTCGCGCTCAAGCTCATCAACGCCTCTTTTGAAATTTTTTGAAGTATCTATAATGAGAGTTGAAAGTGCTTCCACTGCAGCAATTTGAACGTTAGTGTCCTCTTCCGCGAGGAGATCAACCAGGGGTTTGATGCAATTGCTCTTTAGCAGGCATAGCTGACTATTGTCTTCACAGGGAGTATTGTGAATAGGACATGTTGTAGGTTCTGGAGGAGGCTTCCCGCAAATGAACACCAATGAGGCACAAAATCTGCGGGGAGTTGAAGATCCTGTGTCCTGTGCACAAAGCGACCTTCCAGCCTCGGACAGGTTATTCAATCCATGAGCAGCTAGTTGTTTCACTCTAGCTTTTGAAGGAAAACTGAGCTGATCACGGAAAATGGTCATGAGGCGGTGCTCTCTGACTGTGCCAAGAGTTTGTGGATTGACACTTCCTGTAAAGTGAAGCAAGAGGCCAAGAAGCCCTTCGGCAATATTTGATATGGGTCGAGAACTTCTTGTATTAAAGCTACTCTTGTGGGTCTGAAGAGTGATTACTATCCATTTTATGAAAGTAGCTTCTAAGAGTGTTTTCACTTCTTCCTCCGAGAGTTGAATATTAGCAAGTATGCAAGCAGCATCAGATCTCTCGCAATTAGCTGATTGGTTATCTAGTATTTTGTCTTTGAACAAAACAAGCTTGTCAAAAGGTTTAAGTGCATAAGCTAAATCTTGACCAATTCTTTCTGAGAGTATCCTTGTCAGCCTAAAAGCGTAAGTTCTGTGTTCAACTTCTGGGTGTTCAAGAAATTGGATGATGTATTTGATGCCATCACCGGATTTTATATGAGTAGCCGCCGACTCTGCAAATTGAACAAATTTACAGGAAGAATGGTTATTATAAATTTCATTGCATCTAACTTTTATGCAGCGTCGGTTTTGTACTATCTTATGCAAAATATTGAAGTAATTCACATGAGCCGTCTTTGTACAGTGCTTACAACCTACTATGCGTGACATTCCAATAGAAATCTAACAGTTTAACTGAAATTCCTGAAAAGTTTATGAAACCAATAAAGATTACCAATTTGACATGTTCATGAACATTAGAGCAACTAAATCTAGCATTCTTATACAAAAAGGACGGTATCATGGTTGCAGCAAGAAAATGAATTTTAGATGTATTGGTTAACAAGGAATTACCTGCTGCCTGGGGAGATGAAGCAATTCCACATAGGATACGAAGTGTGGACACTTGACACTGAGGAGATACACCAGATAAGAGACCCAAAAGGCTGGAAACAATAGATTCTGACTGCATTGAATGCCCTAGTTTGTCTGCCGACGCTAATTCCCAGCACCCTGGATTTGATACTACGTTTGCAATTGTTGCAGCTGCCAATTCCTTCAGTTCTGGCGAAGCATCATGGCTTTTGAAAAGAATGTCGGTAAGAGCTGGAAGCAGAGCAGAATCGACAAGGATGGTTGCATTGTCATCCAGTCCTGATAGGTTATACAAAGCCTTCAAGCTTGCTGCTCTTCCAGCCGGCTTAGAAAGCAACTCAACCAGTACTTTAGCACATTGCCTAGCAATATGTTCTTTACAGCTATTTGTCAATGTCAACTTTCCCACCAAGAACGCCATCTCAATTTGCACATTATCAGAGCCTGCTAACAGGAAAATATGCACCGGATTATGCTTTTGTACATAATAATCGAAGGACTTGGAAATTTATCTCTTCCACCTTGGTACACGATTGACAGAGGTAGTTGCGAATGTTAAAACAGAAACACGTGCACAACATACCTTGGCATAAACGATTGATCAAAGGTTCAAATCGTCCTGCTGCTGCCAAAGGCTGAACAATTTCCTCAATTCGTTCCATCTTCTTGAAGACCTCGTCAGCTAGATTGGATAAAGCAGGAAGCTCCAGATTTCCTGTCATACTTGAGAGAAGAACTAATGCTCCTTTCTCTGATGCAACTGATTTGCAATAAGCTTCATCATTACAGAACTCAAGTAATAACTTCACTGCATACTCTTTCTCTTTCTCTGAGTTCCCAATAAGACTATGTATGACCGATTTAGTGACACCCTCTTCAAGCATTATTTTCTACAAAAAGTAATCATTTTAGTTAGGAACCACAACATTATCAAAGTAAAATTTGACGATCATGTTTCAAGAAAAAACTAAAATCAGCTACCTTGCTTTCTTCATCCTTGGCCATGCTAAGCAAAGCCATGAGAGCTTTACTCCTCAATATTGTTCCAACACTCTTGGAAGAACTCTTGAGCAATTTAACAATAAGCAACACAACACCAGCGTTCCTCACTCTGTACCTATTGGAAGGATGTTCCTCGGAGATCTTAAAAACACTATCCAACGCTTTATCAAGACCATCAACCTCAGGATTCTCCTTACGGAGAGTCTCCACCACGGTACTCACCTGAACTTCGACATTCCTATTCACCCACTCCTCAATAGCTCCAGCCAACCCAATATTAGGTTTCAGCTCCAATGACTTCAAAACCTGGCCGGTAACAGGACAAGTGGGGTCCCTGCCGTCCTCTAAACATCTTTCAAACCAATACTCAATTGCTTTTCGCTCATAAGCCTGTGCGGACTCCAAAACCACAGGCTCTTTCATAACTTGTTTAGTCAAGGGGCATAAGAAATTCTTGAAGGGTAAAATGTGACAATCTTCTTCCAGTTCACTATCCCAGTTGAGAGCTGCAACGTCAGGGACAACAGACCAAGTATCCAAAATTCTTTGTAATGAAGTCAAGATTCTTCTCTCCGTAACTGAACTAGACTGCGAGAGATCAGACTTTAACTGCTTGATTTGCTCGGTCAGTTCATTATGGTTGTCAGATTCAATGCCTAAAGCTCTTGCTAAGTCCATTATTATCCCGCTCTGCACTGCTTTCGTAGTTGGTCTTCCCTGACCTTCCTTCTGTAACGTGCAGTACACTCTCTCTTCATTTTCATTCACCTGCATTGCAGTAATTTATAACACACTCAGACTCAATCTCATATCACATTCACGATTGTGCTAGCTAGCGTATTATTAGCAGTCAGTGCTTCGCTCACACTTACAGTGAATTGAGCTTGTTTCATGTCGCGAGAAAGATCGGCGATTTTTTTCCTGAGCTCAGGATAAGGATGATGGTGAAGTGAAGAGTCGATCAACGAGAGCCAACTACCGATAGCTAGCGTGCGCTCCTGGAGATAAGCGGAGAGGGACAGGCAATTAATAAGAACAAAAATCTTGCTTCTGTTTCGGTAAACCGACATGATCTCGTTAGCCTTGGCTAAGTCTCCGGCAATTCCCTTCAAGGCGGTCTGTACGGAGGCAGGGAGAATGTCGGGAGATGAGCAGGTGCGCAGGACCGTGTTGAGTACGTTCTGGAGGCGCGTGGCGTAGCCGCTAAAACGGCGTGGATTCTCGAAGAAGCCAATGCCTTTGTTGTCAGTGGCGGTGGTGGTGAGGTCGGAGAGTGAGCGTTTGATTGAGTCTACGGCGTCTGCCATTGAAAGTAGCGGCGTTGCCGCTGCTGCTGGTGACGTCATTTGATTTGACGGTGGAGATTGGCTTATGAATTGTCTCAGCGTTTTTAGAATTCAGTTATTATGAGGGGAGTGTTTTGTGTTGTGTTCTGTTAATTAACTGCCGCGTTTTGAGTGAACGTTGGTTTTGGAAGGCGGGGGAAAAGAGTGAAGGCTCCGTTGACTTTGACATAATTGGGCGCGGACTTCGTTGCAGGTAAAATTTGCGGGTCACGTCCGCAACCCCGGTTTGGAAAAACAGAAAAACAGAAAAACGGAAATTTGACTAATTTTTTTCCTGGACTATGGCACTTAACACTTATCTTCTGTCAATTTGAAACATCATATTTAATAGTAAAAGATGACATATTCTATTAAATTCTAATAAAACTATACAATAGTTTAAATTAATTGGGGTTAAGATGAGCTTTTTTTTTTATAATTTAACATATTATATCAATTTCTATTAGTTAAGGGGGTTTATTTTGAAATTTAAAGGAACAAGCGTCACATCCAATTTGAGTTTGGTAGTAAATGTTTCTCACTTGTAATTGAGGGAGGATTCTACATTGATAAATTGATATATTTTTTCATTCAAAAGATAAATGAAATAAAAATAAAAATAAAAAAGGTAATTAGATGGAACTATTGGTATAATTGTAGACTCATGCACTTAGATTAGGGGATATTTGGGGAATTTGATTTTTTTACTGTTCCCTTGACCACATTTAAGTCTAAAAAAAATTCAAATTCTATTGTTTTCTTTTAAACTTAAAAAAATAATAGTAATAACTTTATATATGTTGAATGCTAAGCTTATTGTAAAAAATAAAATTATGTGTTGTAGAAATTCAAACCAAGCCTCCAAAGCCATTAAATAACATTTTTATCGTTAAATTAACTAATGGCATTTTGTTTTGAGAGTGGAACTATGGTACCCCTTCAAAGTCTTCTTAAATCCTCTACTCTGATTCAGCCGCTGTAGTTTCTTGGGACATTTCAAGTAGTTTCGTGCGATGAGATTTTACTTACATCCTTGGTCGTGTTCGGGCATTGGCTTCTAAGTCATCCATTATTATCAGGCATGTTTTTCGAAAAACTACATTTGCTGTTGACTTTATGGCCAATTGAGCTTGTATTCATAAGACTTTGTTAATGGTTTTTCAATCATGGTGATCTTCCAACTGATTTATCAAGTATTCTTCATTTGGATACTCTTGGAATTTCATACATTCGGCATTAATCACCTTGATTTGTATTGATTTTATTTGACTACTAAATTATTTACTTTTCCTGGAAGGGTTGATTTATGTTTCCCTTCTTATGTTCTTTCATTGATTGATTTATTTACAGGTAGGGGTCCGGCCTAACCCCCCACCTTCTTGGTGAATTATCAAAAAAAAAAAACTTTTATGTACAAATGTAAATAAAATTAACCCAATTTTTTTTCATTTTCTTTAATCTATAATCTGTATGTATTACCAAAACTTAAAACATCTTTTTCTTTTTTTGAGAAGTTAAAGATAACATCTTGCAATAGTTGGAACGTCTTTCATCATATAAATAAACCCTCATATAATTGACAAGTTTGAAATCTATGCCTAGGTTGAATCATTTGTTGCAACTTGAGAAATAAAAAAAAAAGAAAAAAAAACTTCTGCTTCTCTTATATAATTTGTTTATAAACATTAATTATAATATTTTAATTGTATAATTTATTTATAAAAATTAAATATAATATCAGTAACAATTTTATATAACAGTACTTAAAAAAATATTAAACTCCTTTGCTCTCCCTTCTATCACCAAAGGTACAGAAAGAGAGACCCACGAATTGAGAAATTGGGAGAGGAGTCTCAATCGTCGAATATGGGTCGCTATTAAATAACCGAGATCCATCTACGAGACTACGACCCCGTGCCAAATTTTAGTCAGTCACAGTCGATCTATTTTCGTCTTCTTCGAATTGTTGTTTTTCTTTCACAGACTCGTAAAATCCCAACAAAATCATAGTTTTAATCTACAAATGGATCGGCTAAATATCCTTCTTCTGGGTCTCCCTCTCTTTCTTCTCTGCAGCGACCTCTTAAATCTTTTCACTCCTCCGCCGCCGCCGCCGCCAAAATCCGCTTCCCACCACCACCATAAACCGCCTATACCTTCAGAAAACCTAACCCCAGACTTTCCTTCACAGGTATTACCATTTACTCTCTTTGGATTCAAATTGAAACCATAGCTTCCGTTATGAGAAAAATTATTTCTTTTAAATTTTCTCCAAAATTTTCTCCAAGACTCATTAAAAAAATATTTTTTTTTTCAAAGGAGGGCTTTTGTTTATAGTATGTTTCTTATTAAGAGTTTCTGATATCGTTGTTTGCAGAAAATTGTCGGAGGAATTGGGTATGGCAGTACTGTTAATATCAACTTTTGTGCTTCTTGCTCTTATAGGTATGGTTTGTGTCGTTTTTTTTCTTTTTGGGTTTAATGGTCTTGATTATTAGTGTACATTGGGTGCAGTCTCTGTTAATGGTAGATGCGTTTATGATGTGATCTTTTTTTTTTTTTTGGTCAGAATTGTGATGGGAACTATTATTAAACGAGAGTAACGTGCTTAATTGCCTTGATATTTGCTTAAGACTAGTATTGATAAATTTACCAACATTTAGGAATATATACTTATAACCCATTTGGAAGAATTAGACATTAGCTCATACGGTATGGTTATGTCTACACAAGCATTTTTGTTATTGTGGGGAAGTATAGAAGCTCAGTAGGGTCATAAGGCAAACCTACTCATTTAGCAGCACGTGATTTTTAAATGCTTTAAGTGTTCATCTGTGGATGCTCAAGCTCTTTCTTTTTGGTAGGCTAGGCTTTGCAACATCAATATATTCAATCGTTTTAGTTCACTCATCAAGAAACTGAGATAGATTCTAGAAAAATGCTGTAAAGAAAATTGTAACCTGTTTCAGGGGCACTGCAATAACAATGAAAAGGATGTTGGAGACTCAGTTTCCTGGGATTGATGTGGTCCTTGCAAATTATCCCCCACCCCTGCCAAAGCGTCTACTTTCTAAAGTGGTGCCTGCTGTTCAGATAGGGGTTATTGGGATCGTAGTGGCAGGCGAACAGATTTTTCCGATGCTGGGAATGACACCACCTCCATGGTATTATTCGCTGCGTGCCAATAGGTTTGGGTCCATAGCATCTACCTGGCTTATTGGAAACTTTTTGCAGTCCTTCCTCCAAAGCTCTGGGGCTTTTGAAGTTTACTGTAATGATGACTTGGTCAGTGATCTCTCTATCTAGCTCGCTGTCTTTATATGTCAAAAGTAACTGTTGTTACTACTGATGCCTTTTGCTAGTCTATTGATAGTTACTGATCATTGAAATATTAAACAGGAGAATGATGCAAATAAGCTTGCAACCACGTAAAAATCACTTTGACTGCATTGGGTATAGTGTTTAGAGGGGCTTCTTATGCTTGATTCTGTTCATTGTGCAGGTCTTCTCTAAACTGAAGGAGGGGAGGTTTCCAGGCGAGATTGAGCTAAAAGATCTTGTTGCCAAACAATTGGCTTCATCAAGACTTGTGGATGGTGTTGGAAGTGTATGGTCCTAGTTCATTCACTGGACATTGAGGGTTGGAATCAAAGGATTGACTGAGAGCCTTGTACAAGATTTCATTATCTAGGTTGTTATGGCAAATATATAAACAGATTTTGATGCCACTATCATAATGAACATTGGCTCTGTAAAACATGTCGACAACAATTACTTTTCCAGCAGGATTGAAATTTCTGATTTTCAGCCCTTATCTTTACTCGATGCTATCAAGATTTCCCCTTTTCCAATGTAACCCAATATCTCTTTGAAAGCCTGGGATATTTCTTTTAAGAAATCCCATAACTTGCAGCTTTTGAGAATATAAGTCGGATGTCGTCGTTCTCTGTTGCTTTTTTCGTTTTTATATTTCAGTCTCTTTGGCGGGCATTTTCCTTCGATGCACCTTTACCGTTTGGAAGATGATGAGTAAACCCCCATTGGTGGGCTCACCGTGAAGGAAGATGATGTATTGAGATATCCACTGCCATTAAACCCACAATCTTGACGTCTTAAACTATTTGGTAAGCGTAATTTTATTATTGCATTAGTTGGTTATATACAGAAGATTTATGCAATTCGAGGAGCAAGGCCACCCAAAAGTCTAGTCGACGTATCAATGCCGCTGCTACACACCCAACAATAACATAGAACTACCAGCATAAGCAGGAAACGTCGGTGGAGTGTGCCCACCAGGGGAAGAAAACTTCCCAGAAATGAATTTGATTCCACGTTTATCATCACAGTTTCTGCTTTAACTCAGACGCACAAAGCGACCTCGTAAACCACTGGCCAGCTCATTTCCATTCTCAACTCGCTTGGTTTCCTTCAGATGCCCGCACCACAGAGATGCAACACAGTCAAGTGGTTGAAACAGCTTTAAACATAATACACAAAAGTTACTTGATTTTACTAATTGGAAATTCCAACCAATCTGCTGTTTTGTTGGCCTAAAACAGTTAAATTATCGGACAATTTTCACCATAAACAAACAGAAGGTCACTGAGCTGAAGGCGAATCTATTTCAAATCAATGGCTAGTCAATATACAAAAGACCTTGAATAACATTGGCAGAAGAAAGCATAAATGAAAAAATCACATTTGTTGAGAATAGAATGATGTCAATTTTGTCTCTAAACAAGCATCCAATGCTATTTTCAATCCATGCATCAAATGCGATCGGTTTAGCCTTTATTTCTTCTCTTGAACTTAGAACTGAGGAAATAGGCAAATGTCAAATTGTGGAAGCCATGAGTTGCAGTCCGCTCTTCAAAAGCATCACCAGAAGAGCTTCTAGTACAGATAAACCTGCAATTAATATTGACGTCAAAGTGTTGCGTGTAGTTTCTATCACTGATGCTGGGAAAGTGTATAAACAACCATGACAGCAATGAGAATTTTTAGCTCTTGGACATTAAAAAAATTGCACCTCTCTTCAAACCTATATTCTGCTGATATCACGACCAAACACAAAAGTTGTAGCCCAGTTGACGGCTACATAGAATCTGTTCCTCCAGCTAACCACCCTAGTTAGGTATGCTGAGCGCCAGACAAGCCAACTGAGGAATCCCGCCGAAGATAAACCTTTTGATTCCTGTCGAAATTACTCCACAAGTGAGTCCACATTTTGGTTTACAGCTCAAGAAAGAAGGGGTTAAAGTGCTTAGAGATTCACCTTATTTTGCCTTAAGTCCACGAGTGCTTTGTAACTGCCAATTGTTGCCATGCTTCCCAGATGCCTGTAGACAAATGGGTCTCCAAGTTCCATGTCCTTTGCACTATTTGCTCGCCCACCACCAGCTTTGCCAATCCTGTTCAATAGACTAAAAAGGTATTTTCCTTGCCTCTCTGCAACCTGTTCAAAATGCTTGTTAAGGAACACACATCGAAGAACCAGCACCAGTTCCTAGCAAGTAAGAAAGATGGCTTCTGGAAAAGATGAAGCTGTTCGTAGCTTACCTGGGCCAAAGCTGGAAGGACGGTTTTACCGGTACTTTCCAAATACCCACTGCAGTCACCAACTGCAAACACATCTTGGACAGACGGAACTCGTAGCCATTCATCAATACCAATCCTTTTGGACATACATAAATAAATGAATAATTAGCAGCCTCCATGTAAAATATTCTCTGCTCCAAAGCACAGATACAAATTTGATAAAGATCCAAAAGATGAAGGATATCTTGAAAGTATGGCATTTGCTGGAAACCACATAAGAAAGCAATGAAAATCCTTTCTATTGTGTAAACGGTGGCAGTGCTGCATGTTCAAACTTGAATAATTCTAAATGTGAAGAGAATTTTGCAAAACCCAAAGGGTCAACTGAATAAAGATCCCACAAATTCAAAAACAGGAAAGTGATTTTTACCTAAGCATTTTCAGATATATCCAAACATTTTTCTGGCTGGCTAACGAAACAAGTTTTCCACAGACACACACACACACACACACACACAAATATTTTCTAGAAAGAATTTTTAGGAACTAAACTTAAAATTTCTACATAACTTGAAAACTTTAAATAGATGCAATTGAGGAAAGTGTATTGCAGCAAGCAAAAAAGTATACGTAACCTACCTTCCACCAGGGGACTTGGGTAAATCCAGGGACTTTACAAGAGTTGACGGACCAACACCCGTAGACCATACTAACAGCCCATATGGTACCTCTGTGCCATCATTAAGGATTAGCTTCTGGGAATCAACATCCTTGACAATCCCACGCACAAGACGAACTCCTGACTGAGAAAAACTAGTGAATGAGAAGATGAAATATCCAAATGAATTGTGAGTCAACAATGTCCCAACATGCACTTTTTAAGAATAGAGAAGTGATCTATATTACTCAATTGTGAGTAATTCCAAGCTTACAGTTGAAATGAATTCTTCACATAATCCTTTATATCAAAAGAATTTTAGTTTACTTATTCTCATTAGTTGCCGTACAGGCAATGTATCTCACAAAGCACAGAACTCCACTAGATATTTCAAAATCAGACTAAGAAGAGAGAAATTGACAGCGACCATATGTTTCAGGTACAAACCTCAGTACCTTTGCATTTATAAAATTTTTCTCACCTTTGACAACTGCGTTGTAGCATAGTGCCTGAGTCGATCGTCAAAGGAAGATAATATCTCATTTGCCTATGAAGATGACAACAACTCTGGTTAAATCAAATCAGTAAATATTTGGGAACTCTAAATTGGGGACTTCAGTGCAAGAATAACCCTAGATATGCCATAACAGCAATTACAGACAATTTCAGCCAAGAAGCTTGAATAGATTGCATTAAATCTGTTAGAACCGTATAACAACAAATACATAGAATGAAGAAGAAGCCATTTGATTATATTTGATACCAAAATTGTAGTCCGACAAACCTCAATCAATGTAACATGAATATAATCTTTCACATGGGAATATCTTTGCCGAACATCTCTCATAATGAAATCACTAAGTTCACCACTGAACTCAACTCCTGTGGGACCACCTCCCACAACAACACAATGTAGGAGTCTGGATTTTTCTTCTTCTGATATCCCTGCCTCCACACCAAACAAGAAAGTACAATTTACTTTGGAATCTCATATCAAATGATTCTTCAAACAAGATGACCACAACAACTTACCAGGAACATCAGACAGCATCAAGTTCAGGAGTAGCTTCCTACGAATTTCCTGAGCATGATGAACTTCACGAAGAAAAGTTGCATTTTCTTTCACACCATGGATTCCAAAAGTCGAGGCCTCTGCTCCCAATGCTATAACCAACTTGTCATATGAGATTTTAAACTTCCACGGCTCCAAGGTCCTTAATTCATCCGTCACAGTCTCGCAGTGCACCTTCATCACCCAAAACCAATTTTCTTACAATATCGCTCTACATAAGCTAAAATCTTCAACATTTCATAGTTGTAACAAATGCTACATCATTCAGTAAGCGAATATTTAACCAGAGAAATAATCAAACTTTAACATACAGAACCCGCATTTCCATCCAATATCATCATAGAACCACAAATAACTCCAATTACTAAGCTAGATCCATCAAAACCCTGTATTTAACTCATGAATTTAGAACAAAAAGTTACAAAATTTTTTTCAAATTCTTTTCAAAGAGCCACTGCAAACTAAAATTAGCAACAGTACCCAGAAAAGGGAAAAAAAAAAAGGATAAAACAAATCGAATCATTGAAAAACAAAGAAGCAAAATCACACCACATGATTATCAGTATCGATGCCAGCGCAATGGGAGAGGAAAAAGTAAGACCCGGGTTCCCTCGAAATAGCAGGCTGAATCCTGGCAATGGGTTCGGCCACAGACCTGAACTCAAGCGTGCCGACGCAAGTAGAGGCCAAAAGAGGAGTAAACACCATGTGATTCCTCGGGGACACGCAAACGACGTCGTATAAACTCGTATCTATGCCCTTCATCAGCCTGCACCCCGCCCAGCCAGAGCCCAGCACCACCACCCTGGGCTTCTCATTTGCCTTAGTGGGCCCCAGACCCGAGTACTGCGTCACCTGCACCGTCGACGGTGACGCGTCAGTTGTGAAGTGTGAGAGGCAAGTGAGAATCAAGTTGGAGGGCATTATTATTGATGGTGATGAATATGAATACGATTTTGCTGTGGGGTTTCTGAGAAGATGCTTGAACAAAGACATAACGGAAGCTGCTTATTTGGTTTTTGCAGAGACACAAGCACCGAACACAACAGAGAGATAAGTAAGTGGTGCTGCTGCTGCTAAGTGCTAGGCGGTTCCGATAATTTTGGGTGTAGTTTCTCTGCTTCCAGATCGTTGACGCAGACAATTCTGAATTGGTTACGTGGCGAATCAAGCATGCGCCAGAGGCTTGATGGCGTCTTCTGCGTTGTCGTATGTTATGCTGCACGTGCAGATGAACGTGCTGCCACGTAAGATGAGCTGTTTTCTTTAGTGAAGAAATTACAAAGCCTTTGCTTTTAGTTGTTTGTTGCTAGAGTACTTGATGAGCAAAGAAGGATCCGAAACGAATTTGATATAATGCATCTCGGCTCTTTCAGCTGTTTATTATGTACTTCATAAACACTTGCATTGCGTACATAACAGTATTCTATCAAATACCAATCCGCTCCTTTATTCTCAATAAGTTGTACATGTCTTGAAGCAAAGTCAAGATTTTATTTCAATGATAATACACATCACATTAATTAACATTTTAATTCTTGTCCCTTGGTGCGCCAACTTCATTAGGAGGAGCAGGAGGAGTATGCCCCGGGTTAGGCCCGGGATCATGATAATCCAGTACCTCGGCCGTTAGGGAAACTGAAACTTTGTCCGATGTTGAGCTCCCGCAGCTGTCATCAATGTCCATCTTCAAAGATCTTCCCTCCATCGCCAACAACTCTTTATTTCCTGAAAACTTCAATTATTCCGTTACTGATAAAAGGTCATAAACTACCAACAGTATTCTCACCACGTTATGTATAATAAATATGGGCATTCTTAGGTGCGGTTGAAATTAATGTATATGAAAAATTTTTAGGTGCAGTTGCTGCACGTTTTAAATTGCAGACTATCAACCCTTTATGAATGTGAGCGTGTGTGATTAAATCGCATTCTACAATATTTGGACATTCCTGTATGTATGTATTTACACAGAAATACATTTCTCCAGCCATCTTATGAGCCTCTTCAATGGCACTGAAGTTGTGGATTAATCATTACATGTCCTTAATTTTGTAATTAGGAAACATGCCTGAGACCGGAACTGGAATGGTGTTTCGAGCCGAAGCCATTGCAAAAGCAGACATGCTCAACACACAGAGAATGAGGCGTATCAAAAATCCCATTGCTCTTCGCTTTCTTTGAGGTGTATATTATAGGATTGGGATGTGTAATATTGATAATACTACAGCTCTGCATATATAGGAAAAAATCTGCACCAGAATAACAGAATCTCGATCAATGGCCAAGATTGACTGCTGGAAAAACAATAATGATAAGGTTGTGATTGTACCATTGTCGTTATCCCACAATTCACCTCAGCCCTTAATATAGAGAAAAGCACGCGTATCAGCTAGATATGTTCGGGAAGGTTCATTTGATCCTTTGATGCTGGTGAGCGAGCGTCCAAATTTCAAACTACAGCTTTCCGGCCAAGACTAAATCCGTCGAGGCATTAAGTCGAACGGTTTGGGGTTTTCATCAAGGATCAGGATCCTGAACTGATTTTCATATGAGCAAATTATGTTAATATAATTGATGGTTAATAAATTAAAAAAAAAATAGTTAAATCATAATCATTCACTAATATTAAAACACAAGTGGCACAAGATTTGTAAAAGATCAAAAGTGTTCAGATCAGGAGAGGATAATGATTCTTTTATCAAACATATTTATTTCTATCTTACAAAAATGAGTGGAGAATGTACATTTTTTATGCAAATGTGGCAACTGTTCCTTAGATCATATTCACCTCCATGTACACATAAATGATGGGTGGACACATGTCGTTAGATTGAGTGTCCAAAGCAAAATTCTAAATTCATATCACTCATCGTTTATAAATAGAGACATATCTCTAAGAAAAAAGAGATCTTTGGCCTCCAAAAGTAATGTTCATACTTAGAGAGAGAAACACATTTTCTCCATTTTTTCTCTCTATTTAATCTTGATTAAACAATAACTTGTGCGTCAAAGTGCTTTTTTTAGATACTCACCCATGTGGATTCGAGGCCAATAATTGTAACAAGTTCTCCACAAATCAAAACTACGACTGAAGGTAAATTCCAGCCCCTTCACTCTTGCATTTTATTTAACTTCACGACTCTTTTTGGATACTGATACTGATATGAGAATTATTAACCATTAGTGCAAATATATTTACTTCACATATGAAGAAAAAAGCAAATTCTTGGCAAATGGTTTGCAATGAATGAGAAAGTGATTAATATTACCTCGTAATGGACCTTAAGTAGACAAATTTTTTAAGGATATATTACGTAAAGCACGAGGTAAATTTGTGAAGATAAAAAAGAGTATTTTCAGCTAATCGAATTAATTCTTTAAAAAATTTCAAACATAAAAAAGAAATAACTCCTTAAAAGAACTTCAATCTTTACTCCCACAACTCAAAATTCGAATTTTGTTCGATAGAGTAAAAAAAATTTTTTTTTTCACCTCCATAAGTTCAACTTTAAAAGGTAAAATGGCATTAATTAAAAAAGTTATTTCTGGCGGCAGCGTAGTAAAGTCATACCAAATTAATTGGCACTGAGATGACACTAGTCACATAGATCAAGTCCGCAGAGTGAAGTAAATTTGAATATTGAAGTGCAGCCTTTTAAATTTTAACTATGGGCACACGACAATTGGTAAACTTACTGATTTATTTTCTTCTCCATGATCGGCATAGTTGGTATTCGATAACACACACAGAGTTAGAGCGTACGTTTTATTTGGTACATAAAACGAAGACACTGTGTATCAGCTCCCTTGCACAAGCCAAAACGGGAGCATGTGACTTGTACATTATTTATGCATACATTTTTTTTCCCTATGATGGTCAAGAGGTAATTAAAGCATGCATCACGAGGCATGTTTCTCAGCCTTTCCGGCCACCGCCACCTCTGCCGCCCCTCGAGGGAGGATCATGCCCGTGGTTCGCCGATGGCTCACCGTAATCAGCGAGGTTCGCCGTCAAAGACCTTCTTGATCCCATGGCTACCATCTCATCATGGTTCCCTGTTAATTAGATGCAACCGGTAATAAGATATTTGTCTCACTAAGCTTAACAATAATATATTTTAGCAGTCCTCATTTTTGTTTTTTAAAAAAACAAAATTAAAATATCTCCATAGTTACTTCTGTTGGAATTAAAATTACCGTCACTTTTTCAAAGGCAAAAGGGTATTATATTTTTACCACCGCTCATCGACAGGTAATCTTTTACACTAACACTAACACTAACATACGTAAATGATAGTCAAATTTTTTAAGTCAGTTTTGGAAGCATGAGAACTCTTACGGACTAAAGGGGAATTTTAATTACCCCTTAATATAACAAGAGTTGTTGATGATTTAAAACAAACACCGCAGATTTAATTAAATCATTGAAAAATGAGCTAAACTATGCATTTGTAGATGAAGCAAGGACAGTCTCTTGTGGAAGTATAATTCAATATAGTAATAGAAAATAGAAAATCTAGGCGACCAAATTGAAAGAATCTAGCTGGCTGGCTTATTGTATCTGCACGCAGTACAATACAGCCCTCATCAAAACGTTTATGATCATTCACGCATGCACACTTGATTAAAACGCAAATAATTATGCTTAATTAAAGAGGATTAAATGGGCATTTAGCTAGAAATAGAAATGTTTAAACACTTCTTTTTAAGATATAAAAGCGTTTTTTAATCCTTTTCTGCAACTTTGCAAGTGTTGAACAGGTACACTAATGCCAAAAATTATATGGTTCAAACACAAACTTTGAAGGATAGGATACGCATGTGAAAAGAAGAAGAAACAAATAAATGCATGAACTTGTTTCGATGAAACGACTAATATCGAGAGCCCTAAAAGGCAAAAGCAGAAGCAAATTACATACCTGAAATGAAAAGAGTGTTTCTTGCAGAAGCAAAAGCAAGCAAAAGATAGAAACAAAACCAAACTCCAATTCCACACCCCATCTCTGCTTATTAATTTGCTGGTGACTTGTGGTTGTTTATGCGAATGCGGTGGATACAGAAGAGAGGCCATTTATAGGCGTGGGGCATGAGCCACAGCCCGGAGCCTAGAAACACGTGGCAGAAATAAAGCCAATTTTAAGAGTTGACGATTGCAAAATAGTGGGTGCACGTTCGATGCATGAATTGTTCAATTCATATTGGCATCTCAGCCGTCCATTCTTCAGTCAACGAGGGCTCTTCTCGCCTCCTTTTCTTGAAAAGGACAAGGCGTTGGCTTGTTATACGAAAAAAGTCATCGTGATATAATGTGAAAGCGGAAATTAATATAAAGGAAAGGACACCAGGATCCCCTAGCTTCCTTGTTAAACTCTCAAAATACAAGGTTAAATTCTCAAATGAACAAGAAGACCTCCCCTTCTCGTTATGAATTCTATTTATTCGATGAAAATGAGAGCATTAACATAAACGTCCTCAATGATAATGCACTATCACCCTCAATATAGGTTTGTTCCATTGAACTCTTAGGAAGATAATTGTCTAAAAAGTAAACAGTTATATTCATCTTCTCAAAACAAAAATGAACATCCAAAGTTTCTTTCATTGGTGAATTTTATTTAATAATTAGATGCATATAGGGTTACTGAGGTTAAAGTGCCATACTGCTTTAATGTCCTCGAATATGAAGTACTTTCCTTATCTAAACACTGTAGGTAGGGATGCCAAATGATCTTAAATCCTGATCCCGAACTATTTAGGACGATATTAGTTGGTATTTTATGGCCGAATTTTAAAAGCAGGTGGGATTTGGGACTTAAAAAAATCCCAATTTAATGTGTGGGAAGGGACCAGGATCTAAGTCGCGGGTCCCGTTTGTCATATGTAATTTTTGGAAAAAATACTATATTAATAAAATTAAAAGTAAGTAAAATTAAACTAATGGTTAATCAATAGTGATTCAAATAGCATTACAACAATATACTCTAGGTCTAAGTAACAAACACAATCCCATTTGTTGTATTATTTTTAGTTTAATTAAATAAATTTAAAACAAAAATATTAAACTGGAAACCTAAAAGTATTTTAACCTAAAACTAAAACACAGCCGCGTGTTGCTCATCCTCAATTTTTGCTCGCCTTCAGCCACCTCATCTGGCATTTCGATAAGTTTGTATTTGACTTCTCTTTCTTTATATTTGAATATAATTGTATTGGAATTTTTATTATTTTTTTCAAATAGATTGTATTTGATTCATAAATTAAGTTGATTGTTTATTGCTTGCTTTTCGGAAAGATCATTGTTTATTATTAATTAAATGGGATATTTAGGACATTCGGGCCATTTGGTCCGGGACGGTATTTTGAGTGGTTTGGGATTGGTCCAATTTTTTCTCCTATTTTTACTACTTGAGACCGGACCAGGATTGTCAAATCCGGACCATCCTAGATCATTGCCATCTCTAAACTTAACTAATTATAATAAAATAGGGTCTGGATGGTGGAGTCTAATTGTCATTTAAAATAATTTTAAGATTCCGATTGTTCTTCAATAATAAAAATCTGGATTGCCTCTTATATATGCTATTGGCAAAATAATACGTAAGAACTTACAATTATGAGTGCTTTTAAATTTAAAGAGATTTGTTTTTGCTTTCTTCCTGAACTTTGATCTCTACCATCAAAAGTCAGAAACTCTTGACTTTTTTTATCACTACAGCTTTGTCCATGATTGTGATGCTTGCCAAACACTAAACACACGGTGGATAAATGATCATTTTACTTTGATATCGACTTTCAAGCATGTTGTTTCCTTTTTGGGTAATGGGTTCATCGTATATAGGGGTGTTAAGCCATTGGGAGTCAAAAATAATTATTGTTTAAAGAGTAATTTAGGAAATTTTAATCCCACCCAAAATCTTACAAGTAAAAAATATCAAATAAATAATAAACAGAAAAATAGATAGAGAATAAAATCAATCACGGAAAACTTATATCCTGGAAAAAAATCACTGCCGCCAAGGATGATGAAAGAAAAATTTATTATGTGAAAAATTATTACAATCATTTTAGTATTCTTCTCACACACAAAATTTCAATAACGCTCAATTTTTCAATGAATCTACTGTTTCTCTCGCATTAAAAATTATCTATTTGTAGGAGAAGTATTTCTTTTCTTATATTTGTTGTACTTCTTCTTAAATAAGTCAGATTCCAAAAAAAAAATTATTTCTTAAATAGGAATCCTAATAAATAAAAAAATATTATAAGAAATCTTTATTGAAAAATAAACATATTTCCTAAGAGTGATTAAAGAGCCATTAGCTCACACGATGAGCAGTAATATTGTCATAAAAATATACGTGACAGAAGAAAGAACGCGAAACTACATTATTAAACCCCGCACGCACCTGGCATCGATCAATCAGTTTGGTCAAATCATTTCTTTAAAGGACATAATTATTCTCAATTAAGGTGTTTGTCATTTCATTAGTTATTTTTTAAGTTTTATTTCTTAATTACATGCATGCTGCGTATTATCTATAATCCAAAAACAAAGACCTTGTGCTGAAATCTTAGTCTAATTAAACAAGGGTTATGTAGGACGTGAGTATGGTTTGGTTAATGTGGCATAACGTTTGCATACGGTATCAGTTTATTCGTACGCCACTTAAAAAGTTTTTGAAGAGTTTTACAAAACCCATATCTAGATTTTTTTTTCCTTCCTTTTATCCCCTCACACTTCATGTGTTTCAGTCATTTTGGCCACAACGTTTATCTTCTTCTTGTTGGATCTATTTGTCACATATTATGGACTGACATAAATATTTTTATTATTTTTTATGTTTTATCGAATTAATACGTGATTAATGTCAAATATTAATGAATAATTCTAATGGACTCATTTATTAAGTTTTCAAATAGTATGTTAATTAGTCTAATTTTATCATACCCTATATAGTAATATTTTAGCTTATAACGAGATAGGCAACTTTGTACTAACATATGAAAGATCTATACACTCAATCATAATATTTGAGTGACTTCAGTCTATTGGGAGTTCATTGTTCACAAATCTAGAGTAAGAGTATAATGCACCTCTCTCTCACTTTCTTTGGCGATTGAGTGTATGTGCAATGCATGAGGAAGCTTGATTTGCAGTTGAGATCGAAGCTAAAATTGCTACAAATCAGAAGAAGAAAACACTTGATTCACGGGCAAGAAGCAAGCTGAACAGCAAGCCTTGAATTTATGGCCAATCAAAGTGAATCTGAAATTTTTGCCTAATGCATGTGTTTACTTGGAAATGCAAGATCAAAGGTCGATTTCAGCACTTCTGTCATTCTGTTCCAATTGCTCGTTTTAAGTATTAAGTGTTTGGTCTTCTTCAACCTTTCTTTCAAGTCGACCTTTCAATTCACATTCTCGATGGCCTTTGCCAAAGATTTTTTTAGGGGGAAAAAAAAAAAAAAAAAAACCGTCGGTAGGAGCCTGGAGTGGAGTCTGTACGTTGCAAGTTACTGTTGGCTCCATTCTAAATTGCAATGATCATGAATCGGGACCGAAACCATTTAAGTTTGTCAACTTGCTTATTTGTCGTGGACACCATTTTGTAATATGATGATTAGCTACCAAAAGCAACATTTAGATCACAGAACAGATGCTATGTATGCCATCAGCAATAAATTTTCTATAAACTAATCATCCGGTGACTGAAAGGCCGGGGTTTGTCAGTTCTAGTTTTGCACCATATTTAGTGACTGATACATTCCATAATGGAATTGTTTTCCTGTATCAGAGTCAAAACTAATTTGAAGTCTCCCTCAACCCACCAAATATGCTGCTGCCTTTCACGGAAGGCTAGGACTAGAAGCACTATCTTAGTGCAGTGCTTTCACTAGAGTGAATTGTTACACTGTTTCGCCTTTGATGGCACTTGGCTTGTTCGAGTACCATGAATATGCATTATGCAATCGCAATCATATGACTTCACAAGCCTCCAAAAGTGTCAAATAAACAGAGGTTTTGGCGTTTTACCCATCACAATCGACATGCAACCAACCTACTCTTGAACTAAGTCATCAAATTTCCTTAATAGCAAAATAAGATTGACCGTGGCCAAACAAAGTACACATAACCATCAACTGATCCACTACTGAGATCACTCATGCTTATTAAACTGAAAACCAAGTCCTAATAGAAACAAATGAGGTTACTTAAGCAGAAGTTTCCATTACAGATATGTTCAAATACAATCCGAACCCATTAGAATATAAGCAGGTGCTTCAGTAATGAATAGAGGTTAAGATAATAAGTCACTCTAATGACTCGTGGTTACAGACGCCACACATCTTAGTTCCAACTTCAAACACCTCAAAATCCATCATCGTCAAGAATTGTATATAATGGTAGATAAAATGCTCTTGCTACAAAAACAATTAGCGGGCTATCATCATCTTTTCTTAAAACCATATTTCTTACGTTCGTAAAACAGGTCCGTTTTCGCACTGCCCAAATTGACAATTTTTGGACAACCATCCCTGTCCTTCTCTTGCTGTGTGCACTCTTTGCAGTAGTATGCATCAGAGATTCCCACCCCTCCACAGATGACACATCGACCCTGAAAGGAACCATAATTGCATTCATCACAGACTCGCACAAGGGTGCAAGGACGCACATAGGAATCACAAATCACACACTTCCCATCACATTTCTCGCAGAGCCTTCCAATGGCTATCCCTGGTTGCTTCCTGCACATGATCAAATCAGGATGATGCTTGGCCATGGTTTCTACGACAAAAAGCTGGTAGCTCCTATAAGTTCTTAGGACCTGCAGATATATCCACAATCAACAATGTTATGCTCACCAAATACCCAAACTTAAGACGCAAAACGAGAGAGGGGGCTAAATTTATCAGAATTTTGATTCTATCTTGGAAAACAGCAAAAACCGATCACTAATTACGAAATTAAGCAGAAAAAATCAAACATTAGTAAAACAAACAGAACAGAACAAGATTATGTTCTTGTGGGCTTAAAAGCATTTTCAGGTCCCAACTCCACACCTATTAACTAATTAAGACCAATTGTTTACTAAACAAATATGATCTAACTAATCAACTCCCACGCAATAACAAAATTACAAAACGTTTTAGGAACCAAAAGCTAAGTTTTATACTATTCTTTTATTGTTCTCCGCATCCTCAGCAGCAAAGGTATTACTTTAAATCAATCTACAAACAATTAATTAAAAACCCAAAATCTCACAAACAAAGGAAAATGAAACAGAAGATTAACGCCAACAGGGTTTACTGGATACTAACCTGCACAGAAGACTCGAAGTCCAGATGCTAACGTCCGCTTGCTTGGAGAAGAAAATGTTGAGATTGCTTCGAATCAGCAAAGAGAGGGTTTTGTTATATGTTGAAAAGAGAATTTTAGGGCTTATCATAAAAAAAAAAAAAAAAGAGGTCATTTTTAGCGAACCCCCCAAAGGAAACTACTTTTAACTCCGTACCCTAAAATCTTTTTCCTTATACCACCGCGCACCCAAATCGGCAAATTCTACCGTTAGCTTTAACGTTTGAGGGCATTCATGGTATTTCAGGTATTAGATTGAGAAAAATTTCAAAACTACACATATTTTCTTTTGTTCTTTTTTGGATCGCTTCTTCTCTTTATTCACGTAAAGCAACAAAATCCCAATTTGTTGTCGCCTCCTCTGCCATCACAATGGTTGTCAACGGTGAAGCTATAAGCTACCGCAATCTCTGTCATCACTAACAAAAATAATTAACAGTGTGATTGAGTAAACTTTGAAATTTAGATCGACTTCTATAGGTTCGAGTTCTATCAAACACCTTTCTCTTTATAAATATATATTTTTATATATAGAAAGTGACTATTTAAACTCACTAAATCCTTCTCTACACCTATTTTAAAAGATAAATTTATTACTAAAAAATTTTAAATTTTAAAATTATCCTTTAGTAATATATTTTTCTCTCTACTTTACAATTGTGTATTCTCTCTCTACTCTCTATTTTACAAACTAAACACTCAATTTTGCCTTCTTTTGGATTTATTTTTTTGGTTTTTTTTAGTATATCATGATCTCTATTTTATACTTTCTATATATAAGAATTTTTTTTCTTGACTTTCATCAGCTTTTATGTTTGGCAGAAATTAATTTCTATATTTAGTGACTTTCATGGCTGATAAAAATTTGTTAATTTTCATTTTCAAATGACAGATTTTGTTTCTCTTAGTTAGTGATATCAATTATTTATAGGTAAAAGAATATATCTAAATGAATTAATGAGAATTTGTGAAATTGAGAAGAGAAAAAGAAGAAAGGGGTAATCAAATAAATTTTTAAAAATTATTTATATAATAAAATTCTTAATTAAAAAGAGGGCATGGAAAGGAAATTAGTGGGTTCAAATAGTCCTGCTTTTATATATATTAGGATGCAAGTTGATTTTTCTTCCACTAATTTATGAATATTGCTATTATTCTTTTAAATTTTATAATTCTTTCATACTAATTTATGGGTGAAGTTATTATTCTTCTAAATTTCTAAAAAATTGATAAATATTAAATCAATTTTACTGTATCTCATAATAATAATAATCATCCTCAACTTATAAATAATAGCCCCCACACATAGAATCATATTTTGTGAGTTTGCATGGTAATTTTGATAATTGACTTCTCTTCTACTAATTTGTGGATGAAGTTATTATTCTTTTAAATTTTTTATTTCTATCTAACTAGTTTGTGGGTGGGTTATTATTCTTCTTAATTTATAAGAACTTTGTGATTTTGTGTGATCTTCGGTAGTTTGAACTACGCAGCGAATTCCAAAAAAGGAAAAATCAAATGCTGGGCATTGCGGACATTTCATTAAATTTGAACCAAGCTCAGTTAACTTGACGGCAAAAATAAACAGAATGGTCGCGCGCGGCGAGATAATGAAAAACTATTGGGGGCACCTTGGTATTTGTCGTTTCTTTTGGGCGTTATCTAAAAATTACCCAAGAAAGGGCGAGTTTTCGGGCGGTGTTAAGCTCGAAATCGAGAACACTCCAGATATGGACATTGGGCTTGTAAACTTGGCCCCATCAATTTAGGATTTAGTTGGATCAAGCTGGGCCCGTAGCCCAATGTTAAATATTTGTTTAAACATCTGATCAGCGTGGAGTTGACCAAATATTTTTTACTAGTACATTTTTCATTTTTAACTTCTTCCCTCCATCAATTTTGGCTAAAACTGTATTTGATCAAAGATTTTAATACTATGTATCATGTTTTAGAAATGTTTAACAATTTTTAGACATTGTGGGTACTAACCAGTTCAATCGACCAGGTGATCATAAATGAGTTTAACACCTTAGTCACTTGAATTTGAGTAATAGTATGAGCTAATGAAATTATTTTTCATAAAAGCAATTAGAATAACTAACTATATTTGTCCAATTCTTTGTATTTATTTCAAATCTTTTTTATAAAAAAAAAAAGATATGAAAACTAACAGTATTTTCGCAGTTCTTTGTACATATTCTTTAGTTTTAAAAAAATGTCTGCTCAATAACTTAATTTCTCAACTTTGGCTCAAAACTTTTATGATTTTTGAATTTAGTGGCTGCTAGTATCCATGGCAGTATGCAATTGAATGGTAATAGCTAGGAAGATACAGTGGTGGAGAGGTACCATAGAGGACCTTTTTTTTCTTTTTTCTTTTTAGTTATTATTAGAGATGTGTTGTTACTAATCACTCATTATTGATTTTATAATTCTCTTATGATATAAGTTTCTCTATAATAAATTTTAAGTTTTTATTTAAGTAGTGATTATATGATAAGAAAATAAAAATAATTAAATCTTAACTACACGTTATTCTAAATATAAAAATGACACCAAAATCTTAGAAAGTTGAAAAGAGGATCTTAACTTCTTATTATCAAGGCGCCAATTGATCTACATCTCATAGTCGTCACTTACCACATGGCGATTATAATCACCAACACCGTGAGCTAGCACCATATCAACGTACTAATTAATAATTCCTTAAAAACTTTACCATGTCATATATATTACTAAGAGAAATTCTATAATATGTTAGAAATACTATGTTAGTCGTATAACAAGCAATGATGTTGTAACTTATGTACATTTATTTTAAAAAATTACTATGTAAGTGATGATTATATTAAATTTAATTATATATATCGTATATAATAATTGATTGTATTATCTCTAATATATTATAGAATTCCTCCTATTACTGATCGATCAATTAATGAAGATCTCTTTGCTTGTAACAATTAATAAATGAATATGTATAAAAAATAAAATAAAAATTATATGGTGGAGATATCCTCCTTTTATTAAAATGAGGTACACACTAAAATATAAAAGTTTTCTATTAATGGCATGTCGAATTATATATATATATATATATATGTATAATTTCAGCGCTACAGGCGCATGTATAATTTCAGCGCTACAGGCGCTTGTCGGTTGTATTAATTATTATAGCATGTAGCTGGTTAATAATTCTCAGTACGGGACCTGAAAACCAAGTTTTATTTTGTAGGAAACATCCAACTCCTCCACACCCATGGAATGCCATACACAATACACATGAAGTAAATAGAGACACGTGTCAACATATGAATAAAAACGGACATAGGCCCTCAACAAGTCTTCTATTTATACACACCCACACAAACACGCTCTCTACGATTTGTCTCTCCGAAAACAAGAACAAGTTTGGAAAGAAAAAGAAAATGCCTAATCTAGAATCTTACCCACCTGTATTTCGCCGGAAACACAACGATTTTGATCCGGATGAATCTGTACAAGATTTCCAAGAATGTTATCATTCAGATCCTGTGCCAAGCCTCGATCTTGGGAGCCTAAACCTGGAGAAGCTTGGAGATGCATGCAGAAATTGGGGACTCTTTCGCTTGGTCAGCCATGGGATTCCTGAAACTCTAATGAGCCAACTTCGGAGCCAAGCCAAGAATCTGTTTTCTTTTTCATTTGAAACCAAGCAGAGGCTGTTCACTAATAAACCTGCTGCTGTCTCTATTTACTTCTGGGGTACGCCGGCTCTTACTCCATCCGGGGCTGCCCTAGCTAGAGCTCCCCAAAGTATCAACTGGGTTGAGGGATTCAATGTTCCTCTCACTCAACTCTCTGATCGTAATCAGTACTTTCAAGGTCAACAAGACCCATTGTTTGATTCTTTCAGGTACAGTTTTCACTTCATTAATTTCTTCTTGTCCTTTTTGGTGTCATCATTTGCTTCTTGTGGGTATTTTACATTTATTTATTTAGATTGTTTTTTCTTATTTGCCTTATTCTTTGGTCAGCAATTAACCATGATCGTATGGTCAATGATAATCATATCCTGAATGTTTGCGCTAATGCATAGTCCGGTTCAGGGGCGGCTCAGCCCTTTGTCAGACTTAGGGTTTTAATTAGATCTTTTTTAAAATTTAAAATTAAATATATGTATTAACTTTACTATAAAAGTTAATTATTTAAGATCAATTTTTTTTTTTTACATTTTCAAGATGTAAAATTATTTATTTATTTATTTTTTTTACATTTTGCTAACATATCTTTCTCAAATGATAACAAAATGTAATCTGTCTTAAATAAATTTTTGACAATCTAATTTTGAAAAAATTCTTTTTACAAAAGTATTATTGACAATATTTTTAAAACAACTTCCTATGAACAAAGCACACAATTATTTTAAAGAAATAAAAACAACACCCAATGAACATAAAAATATTTTTCATAAAGAAATGAGACAACTAATTAACAAAGTAATTAAGAGAAGAATATAAAGATAAAACCTGAAAATTTGAGATGAAATCATAAATTAATTTTAATTGTTTTAAGTTTTAAGCATTAACCAATGACCATGAAAAAGAAGAAAAAGTAAACAACTGATTTTTTTTTAATAAAAAATTAATTGGTTGATGAGATAATACAATTAATTCACTTGGATAATATAAAGAATTATTAATCACTCAATTAATGACACATCATTTGGGATAAAAAATTTGGGATGTATAGTATTACTCATACTAAAAACAACAACCGATATAAACAAGCATACAGTTATTGTAGAAATTAAAAACAATACCTGATGAATACAATAATATTTTCACATAGAAATACGATAGCCAAATAGTAAAACTAATTAGGAATAGAGTAGAAAGTTAGAACTTTAATTTTTGATATGAAATCAAAAATTAAATTTGATGATTTGAGACTTTAAGCAATAAGCCGCTAATTCTTTCTCTAAAAATGATTTATTCTGTCATTGTTTTAAGAGAAAATATTGTTAACAGATAAGTTCACAAATGAATTTTTATTTTTTTAAGAAAAGAGGTTTAAAATGAATAAGTAATGTTTTAATTGAAATTTATTAATTTAACGTTACACAGAGATTTTATAGGGATTAAGACTACTAATTCTAAGACTTTGCAGGGATTTTGATAATTTATGTTGGAGAAGATAATTACAAAGCAATAATAAAATAAAAATGAATAAATACATAATCATGATTGAGTTAGTTACAAGTTAGAAATTTATATCTTTTTAAATATAAAATAATAGATTTAACATAAATATGGGGCCTTAAACTATGAGGGACCCTAGGCAACCCCTAACTTGCCTAAGGAAAGAGCCGCTTTTGGTTTCGTTTAACTTTAAAAGAACACATCCACCGACCTACTTTAATTTATTAGTATTTTTTGTTTATTTCAAAAAAATGGAACATACCTATATATTTTATTTTTAAATCTAAATGATATTGAGTGTTTGTTTGGAATTACTTTTGGGTCCTTTTGAATTGAGAGATTCAAAAGTAATTTTGAAAATTTTAAAGCTATTTTTATTGTTCAGTGATTTTTTTTTAAAGTTACTATATCCTACAATAGATTTCTAAAAAAGAGGAAGATGAAACTTTTTAAAATCTAATTTTGAGAACCGGTTTTATATTTAATGCAATTTCATATATATTCTTACATGTATTATAAAAATTTAAAATTATCTTTATTCAAGAAGAAAATAAAATTATTAAATTTAAAGAGATTATTATTATCATCAATTATATTTAGATAATAAAATAAAAAAATAAAATTAATAAAAAATATTTATTTTAGTTTTCAATTATATACACAATAAAAAAAATAGTATACATACATCACTATAATGTATAAATCAATTCATTCAATATTATAGTCGTTTCAGTCATTTATATTTTTGTAATAATTTAACAGTAAAATATATTAAACACGTATGATTACTTTTAAAACTCACAATACTTAAAAAAAAAAAAATTTTACTAAACATTTCACTGATTCTCTACCCAACTAATTATTTTTAACAACACACATATAATTATTATTATGTTAATAACTCCAATATTAGCAAACTTATGTTAAGATCCATTTCTTGAAACGAGTAACTCGTTGCTGCACATGTGACATTGACTTTAACCGTATAGCAGCTTAATTGAGAAGAATTTGTGTGTCTATTTTTTCAAATATAGGGGACCTGCCAATGGGTTACTGGAAACGAAATAAATGTCCTTTTCTTCCCATTATTATTATAATAATAATAATAATAATAATAATACATGTGGCAAACACCATCTGCTTTTGATAGGATTGTCTAGAATCTAGATCTTGCTTTTGAATATAAAAAATATTTTGCAGGGTCACCTTCAACAACCCTTTTAGCGGCGGCTAAAAGCTATTGTGACGAAATAATACAGCCAGTGAGTGGATGTGTTTGGTAGCTAGTTGTCACTCATAGGTTGGTCGGACAAAATTTTATATGGAAGATTGTTAATCACGTAGTGCAAGTCCATCGCCTGCTTGCTTAATTATTGCACAAGTAGCCACATGACAGAGCGTTTGCATGCCTTTTCAGCAGTGGAATACAAATCTATATTTTTAGTACAGCTAGTAGATTCTTGGCTGACACTATCATTTAACCAAAAGAAAATCTTGCTTTTACATTTTTCAAAATTATTTTCATTAACTGTTAGTTGAGCGATCCAAATCATGATCATAACAAGAACCTAAATATTTTAGTAATTTAATGTCACGCAGAACTGCCTAATCCTAAATTCTTGTTTTGTTATGTGTGTTAGTATGAACCTCCACAACGAAGAAGGATTTTGCATGAATTTGGATTCAATTCTGATCTTTTTTTGTGCTTTTACTTTTTTTTTTATAATATATATTTTCTCACACGTATACTTATAACACTGAACAATTCAGGTTTATTCATTATGTATATATTGTTATCTAATAGCGCTATTAATTATAGTCTTGCTAAAAACTCAACGTAAAAATTATTAGATTAGCATAATTGAATTCAAATCAGCCGACTCCGCGTGGTGCTTGCCATCTTATGAAATTATCATTTTGAATGATGCAATTCATTAATTAGCTAGTTCTTTTTACTGAACAATAGTTGTGTGTTTGTTTTGTTCTTTTACCTGCAGACTTTCGTTGGAGGAATACGGGAAGCATATGTCTAGAATCGCTAGAACAATATTTGAAGCAATGGTAAGGAACCTTCATTTGGATTCAACACAATCTCATTCTGATCTCTCAGAATCAACTGGGCTTGTACGGGTTTATCGCTACCCAAAATTCTCAAAAGCCGATGAAGCATTGGGCATGGAGGTGCACACAGACAGTTCTGTGCTGTCCATACTCAATGAAGATCAGGTTGGCGGACTTGAAGTTTTCAAAGACGATAAATGGCTCCTTGTTCAACCAATTCCTGGCTCACTCATAGTCAATCTTGGAGACATGATGCAGGTCAATTTATTAAATGCTTATTACCTTCTTTGATTTATCATATGTATGTATATATATATATATAAATGTTCTAATCCAGAATTTTAAAGTGCAGAAAAGTTCAGAAAAATGTATGAACCATGCGATTTAAGTGTTTTTAAGTCTTAAACGTGGGTTTTAAAGTTTTTCCAAACTTTTCCCGCACTTTAAGATCTCGGACCAGAAAACTACTATATATAAATATGTGTGTAGATTATGTATATTTGGCATTTGCATTCAAGAGTTGACGATGATAAAAAGTGTGATAATTAATTAACATGCAAATATATTAATTTAGGCTATAAGCAATGATGAGTATATGAGCGTGAAGCATAGAGTGAAGGTGAACAAGAACGAGGAGAGACACTCCGTTTGCTACTTTGTATTCCCGGGAGAAGGCAGTGTGATTCGAAGCTCCAGGTACAAGCCTTTTACTTACTCTGATTTTCAAGCACGAGTTCAACATGATATAAAGACTCTGGGTTTTAAAGTTGGCCTTCAAAGGTTCAAGATCTCTGAGGATGCTTGAAATTAATTTTCTATTTATATATTATTATTATTATTATTATTGATTAACCGGAATCTTTGAGTATCAAATTGGGAGATTCAAAGTCACCCGGATAAGCATAAGCTCTAAAGATTCGGAGGATATAGGGCAAAGGCATATTAATATCTCAAGAGAGATATCTTATGATTAATACTTTCGATTCAGTTGACTTTAAAAAAAAAGAATGGAAAGTTTATCTAGTTTCCTTAATCATTTTTGTCTTGCAGAGATATCTTATGATTAATAGTTCGGTTCGGTTGACTTAAAAAAAGAAAAAGAAAAAAAAAAGGAATGGAAAGTTTATCTAGTTTCCTTAATCATTTTTGTCTTGCATATAAATAACCTTATTAAATTATCTAGTTTCCTTAATCATTTTTGTCTTGCATATAAATAACCTTATTAAATTATATTGTATCGTTTTTTTTTTTTTGTCACAAATGATAAGCAATGGGTAATAATTAAATATTGAAAAGTTTCAAGTTAATAGGGAAAGATTAGGAGGTCAAAATTATTATTTAAAAATCATAATTATTACATATTATCAATTTTTGTTTTATAATTTTAATTTTTATCCACAATAATTGTGACTTAAAAATCATAACATTTCAATAATAGACACGAGTTAAGATTAATAAAGTGTTTTCAAACCCGAGATTGCCACTTTCTCTTTTATTGAAATTATAATATACCACTTACCCTTCAATATTTTTGTAATATCCCAATTTCCACCATCATTAAAAACTATGGGTAAAAAAACAAAGTATGAATTGCATTTATTATAATATCAAACACAGTTTTTTAGATGGAAAAATTTCACGACAAAATTTGGAATGCTCACAATTACTTAATTGATACAAAAATTTTATACCCAAACATTTGAAATGTTTCATGTTTTTATATTCATGAGATTTGGGAGGGAATTTTTTTACGAAAAGGGGAAAAAAATGCTTTACGAAACAAATTCAAAAATCTTTGCAATGAATAGAAATGCTTTTCATGTTTTGCATTCACGAAATTAGAAAAATAAAGATATAAACGTTTAATATACGTGCAATTTTCATTATTTCACATGTCATGGGAATGAACCAAAACCGAAACAGTGGAAAGTAAATGAAAAACAAAAGAATTCCAGGAAACTATATATATATATATATATGAGAGAGCACAAATTCCCTCATCTAAAATTTGAAATTTTTATTTATTTTCAAAAGAGATAATTTTAGAATATAATTTCTCATTGCTTCAAATCGGAACAAATTTTAAATCAACTAATCATCATGATCAAGAGATAGATAATTAGACAAATGTTCAACCACATTAGCGTGTAAAGTGTTATATACACTGAATGAAAATTAAAAAAATTTAGTAATAATTAAGATAGATACTAATAATTTATTAATGTGTGACCGTTGACTTAATTGAAGACAAATTACCAATCGAGATATAGAAAAATTTCAATTTTCCATTTTCGATCTGCTTTTATGTGTAGAAAATTTTCAATTTTACAACATCACTATTTCCTCAAATGATTGGTTGATTCATGTCCAATACACGCCCTAGGATGGATGCGGCAGCATTCGATCCAACTCTCCACGAAAGCTAAATTTTAAATTAATTTTTGTAACAGAACTTATCCTTCGTAAACTATGCCAGTATAAGTAGAAAAAGAGAAGAAAACAAAAGCAATCTGAGCCATCCGTGCTGCGGGGCCCATAAAGTATTAACGGTCCAGATTCAATAGCGAGAGATTGAGAGTTTAAGCGTTCAGTTCAGAGGTACAAGTTGACTCTACTCCTTACTTGGTGTCAAAGTATGGTTTTTATCATCTAGGCCGATAATATTTTACCTTTTTTCAACTAAGGACAGTTTATCCATTTCTGTTTAATTAGGTCCCTGACTACTAAAAAATCTAAAGAGAGTGAAATACCTTTCGTTATAATTTATTAGTTTTACGGAAACTTATTTCCAGTGGCCACAAATGTTGCGGCCCACAATTCAATTTTGGCAATTTAGGGCCGGTCATTGGATCGAATTCTAATCAATCTAATCTAGAATAAATATGATTGTATCGAATTTGAATTGAATTCTAAATATGATTGGATTGAAATTTTATAATTATATAATTATATCATATTTGACTCGGGTTGATTGGATTGCATATATAAAATAAAATTTAAAAAAAATTATGAAGATATAATTAGTAAAACAATAAAACAAAGCTAATTGCAATTGCACTATCCTCTATTAAATAAACCTCTCAAACTTTATAAATTCGCCTAACTGCACCTGTGAGTGTTGGCAACATCCAACACAACGGCCCTACGTGAAAACCTACTATTAAGCTACACCATCTCAGATGACAATAGTCACAAGCAAGCCTATCATTACGTCTAAGTCATCAATACCCCCTGTTGCACGCGAGCTTAGTCTGAAGACGCTACGTCTTCACCACATGCATAGTGGTGAACCCACAAAGTTTGAAATGTTTCTTTTCATAGTTCAATATTTGTTAGTTCGTTATTGTGGTTAATTTTGTTACAATCGTTATTGTAGTCATAAGAGCTTTTTTCTTTTTTGTTTATCACATATAGAATATAAATTATAGAAGCTAATGATTTTGTTTAGTTGTTTGGAACAATTGTTATATGTTAATTGCATCTTCTATAGTGTTATGATACTTGTGCAGGTTATTATAAAGAAGAAAACTCATCAAAATTTGAATTCAATCTAAACAAATTTAAAATTTAAATTGACTTTAACTTTTTTTCAGCCCAAATTTAAAGTTTTAATTGACTTCAAACTTTTTTTTTTCAATCTAAAAGTAAATTAGATTGATCTCAATATGATTTTACCCATCCTTAACTAAAGGACCAAATACCCTTTATTATAATTTTACGTAAACTACTTTCCGGTGGCCACAAATTGTGTGGCCCGCAAATCGAATTTGGTAATCAAGAAGGACATAGGACCTATTTGTCATAATTAAATGAAATGTGGAAAATGTGAGAAACGAAAAACAATGGGTACCTTATTGATAATTTCCCACCAAAGTATCTGAAGAGAGTATATGTTACCTGCTTATATTCTCCCAAATTTGTCAGAATTTTTCGTTTCTTCCTCTCGTGTTTCCTGGCGTTCCGAAAAAATTGCCATCTCTAAACGTAACACACTACTCAAATTTTTGTTCTTTAATGGCGTTCGAGCAAGACTTTGTTAGGAAACGAAAGCGCAAAAAGCGTTGCGGTCAAAGGAAACTTCCTGTTGGTGAAAGAGTGGAGGTAAAGCTAAACGCCCCCCATCAATCATCAATGCAATGTCGTTTTGTATATTTGATGTGGGTTTATTTTAGTGTCTGTGTTTGAGTTTTGTGATTTCGAAAATTGTTGTCGGTTTGATTTTGTCTACGTTGTGTTGTTACTCTGTTTTGCATGGATTGATTTTTAATTTTTTTTTAACAGCCTTTTGGTTCTTTCTATTGTTTCTCTTGTTTTGTTTTGATTTAACCTAATTTATTATTACTTTCTTTCGGTGGCTGCTATAAATTATACTTGCCTTTCATGCATGGCTTAATAAAAAAAGTTTGAAAATTTAACACACATGTTTCTTAAATAAATTTCTGTTCTAGCTTAGTCGTGTTACAGTTTATGGTGTTTATTTTGCCACGTGAAAATTTAAGTCTGTGTTTTTCTAATCCCATTCATTGAATAGACATTTGCACTTGATTTCCTAATATGTTTAATTGGGATTTTGTAGGTGAGGAGTGATGAAGATGGGTTTTTGGGCTCATGGCACGCAGGAACAGTCATTGCAAGTAGCAGTGACTGCCGTACTGTTAAATATGATCATCTCCTTACTGATGCTGGAGATGATAATCTTGTCGATATTGTGTGTGTTTCGTCAATTATAAACAGCAGTACTTTTGCCGATGTAACTCAGAGTCATAGTCGTGGACACATACGGCCATTGCCACCTCCAGTCAAGTTTGGCAAATGCAGCCTTCCTTTTGGACTCTGTGTGGATGTGTACTACAATGAGGCTTGGTGGGAAGGTGTGATTTTTGATCTTGAAGATGGTTCTGCAGAGAGGAGGATTTTCTTCCCAGATTTGGGAGATGAAATGACAGTTGGAATTGACTCATTAAGGATCACTCAGGATTGGGATGAATTCAAAGAGACTTGGCATCATCGGGGTACCTGGTTGTTTCTGGAGTTGATTGAGGAACATGAACGGAACTCATACCTTGCTGTGTCTGTGAAGCAAATTTGGTATGATTTGAGGGAGAAGAAGGGCTATAAGAAGCTTAAGGACTGGACTTCTTCTGTGAGAGCATTGTGGAATGAGTTGATTTGGGAGGTGATTTATGATAATATTAAAATTGTCGTAGATAGTTTTCTGGTGGCGGCGGGCATTCCACAGTCCTCTGAACAAGAAGTCCAGCCAATATTGGAGTTCTACAGATCTGCAACTAATGTTACAGAAGATCCTCCAATAGAATCGGCTGATTCTCTTGCTGTTGTTCCTGTTGAGAACCTGGGGAATTCCAATGAAATGAATCCGAACTATACTAGCTTGCAATCTGTTCAAGAGAAGTTTGACCAAGATAAACTAGTATCCATTTCAGAGGATGATGGGCCAAATAAGAATCTTTTGACTGAATCAGATAGAACTTGTAATGATAAATCTGTATCCCAGGTTTTCCCGGTGCTAACTTCTATTCGAGGGGGAAACTCTGGTGTCATTTGTGTAATCAGTCACAATGGTGAACAATCTTCTATTAGCAAGACCGTAAGTATCATTGGGGAGTATAGAAGTTCAAAACACAGGAAAAAAGGTTGGAAGTGGCTACCTTCCAGTCCAGACATAGTTCCTGGAGCTGAGTTTTGTCCAGATGCTATTACCAAATATGCAAAAATTGGTAAGAATAATTATACCGAAAGTTTAATATTGAGTGTTAAGAAGCATTTGAAACATCAAAACTGGAAACTTGAATGTACAAGGGATGAAAAAGGAACCCTTAGACAGCGTTACATATCACCTGATGGGAAGTGTTACCATTCTCTTCGCCAGGTCTGTTTGGATTTAACAGAAACCACAGTAAAGATCCCAACTCCTGATGATTTGGATGCTTCTTGTCCTGAGCAGCCAGAGGATGACCAGGATATTGATTATCGCCCACCAGCTATGAATTCTCCTAGCACTGAATTGCTTGTTATCAAACCTGAATATAACCCTCAAGCTGTGGTGGACTGGTACATGGTGGGAGTAGATGAGAGTAGAAAGTTCGACCTTAAAAAATCAGATATGGTACTAAAAGCAAGGCAGCATCTATCTGCTATCGGGTGGGTATTTAAATACAAGATTGGACCAAATGCAAAGCGTAATTTGTACCACTTTTCACCAGAAGGGAAGAGTTATTTTTCACTTCGGTCAGCCTGCAGAGCATGTTTAAATGGAGTAAAAGGTTCTGAAAGTAGTGCTTCTACTTGTAAAACTATGGAGAACCTTATTTCGAGTGACAATGCTGAAGATCACTTCGCTAGTGCGAAACAATCTTATGCTGTAAATGCAATTGGATTCAACAAAAGTGTAATACCATCATATGCTGTGTCCAAAAATTTATCCCCAGGATCTTGTATGCCAAAGAAAATCAAACTGAAGATGAAGAGGAAAAATAATTCCTCTTGCTTGGTTCAGATGCAGGCCAATTCACATGGTACAGGCCTCCCGATCAAGTTAGGAGATGGCATGGAAGATACTCACCATATGTATGTTCTTCGATCAAGAAAAAAAGCGAAGCAGTTGGATATTCCTAGTTTCCCAAACCACAATCCTCGAACTGTGTTATCTTGGTTGATAGATAACAATATCATTTTGCCTAGGGCTAAAGTAACTTACTGCAGTAGAAAGAAACGACGTCCAAAGGCAGAAGGGCGGATAACTCGTGATGGAATCAAGTGTAAATGTTGTGGCAAGGTATATACTCTTAGTGGCTTTGAAGATCATGCAGGCAGTACTTACTGCAACCCAGCTAGCCATATTTTTTTGCAAGATGGAAGATCTCTGTTGGATTGCCAGCTGCAAGTATTGAAAAATGGTAATATAAGAAATTTCACTGGAGAACCGCATAATAGGTTGAAGGGCAACCTTCTTCAAGGCGAGAATGACTACAAATGTTCAGTTTGTCACTTTGGCGGTGAACTTCTGTTATGTGATCGATGCCCATCCTCATTCCATCGAAATTGTGTTGGTTTAGAGGTAGCTGAGTTTTTTAATTCTCAGTTCCAGTCTATCAAATTTTCTTTTTCTTCTTATTCTTATTCATCCTCTTCATAACTATTTCTTACGGTTATGTGATTGAAATATTTCGGGTCTTGGTGTTTGACTAATTCTCTTTTGTGCTTCAACAGGACGTTCCAGATGGAGACTGGTTTTGCCCATCCTGTTGCTGCAGTATTTGTGGAAATAGCAATTCTAGAGAAGAGGTCGGAGATGTTGTGGATGGAAGTGTTCTCATTTGTCACCAGTGCGAGCTTAAATGTATGTCTACTTTTTATTTATTTATTTTTTTCTATGGTACACCAAAATGCACATATGAGGTTCTTCTAACACAGTCCTCATCTCTATGATATAGATCACAGAAAGTGCCTACAGAATGGAGCAACAGATAAGTTAAAAACTCATGCTAAAGAAAAATGGTTTTGCAGCAAGAAGTGTGAAGAGGTATTTCAATCTTGTCTTTGCTTCTGGTTGTTTTTTTTTCCAGAAGAATTAAAATTTCTTTTACGTCGATTATAATTTATAAACAGGTGTTCCTTTTTCGCTACCTACAGTTTATAGTTGCATGTTCTTTTATCCTCTTCTTTTTCTTCGTTCTTTCCCAGAATTACTGTGGTTAATCTTTAAATGAAATTAGATGATCTTAAATGAACTTTGTGTAATTTCCTTTTTAAAATATCTGCATTATTTTATGAGGAAATAATTCTTTCTCCTCTTTTTTGATTCTGTTTTTGCTGGCATGTGAAGCTTTATGTGGTCAGATCTTAAGAATGAAGCTACTAATTTGATGTGGAAAATGGGTGTAGCTTTCTTTTACTTCACAGGAAAGATTTTCTCAATGGACTAAAGTTATGTGTATGAGATGTCTATAGATTAACTTTCCACTCTGTTTCAAAGTGAATATTTTATCATCCAACTTGGGGTTTGACCAAATAAATGTTATGAGACCTATAATAAATTTCAAACATTTGTTGAGAGCTTCTGTTGATGGTCAGTTTAATTGTATGCAGTTGGGGATTAACAACCAGTATTACATATGGGACTTCAAAATTTAGGACTTAACTTCAAAATTTAGGAATTAAATATCAAATGTTAAAAGTTTTTTCATTGCACCAGTATCTGATGCTAACTCTGTAAAATGCATATGAACGTAATTAAATGCATTTGATTATTTTGTCCCATAAGATTTTATATTCTGAAATTGTTGCTTCTATTGTGTCCTCTTTTGTAGATATTTTTGGGCCTCCAGAGGCTTCTAGGAAAACCAATTCCAATAGGTGTTCCCAATCTAACTTGGACACTGGTAAAGTTTTCGCAACATGATACTTGTAAGCTTGACGCTACTGATATTCAGACATTGAGTAAGCTGAATATTGCTCATCGTGTGATGCACGAGTGTTTCGAGCCAGTTCATGAACCTTACTCAAGTGGAGATCTTGCTGAAGATGTTTTATTTAGTAGATGGTGAGTGATTCTTATTTACACTATCTTAACATTCCATTTATAAGGGTTGAACATTGTTAGTTTTGTCGATGTATATTGAAGTACTCTAAAATATTTTTCGCTCTAACTGCCCTTTTGGCACCTAGTGTTTGATGATCCTAAAATCACCAAAACTAACCTTAAGAGAGTTTTATCTATCTTATACCGTATTTTGTTTCTAAGAGTTAATGCGTAAAAAGAAAATGGAAATTTTCATTAACTCAAGAGAACTGGTGCTTTCAATGATTTCAAATGCTGAATAAGGAATGTCATGGTTTTTTGGTGAACAAGTTTAGTTATAAGCAATTTTGGGCATCCTTTGGCTTTACGTCTTGATTGGGTTTAAATTGTAGGTTGTAATTGAACTTATCATATGTGGTTCACTAAATAATAGTTATTAGTGATTCAAACATAAATTATGAGCATTCAGGTCCTTGGCCTGTTAATTGTTTAATTGTAGATATCAGGATTTAACAGGTTCAAGCTCAATCCTTATCCAAATACTTTCAGGTCACTGCTTAACCGTTTGAACTTCCAAGGGTTCTACACAGTTCTTTTGGAGAGAAACGAGGAGTTGGTAACTGTTGCAACTGTCAGGTAGACTTCTTAGAATCTGGAAACCGTACAGGGGATTACATAAAATTATTTGTTTATTTATTTTTTTTGGCAATTGGGCTACGTCAAATAATGGTAATCTAAATAATCTAAAACATCATTTGCCTGTTGAAGGATCTTTGGAGAAAAAGCAGCAGAAATACCCCTTGTTGGTACAAGGTTCCAGTATCGTCGGCTAGGAATGTGTCGCATTTTGATGAATGAGCTTGAAAAGGTAAATCTTTTCTGTTGCATGTGTGTGCCAGAAACTTTTTTGTTGTTTTTTTAAGCATGCTTTATTTGTTGATGTACACAGCATTAGATATGTTTGCTTTTGCCTTCAAACTGAGCGTAATAAACCATTTTGAAGGTCAAGACCCAAATATTTAGCAATGGTGTGGAAGCTGTGTTCATGGGTCTTAAGACTTTTGTGTTCCACTGATATCTTATGTTCAAGTAATTTTATCATGATTCATATTAATGCGAATCAAGTGTGGTCAAATTACTATTCATGATAGATACCCAACATGAACATGCGACGAGCAAAAGAGCTATTGAAATTCAATAATTGTCTCATAGTGAATGGAATTCATGCATTAGTATTGTCATTGTCTGAGTTGTTTTCTTCTGAAACAGCCCTTGTGGTGTGGGTGGGTATAGTTATGGTTCCTAAGTGAAGCAGGCAAGAATGTTTTTGTTTGTTCCCTTTTAATAGATTGACTCATTCTTGCCATATTCTTGCTGTCTTGTTTGGATTTTTCTTCAGAGGCTCATGGAATTAGGAGTCGAGAAGCTGATTTTGCCCGCCATTCCTACTGTGTTAAAGACATGGACAACTTCTTTTGGCTTTAAAAGGATGACGGCTTCTGAAAGAGTACAACTTGTTGATTATACTTTTCTGAATTTCCCAGATACTACTATGTGCCTGAAACTTTTACAACCTTCAGCAGAATTGAAGATCTCAAGAGGTATGTTTGGTGTCCTGGCAGTACAACATGAAGGGAAGTAATTAAAATATCACCATCCTTCCTTGTACAGATTTTCTTACATGGCAATTTAGAGGATCTCAACCTGGACTTGAAAGTAATGTATGTGAAAATGGTGATAACATTGATCTTGCTGGGTCCAGTACTGTCTCTGAAGTATCCCAAGCAGAGCAAACTGAAGAGAGTGAGACTATTGAACAAAGGCTAGCTGAGTATGTCTCTCTTTCTCTTCATCTAATAAGATAATGGAAAAGCATATCAAGGATTATTTAGTTGTAGTCTTTTAAAGGTTATTACTATGCCACTACTTACCATCATGAGTTGTATTTCTATTTTTCAAAAAACCCTTATTAGAAGCTTCACGGGGAATCAAGCCGCTTATTGGAGCTTGATGCAGGGCTATGGTCTTAAATTTATTTAAGATTCACCAATAATGTATCCAACTGACACAACCAAGTTTTCTTTTTGTATTTTAGTGTAGCTAAAATGCCTTACTACTGGTTTTATGAATCTTTCTTGTTAACCTTTGTATTTTTACACTGAGAGTTTGTTTGTCATTAAGGTGGAGAAAAATCCAGTGTAAATATTATGGAACCAGTTCAAATTGCCAACTCTACACAGGGTCATAGAAATAGACCGAAAAAGCATTGGCGGAAACATGGAATTCTTTCGTAATAGACAAATTTTTATTACATATGTATTCCTCCGCATATTTCTTTGAGTTTTGCCCCAAGATCAAGATGGAATTCCATTATCGTGTCAAAGTTTTTTTATATTTGGACTTGCATCTATTTGATAAGATAGAATTAACTTTCTCCTGTTTATTGGAGCGTGCTTTATACTGCATTTCTTGTTCAAAATTAGCAAACTTTTCTTTCTTCCTGCTCAGAATTTCTGTATATGGAGATGGATAACTTTATTGATCATCATGGTTTTTGCCAGTGTTGCGATGAAGAATTACGTTACTGGTAACGAAAGCTCGGTTCATCCGATTGTCATGGTAATGAAAATGTGTGTTTTGTCTTTTTCAATTTTCCGCCAAATCCCTTGACAAACAAGATTTGATATGTTTCTTCACCATAGGTGAAATGGCCAACCTGTCCTAGAAGCAAGCCTCAACAAACTAAAATCACTCCAGAGTGCTCAGTTGTGGATGCTGATTTTAACAAGATATGCATGAGTAGAGGGAGCGATGTTGCCAATTGCTACAAGCGGAGAAAAATCTCAGCCAGTGGGAACCGAGTCTTTGTTCCTCTTTCCAGACTAAATAAGCGGCCACTGTGATAAGGAAGATAAGGTACCAAAGATGATATGAACCTAGAAGATCAATCAAAAGTAGTTGTTTAGACCCAATAATAGGACATAAAATTTTTGCCTGATAAAGACATTCAGTTTTTCTCCTGCAGAATTTCCATGCAACCGAAGAGTTTCTCAAAGTCGGGTCACACTCTTTATGTATAGTTTATTTGTTCAGCATATTCATTTAGGCCATTTTGAGTTTCATTTTGTTGCACAGATAACCAGAAATGGAGTGTAGAGTGGCCACGGGTTTGGGATCATAGTAAAAGTTACCATTTTTTATGATGATATTGAGTCCTCCCTTGAGGACGTTTGTCTTTTGATAAAATTCAGGCCAATAATTCTTTTAACTCTTTGTTCCAAGAGTTGCATGTTCAATTAATAGCATTACAACGGAATGTCACATGTTATGATGTGCAGTACTGTCACACAACGTTATCTGATTTATCCTTCTTCTTTTTTCTTTAAGGGAAGATATCTAATTTATCATCTACCATTTATTCTAGTTTTATAAAATTCTAGACCAAAGCAGAGCAAGAAGAAAACAGACCATTCAAATTCAATGCAGACAATTGAGCGGGTAGCAGTTGTATCAGATAGGCTGATTGGATAAAATGCCCACAGATTAACGCTTCGTTGGCTCCCCATATCACTTGTTCCTCACTGAGGACCCATTTTACCTCTTCCTTTATAAACGCGGGACTTAGGGTTTATTATGCAACATGGATATTGGATAATCCCTCCATACTTAAAACTTTTGTTACAATAATTTCTCGGATATCTTGACAATGCAGTGTTGTTTGTTCGGTAATGTCTCAGGCAATGCTCTGATATCGGAATGGGTCTCAATTGTAACTAATGCTCTTAATAATACTTAAATAAGAACTAAATTGGATTTCAAGCTCTAGAAAGTTGTGAGCTAAATAAGGATCAGGAGAGAATCCTGATCTGATATCCTCTTGAGTAAAAATATATGTGATGATTGATAGTTAATAAATAAAGAAGATAAAGAAGTTAAATTCTATTCATACACTACCACTTAAAAACACGTGGTATAAGATCTTTAAAAATTCATGAGAGTTCAGATAAGAAGAGAATCTTTTTCCACTAAATAATTGTGTGGTGATTGAAGGAAGATTTATTTTGAAACACAAGAAATATTGGGTTATGTAAAATGTACCCACAAGATAAAGTTAATCAGTGATCACATGATGTGGTTAGATTTCATTTATTTTGTGCTTGCTTGCATAAACTAAGCGGTTGAATTTTTTGAACTTTTTGTCATAAAGTTGGAAATCGCATGTACAATCATATGATTCATATCCCCATCACTTGTCATATACAGTTTCTTAAATTTCGCAGTTTTGCTTTTTGGGTCAAGTGATTAATTGAGAAGAAATACTGTACTCTTTTCTTTTCTTGTTTTTTAAACTCGATTAATGCATAATAATGTTCCAAACTTGACGAATGAAGGAAAGCAAAGAACATATGCTTTCAAAAAAATTTGAGTCTTTGATAGGCAAGCCAAAAACTGCTTGCGAGCAGTAAGCAAGTATTCTTCTCTTTTAGATTAACAATATAAGCGAGACAGGAATCCCACTTTGAGGCGCCTACCAAAGCTCCCAACAGGGCCACGTTTCAGCTTCCAACTTGCAGTTTTGTGAACTTATGATTCAATGGCCCTCCCTCCCCTATCTTGGTCCCATGACATGAAACCAACTGCCCTCTCTCTTTAATCCCCTGCTTTCTTTGCTTTTGGACATTAAGCATTCATTTGGAGTCAAAAACTGGGATCTATACTAGTTGTTCTCGCCATTACAATTAGGCAACTGTCTGAGCCTCACAATGTCCTAATCCACTTCACTAACTTCACATGCACAGGAGAACCTGCCACCACCGCCACACCCCCCCCCCCCCCACCAAAAAAAAATCCATTTCCAGTTTTATTATATATACTGCACGTAAAGTCATAAACTGATGCAACTTCCCTCTCATTCACTCTTTCTTCTTCTGCATTTTCACAGCTTCTGCTTTTAGCTTCTTAATTTCTATCTGCAATGGCGGTGCTTTTTTTAAAACTTCTCGGTTCATTTTTAACAATCCTGTGTCTAGTTTTAGTGAAGCCCCATACGGTTTCATCAGCTGTGATAATGGGCTTGAGGAACCATCACAACAATCATAATCATCATAGAAGGCCAATGTTGCAAGCAAACCAAAGCACTTGTGCATTGTTTGTAGGCACTTGGGTTCGTGATGACACATATCCCATGTACCAATCACCTGAATGTCCCATTATTGATTCTGAATTCAACTGCCAAATGAACGGTCGCCCTGATTCTGATTATCTCAAATACAGATGGCAGCCTCTCAATTGCCAGCTCCCCAGGTAAACCAAACAAAGAGAAAAAGAAAAAAAGATGCTACATGTTCAAGTTTTTGCTTCTATAAGCTTAAGTGTTGTGGTGCTTTGGATTGTGTGCTTAATTAGGTTCAATGGGCTGGAGTTTTTGGTGAAGATGAAAGGGAAGACTGTGATGTTTGTCGGTGACTCCTTGGGGTTAAATCAATGGGAGTCGTTGATTTGCATGATTCATGCTGTAGCACCAAGAACTAGGACACACATGACGAGAGGAGATCCTCTCTCCACTTTCAAGTTCTTGGTAAGTCTACGATTGGTATGTATATGTATATCTATATACATACATACATACATACATATACAAACACCCACACTGCAACTCTGTTTTCTGCCAAATGAACACAAATTAGGCCTTAGCTCAAAAAAATTTCAGATTTGTTCAAGAGAAGGTGAGGGTGAAAGCCATGTGCTAAACAATGCTGCAATGTACACATTCTCCTACAATTTGCAAATCTGTAAACTGAAACTACAATTTTGTGTGGATTCCATGCAAAAGCTTTTTTACTTTTTTTTTGGTTGCTTACTAGTTTGCCCAATGAATGAAAAGAAAATTTGTTTGAAAAGATTTGGCTTCGGCAAATTGATGCCAACTGCAGGTCATTAGTCTCATTTCTTGTAGGCTTCAAAAGGTCAAAAATGCAATCATATGTGTTATTTCCTTTTTAACTTTCTCTTCTTTTCATGGACTTATTATTATGATAAATTGATAATCGATGCAGGATTATGGAATTTCAGTATCATTTTACAGAGCTCCGTATTTAGTGGACATAGATGTAGTACATGGAAAAAGGGTACTAAAATTAGAGGACATTTCTGGGAATGGCAAGTCCTGGCTGAATGCAGATGTGCTCTCTTTTAACACTGGCCATTGGTGGAGCCACGAAGGATCTCTCCAAGGGTATGCGCATGCACATTTTGTCTTTTTCCTAGTAAACTCATTATCATAATAAGTTAATAAATTAAGTTACCACATACTTTGACATACCCTTCAAGAATAAGAACGGCCCCTTTAGAAATATAAAAATTATCATATGTGGATGCATGCATCATAATTGATTTTGTTGATGTGCAGGTGGGATTACATGGAGTCAATGGGAACATATTACCAAGACATGGATAGATTGGTTGCTTTGGAGAAAGGGCTGAGAACATGGGCCAATTGGGTTGACAATAATATTGACAGGAGCAAAACAAGAGTTTTTTTCCAGTCAATATCTCCGACACATTACAAGTAAAGTCGTTTACCCTCTCTTCTCACTCTCAAATAATTGCGTTTGTGGAGGGTGAAAACCTAGGCTAAATTATTGTGTCTTGGCTTGGAAAGCAAGTAGCTCCAAGCACTAAAAATTCGGTCCATTCCTAGCTGTGCTTAGAGACAAATAAGGGCCCCAGCTCTCAGGTTCGTCCAAATTGAATATATAAAAAATATATAGGGGAAGCTACTACTTGCTAAGCTTCTTTATTGCATCTAATGCACTAATATTCAAATCTTAAAAGCAAAAGTCCAACAGATGTAACACAAAACCTAACCTGTATGAATCAAAATATGTATAAAATTGCATGTCATGAATATGGGACAGAAAATTTTTTAAGGGATACAGCTTAATCAGAAGTCACACATCAGTGTTCACTTGCTGTAGCACCAGCTCACGCCTATAGTGAAACAGCCTCTTACCATTTCCAATCACAATTTCTGTCGGTGGCATTTAAAACTTTCTTTTTTAATAAAAAAAATTATATTCATGTTTGTGGTAATAGCTTTAAACATATGCAATATCCAGCAGAGACTAACTTGGGGTCTGTTGAGCCCAACTGCAAAATTGCTGTGGACCACTTCCCCAGTCTCTTATAGAATCGGATTGTATCTGTTCCATATATCCTCTGAGAATTATGGAGCCACATTAATGTACATAGTTGAAAATTTGGTACTAGATTTTTTGGTATGTTTAGGTTTGAAGTACCGTGACTTTTAATCACACTTGTTGTCACCATGGGTAAATAAACTTCAGTTATCAAATAAAAATAAAAATGGTGTTTACTAAATACCGCAGTTGCTTTGCTTTTGAACTTAAACAAAACAAACACTTAGGCTGCCTAGCATTATGACTGATTCAACAATGTTCTTGAATGACATTGGCAGCCCAAGTGAATGGAGTGCTGGATCAACATCAAGCACAGCAAAGAATTGTTACGGAGAGACGGCACCAATGAGCGGAACGACGTATCCGGGGGCATATCCTGACCAAATGAGGGTGGTGGATGCAGTGATCAGAGACATGCACAGCCCTGCATATTTGTTGGATATAACTATGCTTTCAGAGCTAAGGAAAGATGGGCACCCTTCAATTTACAGTGGAGATCTGAACCCGAAGCAAAAGGCAAACCCCGATAGGTCTGCTGATTGTAGCCACTGGTGCCTTCCTGGATTGCCTGATACTTGGAACCAACTGTTATATACTGCTTTGTTCTACTAAAGTTCGAGTATAATGTCTTTTCCCTTATTCTATATAATTCATCACTAATTTAAATTGTATATCTTGTGAGAAAGTGGCAGGATTGCACTTCTCTTTTTAGTATCTGCAATTGTTAATTTCTATTCTCTCTTGTAACGTAAGAACTGCTTCACCTGTTTCTTCTGGTTGTTCTTTCTAGTAATTGCAATACATTTGAATGATAAAGTTATGAAAACAAGGGAGGAAATTTTCATTTCAAGCAGGGACACTTTTTTTGCTTGGGGGTTTTTGTTTTTGGAGGCGGGGGGGGGGGGGGGGGTGTGGAGAAGGATACACACATCGAAAGCATGAACTGGGATAGAAGTACAAGATAATTATGAAGATCACATACATATAAACAACCATTTGCAATGTTTTCTAACTTGTACACATTGCCAAAAATGAAATTACAATACAGCAGAACATATAAAAGATCCATAGATGATATATTTTTCTGTCTTAAGTTCACCCACTCTTGGGGGATTCCACAGACACTAGCTAGTGATTGCAAGCCCTGGAGCAGCAGCTTCCATCATTCGTGGTATGTTATCGATGACCTTTGGTGGTGCCTTAACAGCATTTGAAGCAGCTACCTGCTTTTCATAAGCTGATAGATGAACTCCCAGTGCAGCCCTCCCAGAAGGATCAAGATTATTTGCCCACTCAGCATCCCATTCGACAGCTTTAGCCGTGCTGCATGCTACACTCGCACCTCCTGGGACAGTTAGCCTGGCTGAATTCTGTACAACAAGATAGTTGAAACAGCACATCTGATTAGTTCTTGAAGAGATGAAAGATCATTACATTAAGTTCAAATGAATCACCTGTGGAAAGAACCTCTCGAAAATCATTCTGTAGTAGTAGGCTTCTTTAGTCAAAGGTGTGTTGTGTGGGAAGATGTATTGAGCATTTTGCACCATTTTATCAGTCACCTATAAGTAAAAATCATATGAACCATATTAAACATATCTGTTTGTTACGGCCAATAAAAGCAGAATTGAGAAATGAAAATAGAAAAGTCAGCATAGGAGGGAATATGTACATGTTGTTCAGCATGTGCTTTGAGGCCATCAATCCAACTATAGCCAACACCATCACTGAATTGTTCCTTCTGTCTGTACAGAACATGCTGCAGGAAAAATCAAACAGTAGATGTTAATTTGATGTACAACAATCAATGTGATCTATGGGTACAAAAGGCGGCAGGTGGTTCACCTTTGGCAGATAGGGTCGCTCCTCATCATCGAAGGCCTTCCTAAGGATCCACTTCTCGATACGTCCTTCTTGAGGATTAATCTAAATTCATTTTATAAAGATTAAGAATGATATTCTGCAAGTCTTGACTGACAACTGACATATGAAAGAAGCAAGCACAAAAAGATCTCAAGTTAACAGTACCATCTTCCACTCAGGATCAATGGCCATTGCTACATTAATAAAATCTTTGTCAAGGAAGGGGACTCGTGCTTCTAGACCCCAAGCAGATGTTGATTTGTTAGCTCTCAAGCAATCATACTGGTGGAGAGCCTTTATCTGTACACAAGTATCAGAAACAGAATCAATAATTCAATACTCTTTTACATCTATACATCAAAAGTCCTGTACATATGTATGAACGGTAAGCCATGTAACATCTATTACCTTGTGACATGTTTCGCGGTGGAATTCTTCCTTATTGGGTGCCTTGTGGAAGTACAAATAGCCACCAAAAATCTCATCAGATCCCTCACCAGATATCACCATCTTCACTCCTAGAGATTTAATCTTCCGTGACATAAGAAACATAGGGGTACTTGCCCTGATGGTTGTCACATCATATGTTTCAACATGGTAAATAACTTCTTCAATAGCATCAATTCCATCCTGCCGCATGCCAAAGAAAAACGAATTTTCGTTAACATTTATAGAAAAAGGTGTAAAATACTCGAGTCAGAACACTGTTCTCAACTAAACAGAAAATTGTCTTTAAGTACCTGAACTGTGAAGTGAAACTCATGATGAACAGTACCCAAATAGTCTGCAACTTCCTTTGCATACTTCAAATCAGGGGAACCCTGCCAGAAGATGGAGTAACCAGATTAACAACTAAATTGAAACATCCGAATTCTGAAGTTGTACTATAATCTGTCATCACAATCAAGAATTTATAACAAACCTCAAGCCCAACACAGAAGGAATGAAGTTGCGTTCCCCATTGCCGGGCAGCCTTTGTGCCGGCCAAGTGGCGTGCAGTGATAGATGCAACTAATGATGAATCAAGGCCCCCAGATAGCAAGACTCCAAAGGGCACATCAGTCATAAGCCTTTTGATTACAGCCTGCATGTATCAAACTTGCGACGTAAGTTGTATTAACATAATTTCATTGCTTCCAAGGCATGTTAATTTGAAAAGACATATAAAGATAGTTTATTGTCCAACTGGGTATAGACTTCATCAATCTTACATTTTCAAATGCCTGTCTAAGAACAAGCGGATCATATGGAGTTGATGGAATAGCCTCAGAATACCAAGTAGGATTATACCATCTCTTTAGTCCTCCTGATTTGCTCGAGTACAAGTGACCGGGAGGAAAGGCCTCGAAATGCTCACAGTCATCATTCAAACCTTTGAGTTCGGATGATATCCAAATAGATCCTAAATACATACAGAACACGGTAAGTTATCCCCCATTAAAAAAAAATCAATTCATATGCAAGGAAAATTGAAAAACAGAGAAATAAAAATAGATTTTTTTAGATACCATCTAGACCCCAGCCTATGTACAGAGAGGTGATTCCAATGGCATCACGGGCAACAATGAAGCTATTGTCGCGGGTATCCAAAAGCACAAATGAAAACATCCCATCCAACATGTCCACAAAATTTTCCCCATACTCCTCATACTGAAATCAAAAGAGATCATCAAACAAGTTATATATAATTTGATTTAAATTTTTTTGGGCTACACCAATGGTAACTAGACATCAAACATAATTAAGAGACTCACCAGATGGGCAATAACATCACAATCACTGCCAGTTCGGAACTTATGATTAGTCAAACGATCCCTGAGAGCTTCATGATTGTAAATTTCTCCATTCACCTGGTTTTCAAAACATGGTGTCACCCATCAATCATATTTACAAAAATGATAAAAATCCTAGTCTCAATTAAATTCATTTATTGGCCCATACGGTGACAACAATCTTCTTGTCTTCATTGTAGAGAGGTTGATCACCAGAAGCAGGATCAATGATAGCCAGCCGTTGATGAGCCAAATAAAAGTCTCCATGCTGATACAGTCCACTCCAGTCCGGACCGCGATGCTTCAATCTGCAAGTGTTTTACAAAATTAAGAATTCTATCACATCAACGTCAGCTTCTACAAGTATAATAACATCTTAAGCATCCAATGAATAAACATGACACATACTTGGAGGTCCCCCCCACATAATTCTATATGGGGCGACCCATACATTTACAGAAGAGTACTATGCCAGAATATAACATTTTCTCCAAAGAAGTGACAAATCTTGGGTCCCATATCCATACATCTCTCGGTATGGTCAGAACCAAAAGTTGATTAATCAAGTGATGATGCTTAATCCTCTTTCACATTTAATATACAAGAAATGAAAAAGGAAAAAAAAAAACATTAATTACAGTGTATGAGTAATACACATACACGCCTATATAAACATAATTCAAATGATATTAAATGTAAAAGAGGAGGAGGAAATTGCCTGCGAGAGAGCTCAAGAACTCGGACCCTTTTGGCCTGAGAGTCATCAGAGCAACCGAGAACAGCAAGTATGCCACACATTTTTGGTCAGTTTGATGGCAAAAGTGAAAATTAAACAACAGGGATTCTGGATGATAAGGAAAAAAAGAAAAGTACTTAATTATAAATATTATCCAAAAGAAAAGGAAAGGGCAAAAAAAGAAAGGATCAGAGAGGGTGGCGGAGAATTGGAAGGAAGAAGCAACACGTATAAACAGAGAAGTATAAGCAGTGAATAAAACTGCATGTTCGAGCCACGTATTTATAGCCAAATTGCATGACCATTGTGTGGGGGCCCACCCGTCGCTTTACAAACGGCGTCGTTGCGTCACACGCTTCGCCTTCTTCTACAGGAGTGCGACACGTGGTCACACATGGTTTGCTGTCGAAATATCCAATTCTGCAAGTTGAAGTTTATCCGTTCACTGCTGAGTCAGCAACGACTTTTCCCTCCTCATTTATTATCGTACTGCGCCTGTTGAACCATCCACGTGTCCTTTTACCAGGATGTCTTTAAGTTTTCCATTTGAATTGGGTCCCCGCCGTTCTCTTCGGTCCATTGACAAAATAAATTTTTCGTCTGTGACGGTGACAAAAACGTTAACGGAGCAAGCAAAGTCTGCTCCATCGTTTGCTTAGAACAAGCCGTTGATTGCTTAATTCTTTCAGTTAAATCCAAAAACTGTCTCTCTATTTCATCTTTACAAATTGATTTTTAAATACCTTTCTGATTGAGTCCGATAATATAATATAATATCTCCCAAAACAATGGCATATATTGGTAGTGTTCTAATTGAGGCCAGATCACACGTCAATTACAATTGAGATAGGATTGGATAAGTCTCAAGCCAAAAATTGACCAATACCTATCGATTTTGGAGCTTTGATGAATGTGCGCACCTAGCCTTTTGATTTTGATTTTCCTTTTTCCTTTTCTAACCCAGCATACTGGTTGATCCATTTGTTTTTGTTGGATAGTTATTTAAGAATTTTTTTTTGTTGTTGATATACTTCAGTGATCTTACATAAAAATATTATTAAGTAGTTAGATATGTAATTGAAAAATTTTGAACAAGAAAATTGGGGCTTTCAGTACGATTACGATGCGTTCACAGTCTCTGCACATGAAATGTATCGTCGGTTGATGGTCCAGTTTCTACTTTCTTGGCCATGCAACGTTGATTGTCATGACATAGAATTTTCATTTAAATATATGTAGGACAATTACAAAGACTTAAAACATACAAAATATCGTGAGTAAATTTCAAGTATATAACTCGGTCAATTAAAGGATACTACTTACTGTGTATTCGAAAGTGTTTTTAGTACTGTCCAAAAAACGACCCCTTTGCTCATGCCCCAGCTTGAGTCGCATAGGGATTGTGACTTTCATTTCTCTTGATAATGGTAGAGATGAACATTTCTCTCTTATATTTGGATAGGATAGATCTTATTCCCAACATAATTAATGATAAGATTATGACAAAATCATAATAAAAATGATCTAAGATAATTTTAAACTTTTTCTTATTAGAAATACACTTCTAATTGGAACATATCCACATTAAAAAAAAAAAAAAACACTTCTAATTATAACGTATCCGCATTAAAAAAGAACAAGAAAAAAAGTCTATACAATGGTATTAATAAAATTGTTCAAGCAATGTTTTCTTCTTCCACTTGAAATGTTTCTTAAAAAAAAAAAACAAAGAGCTAATTGCTTTTCAAACAAAATTTATCTTTTCTCAATCTTATGATTTACTACTTATATGTATATACACAAACACGCACACCACATACATATTAACAAATATATGAGCATATCTAATGTATGTGTAAACAAATGCATGTGTAAAATAATTTAATATATGTACTTAGAGAGGTAATACTCTTTTTAAGACTTAAATCATTCCATTTTCCTTTTGAAATTTTTAATATCAAAGAAACTTTCATTATTCCATGGATTATCTAAGTAACGAAGGTTACCTTTTCCCTCAATGAAAAGGTTTTCACTGTTTGTTTAAGGCTGAGTTTGCTTATAAAAATTAAACAATTCTTCCATCATGTGTCATGTCTATTAAAAAGCTAAATACAGGGAAAACATGTTATATATATATAGAGAGAGAGAGAGAGAGAGAGTAAGTAGATAATAAAAGATACTTTGAGTTATTAAAGTAAAAGATAAATTAAAAGACAAACATAACATACACCTTAATGCAAAATATTTTATTTTATAGTATATTGAAGTATATGTTTTTATTGTCTTTTAGCTCATTATTTTAATAACTTAAGTGTGTATGTAGAGTAATTTTTCTATAAGTGATACACGACAAGTTAAAAATAAGAAAAACAAAAACTTTAATGCAGTGTATTGAAATATATGTTTTTTAGTCTTTTATATTTTCTTTTACTATATTAAAGTGAGGGAATTTTCAATAGTATGGATGTTCTCATCCTTCAAGTGTGAATTTGTTGTATATATCATATGGCATATTAGTGTTTTTATCATTTTTTTTGTTCAATTAAATAATACACCGTATAGTGTATACATCAAATCTGCAATATTTTATAAGATGCAAACATTTAGATACTTGAGAATGATTGTATATATAGTAATTTTCTAGTGATGACATCCTCATTCGATACCACTGGAATATAAAAAATAACATATTTCAATATATTAGCAACTATATTTTTTAATCTATTAGTGCATAAAAAATTATCATTTTTTATATTACATACCTACTGTGTTAAAAAAATGATATCTTCATTAGAGAATTACTCTTTCTATATTTACAAAACTCTTTATAGTATTGTAAAACATTGAATCATACTTTATATATTAACAACAAAAATTAGCGCATATAGATAGAAAAGTAATTAATGTGACTGTTAGATTATAAATTTAATTCGTGACCTTTAGAGGGTATTTAAAGCTCTTGTGCATCAACAATAATTAACTCTTGATTCATTTTTTTTTCCTCAATGACTTTTGGTAAGTCGTTTAGGTCAAGATAAGGAATTGTTCATGATTACGAGCAAATTACTCAAGTTTTTGAAGAATAAGAACAAAAATATTATTCATGCTTCGAAACCCTTGCGACTTTTAAAGGGCATACATAGCTTTCCTATAGGATATATATATAAAGTCCCCACTAGTTTTTAAGGGTTAGCATCAATTCTCAGCTGTCACTTATATTTTGAGGAAAGTATTTATTTAGTTCTCATACTTTAAAAAATACTTCAAGACATTCTTATTCTTAAATATGTAACACTTTCGTCCTTATTTTTTCTTTCCCACGACAATAATAATAACCATGCTACAATCTTGAGAACATTAATTAATTTATCCATAAAAAAATTAATTAGTAAATTAAACAATAATTATCAATCTAAAAGATTTAGCATTTTTCATAACCTTACAACAATAATTATTTATAAATAAATTAATAGCAACCAACGTAAAGTTATGCTAATACTTTGCTATCTTGTTAATAATTATTTATAAAAAAATGAAGTCACCAAATGAACTCTAAAAGTAAAATAATGATAATAAAAAAATTACTTTAGTTTTTATTTTGCTTTTAGTGTTAGTTTGATAAATTAACATTTTCTTCTTTCTATTAATGTCACCAAGAATATTGTGGCAAAAGTATTATTATAGAAATAAAGAGAAATAGAGGCAAGAATGTCACACGTTTAACAAAAAGATAAAGTGTGTTGAGCTATTTTCATAATATAATGACCAACGGGTACTTGACTCAAAATATGAGGATTAAACGAGTATTTTGCCCTTTTAAATTAAAAATAACTTAGAATATTCCATTGTTATTTTTGTTATTTAATGTTAAAACATGTAGAACTTTTAGCTGGCTTAAAAATAAAATAAAATAAAGTAAACTTGATCAAGTTGCTAGGAGGGTAGTAACAATTACCAGCTCTTTATGACAAAGATAATTTATTTTACTCTTAAGAAAATATTATTTGTTTCGACCTTTACAGTAGGTACTCTAGTGTAAAGAGGAATCTACTTCATTCATTCCTATATATGTATTTTAACGTTTATGTCAACTTGAATGTACCAAGTTGTTCGTTTTACTTTTACCTCCGATGATGGAGAAGGCAGGTGAGCTTTTGTGCTCAGAATAATTGCATGTTGTTGAATTAATTAATCTTTTCAAGCGAATGATTGATGGGAATCGATCAAGTTGTCCATTTTCTCGTTGCTTTTTTGCATAATTGCGATGGGAGAGGCCACAGAGAACAACACTCAACTAGAATATACGATTGGATTCCAAAATCCAAGATGATATTTGTTGACTAGCGCAGCTGGGAGTGCATGTGATGTGGCTCTTCGTTTGTTGGGTGACTTGTACAAATATACACATAAAATTGTAAAGCATGTATGTTATTAACTAGTAGTTGCGTTATATATTAAATGTTAATTCAAACACGACCAACTTAATGATGTTAGCGTATTCTTTTGAGTTAAATAAATGTTGAAAAGGATTTAAAAAGACAAAAGCACGCAACATCAAAAAGAAAAATCCCAAGCTTACGTTAAACTAGGGTTACAATGGTTATTGTAATTCTATTATTAAGTGTAATAACAAAAATGGTGGCACAAATATGATAGGGCATAACTGAACTTGTCTCAGTAGTGAGATCACACTTGAGTTATATAATTGGGAAATTATCATTTGTATACCATTAGTTTACTCCATTATTAAAAATACTACAACACTTTAATGGTGTATCAATCGTCCACCCTAAGTTGACAAAATGTATCAGCTGACCACCAAACCGTTAGTTGCCGTTTAAGTATGATGACGTCAGAAGGGTAATTTGATCATTTCAAATGATACAAGTGATAATTTAAGGGTATACAAGTGATAAAAATAGAATTTAAGGGTATACAAGTGATAATTTTTAAGGATAAAATCGTCAATTCACTGTAACTCTATTAACTTTCAAACAGCAACTAACGATTTAGTGATCGGCTGATACATTTTGTCAACTAAAGGTGGACGATTGATACACCCTCAAAGTGTTGAAATATTTTTGATAACAGAACAAATATAGGGTATATAAATGATAATTTCCCTATATAATTTTATGAACTAGATACATAATGCATATATACATACGTCTATTTCGAAAATGAGCGTGTTTGATGACTAATGAAAATAGTATCATAACCTATTAATACAAATTTTTCAATATGTAAAAATACGAATGAGAGTATGATTAATAAAAATGTTGTGGAATCTCATGACATGGCCAACAGAACTATACAAAAGCTTCAGATTATTGGCCTACCATACACTAATTATATTATGGCAAAGAAAGATGACTTTATAAGTTAAATAATTGAGGACTTACCTAGAAATTTCCAATTAGAGTGAGTGGTTAGAAATGGAATCATATTCATAAATTAATACAGCCTACGGGATGACATAATGCAATGTTACCAAATTAAAAACACTACTAAAATCTCTAACGTGAACCACAAAAATAGGTACTCCAATAAATAAATGGAATAAAGAATCATATCATATCATATCCCACCTTCTAGATGAGAATTTTTTTTTTTTAAATTTAAAGTCTGGTTGGTGATTGTGCTTTACCTTACAAACAGGTCACACTATGAGCAAATGAAATGAAGTGAAACACAGCACATGTTGCATTATTTATGAAGACCACATATCTTCTTGTATTTGGCTAAGCACGACACATTATGGGCAAACAATCCAATTCAAACTATTACAGTTCGAATTATTGTTATTATTCTTTGCTTTACCTAAAAGATGAAGATGATGAAAATGAAAGTTAAAAAGGGGAGGAAGGAAGAAAGAAAGAAATGGTAATCAATCTGGACCAATGACCATCCATGTGTTCAAAATCCCCAAACGTGCCAAGACTAATTAATGCTTCTTTGTCAGCAATTTTTGCAATGCTTATCCGGTCATACTTGTTGGTAGTAAGCTTGAAAATAATTAAATATTAATTTGTTTAGATATTTTTTCTTTTATTTATTTTTATCAATTCAAATTTTGAACTTCATACCTCTTTTTTCTTTTTTTTTTTCTTTTTTTTTTCGCATCACATACGGACATACCTCTTATTGCTACCACACAATAAGTCAATAAATTTTTATCGGTTGAATTAATCACCACTCACTTAAATTTAGAAAAACTTTGAATTTAAATTTCGAGATTTGTTGATTATTTGGTGACGAGTTGATGTGTTTGAATTTTTAATATTCTAATTTTTTTTTTTAACACTCATATGTACATTACAATGAAGATGCTACTAATATTGATAATCACAGAATTAATAGGATTATTGTGTATCAAATCTATTATGGCATGGCCAAAATTCTAATCACTTATTATCCAAATAATATTTACTCCACATAACAAAAGTGAGAAAGATGTCTAGAATGATAGGAGATTCGAATCATTGCCATCACCTTTAATAATTTAGTAAGTCCATTTCATACCTACGTTTTTTAAATTGCGTATAGTTATGGGAGTACGAAAGAAGTTTGAATTGATTTAATTTCAATGAAAATGTATGTCTCCTCTCAAGTCTCTGTCGTATTCCCAAATCAATAATACATATCTTTTCAATATTACAATTCACATAATACAACATTATTGCAAACTATTTTTTGAAAACAAATTATTTCAGGTAATTCTAATTTAAAGTATATAGCTACTGCTTCATAACCAATCGATCGAATGAGGCCAAGTATACTCTCGCTAGATTGAATATTTTGATCTGTCTTATGTGTCATCAAATCAATGTCATAATTATAATTGACAACATTAATTCTTAAAAATAATTATAAAGAAGCAAAAATAATAGTTCGTAAAAGTAACTACATAGGTAATGTCACCCCACCAGAAAAGTATAATGTACAGTAAATTTCAATAAATAAATATTCGATAAATTAATAATCTTAATTAAACAATAAAATCTCACAGTTCCAACTTACATCGATATAGTAATTTAACGAGCTCGTTAAATGTATAAGATAATTTTTTTTTTTTGAATCTTCTAGAGCCCAATAAAATATAAATTAATAATTATAAATTCAAATAGAATTCATATATTAAGGAGTTTTTTTTTCTTGACAATTTTAATTTTCTTAATTTCCATTCTTTTTCAAAATATAAATATAATTATTGAAGACTAAAAGTAAAACTAAAGACCAATGCATTTACTGAATTCATGTTATGTGTGCTTTATACATGTGAAACATTTCATCTTTTAGGGTATTAAATTCAAAAAATACGGACATCAAATTTATGTCTAGGTTCAATGCACTGACATTAAATTTTGGGATTCTATAAACATGTTCATAACATTTATTAACTGTTTTTGTATATACATGGGGTTCCAGTTATGGTACCACAACTGGATCCAGCCATTGAATTTAGTTTCGGTGACAATTGTGGATTAGATCCAATTGTTGGATTCAGCTGTGGTACCATACAACTGTGGTACCATAAGTTTGTCCATATACATGATAACCTGTTAAATTTATATATGAATCTCGGTAGAAAAAATATTATAAGTATTAAGATGGCGTGAGTAATTAAGATATAAAATTCTTCATAAATTAATAAATAGTAAGGTAAATTGATAAATTATTTATTCATTTATTAATAAATAAATAATTTCAATAAAATAATATTTTTTTTATTAATCCCGATAATATTATTTTATAATGGGTCGATTAATTTAAGTGGAAAATTAAATCATACACGTCAGTTATGTGGCGTCTGGAAATTGCTATAGTAGACTTTTATTTTCTTGAAAACGAAACCATAAATATAATAACACTTTTTGTCAAAATTGATTGATGGTAAAACCGACGGTTGCTTATCGTTTTGGACCAGAACTTCCAAGAATAATTCATTTAACATTTCTGCTCGGTTGTGTTGGGTTGGCAAGCTCCAATGATAATTGAGACAAATTGGAGCCATACAATTGGAGGGACATATATAATTGTTCCAGCATAATACTTTTCAAAAAGAAAAAAAAAAATTGTTGCAGCATAATAATAATTGATGCAACTATTTTGTTTTCTGTCCCTTCTCATCCTACTTACAAATTGGATACGAACCCTAGTCTCATGATCTTTGGTGAATTTATGTAAACCACACGGGTGTTGATTTATTCAAATTAATTCGTCAACGATCACACCATTTAACTTAATTGAACATCACAATCGTTGAAATTGATCATATAATCACTTTAACTTAATTAGGAGGAACCCCGCAATAAGTGATATTGAAATATAATGAGAATCACGTTTAAATATTTAATTTTCTTGTTTTTTGACTTTTATGTTAGAAGATAAATAAAAATGCACGACAGTTTAAATTGAAAACCCACTTGGGATTTCACGGTCTAGAGGGACTGATCAAAGTTTCAAAAGTCATTACTGAAAAATGACCAATCTTTATTTAATTAAATGATTAATTGTTTAGAGGAAGCTTTATTATTTAATTATATTCTAATAATTAATATATAAAAATGGATTACTGTTTAATAATTTAAAATAACTAATAGTAAATACGTAAATATAAATAAAGTTGAATAGCATTAATTTAAAATTAATAGTAATATAAATAATAATATAAAATAATATGACATATGCTATAGTACATATTGCACCAAACATTATATTATATGACAGTTTACTACACCTTAGTGTAATACATCGTATTGCAAATATATCTAATGCAAAATAATATCATGTTCCAAACGCACCCTAAAATTATAAATTCACTTATTGGAGGCAAGGCAATTGTTGTCTGGTGAGACTTGGGAGAAAGTAAGGGGATAACAATCTTGATAACATTCTACTTCATTCATCTTATATAACTAGTGATTAATTTGTTGTAATACTAAAACCCGATTTAACAAAAGTAATCTTGACACATCATAACTCAAATTTTTTAAAGATAATTAATGAAATGCCTCTAAAAAAATATGTGACCTTCAATTTATCGTCTTGGTATATTTTAGTGTCTGTTTATTACGTATGATCAAATGAATGCCAAAAGAATGAGTTAAGGATGGACGGTACTCTTAGTTTATTTCAATGTTTTTGAAAGCACCATTTAATAATAACAAAATAATAATAATAATATAGTAATATAATGTCGTCGACTTTTCTTGTAATTTTGGTATTACATTTACATCATGTATGACATCTATGGCTAATAGTATTGTCCTTAAAAAAATATTGTCTTATAGGAATTCTCCACCGTCCGTTTGCTGAGCGGATGAAACTAGCAACAAGTTGTTGCAAAGCAAATTTTAAACTAGCAAGTAGCAATAAAAAGGAGCATGATGTCAACCGCAAACGGCAGAACTATATGGGGTGATAGATTTGATTTTGAGCTCCACTCACATAAAATTAGATGAAAAGCTATATATAAATTACTCACTCCATTGTTATTATCTAATTTGGCCTCATATCTACTACCAAAAAAGAGAGCAATTAAAAAACGGTGAAGAGGATAACATTAAAAACCAAGTGAAACTTGTTAGTTCTCTCGTTAAAAAACATTTTACATTAGAACTATGAGTCTATGACATCATAAATTGGACTTATTTTGGGGCGAAGGTGTCGTATCATGAAGCCCAAGAGGGTACAAGAATGCTAGGGTGTTTAATAAACGGGCCTGGAGTCCAAAAATGCAAAGTGACCACAATTGCATCATTTATTATTATTGTTCGTTGATTAATGCGTATTATATTATCACAAATAAAAATGTACAACTAAAATTTGACACATTTTAATTATCCAATATAAATATGATACGAATAAATCGTTAAATTTGACACAATTATTAAATAAATCTAATTCATTTTGACACATTTTTTTTCCAAGTCAGGTTAAGGTTAAAGATCTTGTTCTATTTACCATGATTAATGATACAATTATATTTTCTAATATAAATTAATCTGTAGGTTCTTACCATCAAAACTTAAATATTGGACATTATTCTTTTTTTTTTTTGGGAAGAATGAACATATACGTGGTGCTTCATTTATAAAATTTTAAATAAATTTATAACTTTAATAGTGTAAATATATAAAATATTAGTTAACAGATATATTTTATACTATCGATATATAATATTATTTACATATATAATTAACACTTTAATATTATAAATGTGTAATATTTTTATAGATATCTATATTTTATAATATTAGTAAATTATATATGTACAAATATTTGATATAATTTTATTAAATATATGAATATATAATTACTAATTAGTTCGGTTTGTAAGTAGCTACCGAAACGTGCGAGGCTAAACTTATACTTCCATTCCTTACGGAACATAAGCGAAATAAAATAGCATGTAATCTCAGCCGCTCAATATGGACCGTCCGATCCTCTACCCTTCTCTTTATATCTAACCTTTCGACTCTTGCCTCAACTCCGCCTCCTTGGCCTCTGTCTTTTCCAGTTAGGGTTTTGGTTAATAAGATCTCTTCTAGGGCTTTTTGTCTGCTCGTAATCGTCAAAACTCATTTTAGATTCAGTTCTTTGCTCTAATAGCAGAAATACAGCTTTTTGGATAATGTTTCATCTGGGTTGCGTGCAAAATTTATCGAAATATCTTCATGGCTTCACTATCTGGTCAGTGCGGATATTTTCAGTTCCCACATGACTCGTTCCCTTGAAGCAATATTAATCGTGTTGTTTTTATTGTAATTAATCTCTCCCTGAGCCCTTTTTTTTAATTTGCTTTGGGAGAACACTTGGCAACTATATTTATTTAACAATTTTATTTTTTTTTTAAAAGAAAAAATTGTAATATATTTGTTTGTATTGGCAATTGGGAGTATGTTGAATAACGGTGATGAGTCTACAGACCTGTAATGATTTGCGAAAATGATCGCAACTCTTTTTGAACATCTAAGGGACTGAGTTTTTATTACTTCATATTACTCCCATTTTAATTAATTACAGCGAGCTTTTGCTTAGTTTATGTCTGTTAGTTTTGTTTGTGTATGGAGATTATTTCATCAGTTCAAAGGGCTTCAAATAATTTTGATTTTCGTTATTGTTTCTTGCTTACTATTTGTGAGGCAATATCATCACTCAATGGAGCCCAAAAATTTGTTCCCCTCGCTATCCAGGGCGGTATTTGTATTTGTGCTGTACTTGGACGTCGGGGAACTACATTGTTTCAAAATGTAAACTGCAATTTTCTTGCCAAAATTACATTTTCTCTTCTTTGTTTGAAGAAAAAAGCTTTGATGAATCAGATCGTGATCCTGATCCTGATCCTGATGTAAAATAAGTTCTTCGCTATATGATTACGGAGGATTGATTCAAGAGGGGCTAACCCTAGGCGTGAGCGGTGTTAGATTTTGGACTGAACCATTTTCAAGGGCCTGTTTCATGGCGATCCATAACAAACTTTAATTAACGCGATGAGTTAAGTTGTTATTCTATAACTATACAGAAAAAAAAAAAAATGGGCTTACATTCTGCCTTGATGTGCTACCGTTTCTCGTTGTCGGTAGGTTCTTGGAAAGAGAGATTTAGCCAAGCCCAAGGTTTGGCCCAAATTGAAAAATACCCGTTTAAAGCAACAGGGTTAGCCTGATTATATAAACTTGATGGATTATGATTGACAACAAAATCAGGATAAAATTATCTCAATTTGTAAAATTCAATTTTCAAATATATGTTAACTAATGGATGGAACAAAATATTTTCTTTTTAATTTTTTAAATTATTTTGTTAAAAGATAAGGATACTTAATTCTTTCATGAATTGATTGAACTCAACTAGCAAATTATATAAAGTTATTTGAGATCGATGATGGGAATGATAACTCTTTTTAAATTGACTGTTAAAATGAGGTTATTAAGGCGGATCAAGTTACTGATCAAGTCACGGTGCAACTGTAGTACTGTGCCACAGTTACATCCAGCCGTTGGATGCACTTGAATTGGTGGGGTCTACTGGCATCCAACGGCTGGATGCAACTGTGGCACAATACCACAGTTGCACCGCAGGTTTCCCCTATTAAAGTCTCGTTTGAAATTAAGGTTGAAACTCAATAAACTATTTATTTTATAATTTTTGATAAAAATAGTGTTTGGTAAATTTTATAAAAACAACTTATTTCATAATTTTCTCTATTTCGTCAGCAACTTGTCAAAGCAAGTAGAGGGTTGCTGACAATTATATTATAACCCTAGTATTTTAATAAAAAGACAATTATATCTTACTTACCCTCATATATAAATCATTAGATTTTATATTACCGCCACAATTTAATTACCGTCATAACCACGTACGTTCTCTCAAATTTTGATCCAATAATTTCATCTTCTAATTTCATAACTATGCTTTTAAAGTTCAATCTATTTTTAAAAGAAAAATCTGTTGTATTCTTTTTATTTGTGCAAAATTTGGTAAACCCATAGGTTATCAAGAATTATTTAATCATGCTCAATCATCGCTTAGAAGTGTTATTGAACGCACATTTCGAGTATGGAAGAAAAGATAGAAGATTTTGAGAAATATGCCAAGCTATCCATTTGCCAAACAAGTGAAAATAGTCATTGCAACCATGGGATTGCACAATTATATAAGGAGACATGCCCAACATGATCTTCATTGTGATAACATTGAAAATTACCCTATTTCAATCTTTGATGAAGAAATAGAAAGAGACAATAACACTCAAGAAGAGTATCACAATATTAATGGCTCTGGTCTCAAGAAATGAAAAATTTGAGGAATTTTATTGCAAAAAAATTATTGTGAATGTTATTTAGATTATTATAAGTATAAATTTTTATCATATTTTTTGCAACAGATTATGAAGTTCTTCAAAATTTTCTTAATTGAGTTTTTTTAATGTAATTTTACATATTTAAGAAAAAAATATGTCTAAACAATTTATTAAACATAAAATAAAAGCAATTAAAATGTATATATATTTTGGTCATTATATAATACAACAACACTTTAGTAATAAGATTTACCAAACGCATGTACTCAACTTTTCAAACTCACAGCAACCGTAACAGCACAATTTACCCAACACTGATCTACTTTTTTAATCAATAGCTTATTTTATCTTCACAGCATAAGCAACTTACTTCATCAGCCTCCGCAATCCCAAACTGGCCCTAAATGTGGATCGAGATGACATAATTAATCAAATAAGTAATTGTATCACAAACGAGTTTGTAGGTTCGAAGAAAATACTAAGCCTAGTTACTAAACATATCTTACAGACTAGATTATCAACTTTACTGTTAACTGAAGGTGGATTGAGAAATATTAAATATTGTAACAACCACCAATACCGTCAATTCATCTTGTCCACTTTATGAATGAGGATTAGAATTCAATGTTGAGTTTTTTTTTTTTTTGAATCAATTATCAAAATTTATTTTGAATTTTAAATTTTTTATTTCTATTACCTAAGTGCTCAGTAAAAATTCAGTTCAACACTAAATCCTTATCCTATGAATGGTATTTATATATGACAAATATACCTAACATTTAATTAAGAAACTTGCAATTGTCTAATATATATATATATATATATATATATATATATGTGTGTGTGTGTGTATATTTTTTTTTCTTGTTTCTCCATTTTTTTAAGAAAAAAGAAATTATAAAATTAAAAAAAGAAAAAGTAAATAATTATCGGAAAAAAGAGTCGAGGTTCAGCGCACAAACACGCTCCGATAACGGTCACTTAAACACGTGTACGCCTCTCTGTCTCTCTCTATGACTGCAACCCTATCTAACGGTAACTTCGGGGAAGGCGCCGATCTCAGCGTGCCAATTTCTGCATCCATCATGAAAATTAAATTATAAAAATAAGACAGACATTTGCATTATTATTACCAATCAGTCCCCCTCATGGCCTCATCAGTGTAAGGAGTCAAACCTCAAACACGCACTTCACACAGTGTTTCTCGTGTTCTCATTAAGCAGCCTTGTTATCAAGTAACGTGTTTGACCTTTCACAACACTATAGAAATAGAAATAGAACCTCCCCTGCTGTGGGACCCTACTCTTGTCCCTAAATGACATTATTGCCCGTCGCGCAATCTTTTCTAACTTTCTTCCGGATTTTCTTTTTTGAAAAAACCTTAATTTTGAATAATACAAAATTTTATTTATTTTAATTTTCAAGACTTAAGTTTAAAATTTCTCTCCGATTCACTTACATCCACCTCTCCTTTCTACAGATTCAATCTATATTTGAACACGAGCTACAAATCTTAATACTCCTTGCTTGCTGATATGAATAAGTGACGGACACTATATTTTCAGAGATTTTATTATTAATAATGAAATTATGATTATGTATCTAATAGTGTATTATTTTATAATGATTATGTAACCTAATAGTGTATTTGATATTATTGGAAAGTAAATCATAAAATAAAATGAGAAAACGTAAAGGGTAAAAGTGACATTTAAGTTGGAAAACTGGTCAAAGACAGCTACAGAAACAGCAAAATATCCTCTCTTTTTTGGTCCAAAAAAACACGGAGGAAAGAAGGTGTATAAGAAGAACGGACATAGACTGTCTCTTCATCTCCGTCTCCAGCTCCTTTTAAATATCTTCTCATTAACTCATTCAACACAAAATTCGAACGTTGTATTATTATTATCATCACAACAGCAAAAACACAAGAACAAAAACAACTGCAACAAATAAAGCAAAGAAAGCAGAAGCAGAAGGAAGTTTTGGAAAAAAAAAAAAAAAAAGATGTCTTGTTCGGTAGCAGTTTCAAACTCTCCTGTATTTTCGCCATCATCGTCTCTGTTTTGCAACAAAACGTCCGTAATCTCTCAGTCTCCAGAAAAAACCCTGAATTTGCCATTAACCCATGTAAAGTTTTCGCCTTCTTCATCATTATCACCCACTTCGCCTTCGCCTTCTTCTCCGCTTCGTTTTCGCCTTCAAAAGCCACCAACTGGGCTCTCCTCTTCTTCCTCTGCTGCTTGTTCTTCGTCCTCCTCCTCGTCACCCTCAGCCTTGGCGACCGGCTCGGGGACAGCATCTCAGCAGCAGACGATATTGAAGAGAAAGAGGCCGGCGAAGCTGGATATTCCGGTCGCTTCGATGAGTTTTGGAGGGCTGGTGACTCCAAGAGAGGTGAAAAGAGACGAGGTCGAAGATGAGAGAGATGGCTTTTATTCGGTTTATTGTAAACGAGGAAGAAGAGAAGCGATGGAGGATCGTTTCTCTGCTCTTGTTGATTTTCAAGGAGATTCCAAACAGGTATTTTTATATTTGTTTTTGAAGATTTTGCATCGACAAAATTGATTATTTGGGTTTCATCCTATAGCTGAGTTTCCCTTTCTTTTTTTTTCCCCCATTGGTTTGGATTTGTTAAAGTACTTAGCTTTGGTAAATTGGTAGTTCACGGATTGTAATTTGTTACATGTAGAGGGGGAAAAATATTTTTGAATTAGTTTTAAAATTGTTGATGGAATAGGACAAACTGGTAGAAAGTAGTGAAGATTGAAAGAAATTTTAGCATTAAAGATTATGTTTCGGTGAGATAAGATTATTAATCTGTGAAGAATTTGTATAATTGTTGGCTATAGAAACTATGATTAATGGGGTCTGATGTGTGTCATTTGCAGGCAGTTTTTGGTATTTTTGATGGACATGGAGGTGCCAAAGCTGCTGAGTTTGCGGCAGAGAATTTAGATAAGAACATTTTGGAGGAAGTCCTGAGAAGGGATATTGAAGACCAGATTGAGGATGCAGTTAAACGTGGCTATTTAAACACGGATTCTGAGTTTCTTAAAGAAGATGTCTACGGGGGTTCATGCTGTGTGACAGCTTTGATACAAAACGGAACTCTTGTGGTCTCCAATGCTGGCGATTGTCGCGCTGTTATGAGCAGAGGAGGCCTTGCCGAGGCACTCACTTCAGACCACCGGCCCTCTAGGGAAGATGAAAAGAGCAGAATTGAGACGATGGTAAGCATCTGGCTGCTCGATTGCATCAATCTCTCTTTGTGCTTAAATCTTATGTGAGTTGCAGCTAATAGGTTATGTTAAAATTTTGTTATGTAGGGCGGCTATGTTGATTTATGTCACGGTACATGGAGAGTTCAGGGGTCTCTAGCTGTGTCTAGAGCCCTTGGGGATCGGCACCTTAAGCAATGGATCATAGCCGAGCCAGAGACTAAAATCATTCGAATCAAACCCGAATACGAGTTCCTAATCTTAGCATCTGATGGCCTCTGGGATAAGGTATTTGTCTTGGAAGCCATTTTTATCAGTGAATTATTTTGCATGCTTCTTATCCTTATAATCGAATAGTTTCCAGATCAATCTAAACAAAATATTTCTTCCTTTGGTTTCAGGTCAGTAATCAAGAAGCAATTGACATTGCTCGCCCTTTTTGCCAAAGCATTGATGCACCAGAACCAATGTTAGCGTGTAAGAAGCTTGTAGATCTCTCTGTTTCACGGGGCTCAGTTGATGATGTTAGTGTGATGCTGATTCAACTGGGGCGCTATCTTTGAATCATCCCAAAACAACATACAGTAGAAAATTGAACTAACGCCGAGGCCGAATAAAATTTCTCTTGCTTAGTTACCATTAGGTGAATTATTCCAAGTAGCTTTTAATCAATCATCTAGGGAGGACATTTCCACCTACAATTGAAGAAGAGAATTGATACCAGTCATAGATAATTTTTTGTTCTTTGATTTGTAAATAAGTTCATTCTTTGTGTAACATTACTTATCAGCTATTATAATAATTAAGCATAAACTTAGTGTACAAGTTCAAAGCAAATACAAATAAAAGGATTCAATTTTCGTGGGACATCTAGAAGTGGTGATCCTGTTCAAACGCCTGTGTACACGTTAATTCTCTTCGCTTATGTAACCGATGTTATGTCATGTGTGGCGTGGCTTCTTTTGAAAATCGGATGTCACAAATTTGAGAAACTTCAATGTCCTGCAATCTGCATCCAGCCCAAACTACTTGTTCCATTTCTATGCTTTTATGGGGGGGTCAAAATTGAATGGTCATTTCGCACTTTCTAGAATTTTATCTGTTTTGATGTGAGAGCATACGCATATTTCAAATTAACTCATTCACGTTGGAAGTCTACGTTTCTAACATTGTCCCAGTCCACTCCGTAATAATTATAAGAACGCACTCAAAAGGATTACAAATTAGGAATGGCGATGCAGAGAATATCTTGTACTATGAATTTGTATCATTAAACCTATTTTCATAAACATTATCTTGTATCATCTTTTAGAATCTCATTATACATTGATGATAATGGATGGAAAAAACTTCCACCAAAACCCATATCGGACCTAATAATTTCCCCAACAATAAATGAACCCGTACGCCAATTGAGGAAACCAAATCTTAGCTCAAGAAACCAAAATAATTCAACATGAGGAACAAAATAAGTGTGAGTGTATGCGGCTGCCGACCAACTGCCCCCACTTAAGCTGCTACCAAGGAACATGGGCGGAGCATGATCATAAAATTTTAAAGGGAATGAGATTTTGTACAACTTAAAAAGAAGAAAACAGAGAAACATACTGCAACATGAGCAGCTGTCCAGAAAAGAGGATTTGAGATTTAACGGAGTAAACTAAAAAGGCCATAAGATATAAAAGCTTTTGATCCCACATCACACGTTCTTTCAAGTTTCAATAATAATAATGCTGGCGGAGTGGTTTCTTTCCTCCAAGGGGCGTACGCGGCAACTTGGGTTCGTTTGACGGCTGGCTTTGCGGTGATCTGCTTGGTGTCCATGGCTCTTGCTTAATTTGCTAGCTGGTTTTCATGGGCTGGGACCGATACATGCAACGTGCAAGTCAATTGAATGACAAATTACATATATTCAACAGAATAGTCTCTCATTCATCACTCTTTTAATATTGAATTTCCAAAAGTTCCAACGAAAGGATAACTTAATTATCAAAAGGGTATTTTAGTAGAGTTTACTGAGGACATACATAATTTTAAAAACATAAAAACTTGCTTACAAAGTATATATATTTCAACTAGCATTGTTGCATATGTTACCATATGTTAAATGATATATTTCTTAACCGTGTATTACTACAAATGTATGCGTGGTAAGAGATTATTAAAATATTAGCATATAGGATACATCAACATTGGATCCAAACTTCAAATAGGAGGAAATTGTTTTGGAAATGTGAACGTGGAGTAGTTTGGATCTTGTCAATTCATTCACAGGCGAGCGATCTCTTATCACGATCACACAAAGTGCGGAAAGGAATTAATTAGGCCGGACCGAGTCAAGCCACAACAAAACAACGTGACATTACTTTTGGTTCCATTACAACTGGCGAATTTTGTTACGCATGCATATGAATCTTTACGAAAATAAGCCGAAAAAATAATGCAAGGTTTGCATGTCCATCGCTGAAAATGGAACGCTGCCGTTCATGCACGTTAGATTGTCGGCGTCCTATCAATGTTTTGCTTTCCTGTCTGCTTAGTTTAGTTTTTATTAGACAAAAACATAACCCCCTCCACATTTATGATTTATCTCTTGCATGCGTTTCCAACAACTTAAACCTAATAGCTTTAATTAAGTATACTGTTCCCTACGAATTAGAAATTGAAGAGTGCAAACATTTCTGCATTTAGGCTACGAATTTGGCCTATTTAACACACACACACACATATATATATATATATATATATATATATATATATATATGACTTATTCACAGATATAAAATGAAAAGAAAACATCGATGTATGACTATGAGTTCAGTCCGTATTTTAGAAGGCACAAATATTTATTTATTCCAAAATACAAATTTGACTTATACAATGTTATAAATTGGTACATTTGTATTTCAAAAAAATGTGGATTTCATTGCATTTTAAAATCATTAATTTGCTAATATAACGTATTTAATTAGCTCTATAAAACTTGTAAAAAAAAAAAAAGTTAGTATCTATACACCGCTATTGAGGAAGTATAGAAACAACCCATGCATACCTTTATTTTATTTATTTTTTGCTATTTAGTTCTTGAACCTTGTCATGCAAAATTAATTTATTAGGAAAAAAAAAGTGGTAACCAGATCAATTATACATGAATCATAATAGAGTTGGCCAGAATTTGATAGACACAAGGAAAGAGATTTTGTAAGAACACACGACAACCGCTTTACAAAAGATCAGTCGGCACTTGATATTTGTCTGCTGCCCAGTGGCTTATTATTTAATTTCCAAATGGATGCTCCCAATTTCAAAGGGTTCCTTTTTCCCTTTCCTTTTTCTTTTCTAGGGACAAATTAAACACAACAGTTTTAATGTGGACAATTTCTTCCCACTTTTCATTTTCTTCTTGGGTAAGAAATTTGTTCCAGCTTATCCAATATCCAGTTTCTTGCGTATAATCCTATATGTGATAACCGTCTAAGCATCCACATATATATTGCACGTGGCATGTCGGCATCTTTATTATTATTATTATTATTATTATTATTATTATTATTGTACTACCCACAAATGAATGCGACATGTTATAAGCAATAGAATCAGAAGATACCACCCCAAATTATACCCATTTAGTTGGATATTTCACAAGCAATTACAATGAAATTTGAGCATCTCGCACAGCTTCGTTCTGATTAAACACAGTTAAAATATGGTGTTATTTTAATCCCCACCTCCATGTTGTTTTAATATTGAAATGCTTTTGACCTTACTGTTGGGTTCACATTAATAGACTTGAAATATAAACACTCGTCTTAAATATTATTATTCAATTCTTACATTTGGTGTTTTTATTTCATTTTTGTGGACTCTACGTACATAATCTTAAAGTTGAATTCATTTCACAACAGGGCCGTTAAGACTAATATTTAATAGTAACTTAAACTTTTTACTTAATAAATCAATGTGTGATTTGTTCCAATCCACAGCAATTGTGGCTTAGATCACAACAATACAACATCAAATGAAGCCAAATTTTTTGAGTCAAACGATTTCAATAGCATAAAAATTTTAATAAGAAAGTCGTTATTAATTTGGTAAGCTAGTTCAAAGACGGTGGCGGTTAAAATAAAATTTACATCATAATAATAATCATAAATAAATAAATAAATAAAAATTGTGACTTATACAAAAATTGGAACCATGAGTTCACGAAAGGGTATCCAGCTTCAATCCAGATCTTTTAAAAGATACGATAGGATATATAATATGAAATGCTTTACAGATGGAGTTGTCAGGCAAATTCAATGCCAGTTTTTTTTTTTTGTTTTTTTTTAATCTTAATTTAATATAGTTTCTTGTTTTCATTATATTTTTATAATTAAGATAATAAATAAAATAATATAAAAAATAAATATTTTATGTGATGGAGGCTGGTGGTGCACGTCAACAGACATGATCGACTCAAACTCTAACTCCAAAAGCCAGACGCAGGCATATATCCTGCCAATTGGGACATCTCTTTGTTCTCGGCTGCCGATACGTGGACCTGCAGTTTTTCGCCAAATCAGCGCACTCTTGGGCCCTGTAATTAGCTCAAATTACCGGTCTCCACCGAACTGTCTCTGGCAACATGTGGCGGTGGACTCTGCCACTTTGCCAACAAACTCGGCACCTCCTCATTTATTTATTCTTCATTCTTTTATGTTTCGTGCTCTCTCCATCTCTCTCCATTTCGGAGATTGCACGTCCACTTGTAATACCATGCACGTCCGTCCGTCCTCGTTGATTTTATTACATGCTTGCCACTCGAGGACTCATTAGCCCATGATTACTCGAGATTAACGTCACGCACGTCGAAATTAATTAATTTTTTTTTATAATTTCAATAACAAGAATGAATAAAAAGAAAACATGACAATATATAGTTGCTATATGAGCATGAGTCAAGTTTTAAGACATCATATTTTATACACAATTTTTTAATTATTAAATTCACGTGTTGATATTAAAATTTAGATCGACGATAAGAGTTATTATTTAACTCTTTTTCAATTCCCATCATCGATATAAATTTTATTATCAATATCATATACTTTCAATCATTAGAAGTTTTTCTATATAATAAGTCAATTTATAACAATTAAAAGTAGTGTTAGATAGAAGAGGAGATGATTGAAGCACATTTAGCATGCATACATTGGAATTAGATTGTTGCACTACTTCTCTATCTAGCACGACTAGTTCTCTCACCCACAGCCACAGGGCCACGTCACTTACGACGCAATAAAATTTGGTCACCGCACGAAGAATTTGCAAATCTATTTCCATTACAAACCACATGTTAAAATACCAACCAACCAATCACAGACAAGGACTAACCTTGCACGTTTAAATAGCAACGATCTCACTCTCACCCCCCACCCGATTAACGGCTCAGATCTTCCCCACATGCTCCTCCGGATAAGGATAAAACCCAGTATCCTCTCTTTTTACCCCCGCCCGCACCCCACTACGTCAACTCCTGGCCTGACAAATCAGTTCTAGCCCCAGAAATAATTTTGACGTCGCCAAAACAGTTCCTCACAACACAAATTATCCATTTCTAAACTCCAAGTCATCATTAAAATATTCTAAAATTCCATATATATATATATACAGAGATCGTTCTTTTGGGCCCTCAGAAAGCTACCAAGAAAGCCATCATACAACACAACACTCTCTCTTCACAAATTTTCAAACGCGGCAACTCTCAGGTTTTAACAACACAAGCAAGCAAAAAAAAAAAAAAAAAAAGCTTTTATTAAAAAAAAAATGGTTTCTTGGGTGAGAGGCAAGTGCATAGGCAGAGGCTCCTTTGGAACCGTCAACGTGGCCGTCGACAGATTCAACGGCGACGTTTTTGCGGTGAAATCAGTTGATCGAAACGCCGCGTTGTGTCACCATATGCCAGCAATTCAAGCCGAGTGTTTAGAAAACGAAATCAGAATTCTCCGCTCACTCTCCTCCCCTTACATTGTCAAGTACCTCGGCGACGACGTGTCATACGAGGCCCCCACGACGTCGTCCTCGTGCCGGAACCTCCACCTAGAGTACTTGCCAGGCGGCACCGTCTCCGACCTGGCAACAACTCTTAATGCTTACGCGGACGAGAACACCTTGCGTTCACACACGTACTGTATTGTCTCTGCGTTGAAGTACTTGCATTCTAGGAACATCGTACACTGCGACGTCAAAGGCAAGAACGTACTAGTGGGTCCCAATTGGAGTTTCGTTAAACTCGCCGATTTCGGCGCAGCGGGGGAGGCGACGGTTTCTGACACACGGGGTGTCAAGATTCTGCCGCGTGGAAGTCCCCTATGGATGGCGCCGGAGGTTGTACGAGGGGAGTCTCAGGGACCGGAGAGTGATGTCTGGTCTTTGGGATGTACGATTATCGAGATGGTCACCGGAAAGCCCGCATGGGAAGATTTCGGTGCCAACACGCTGAGTCGAATCGGATTCTCCGATGAGTTGCCGCGGTTTCCGACTCAGTTGTCGGAACTCGGTCGTGATTTTCTTGACAAGTGTTTGAGAAGGGAACCGGGTGAGCGGTGGAGCTGTGATCAGCTGCTAAAGCATCCATTTTTACAATCGGTGTCGCCGAGCGATGCGAATACAGTCGCTGAGTCGTCCCCGCGGTGCGTGCTCGACTGGGTCAACTCAGAATTCGAGGAAGAAGGAACAAGTGATGATGAGAAATTAGAGGCTTCGGCGAGAGAGAGGATGGGTAAATTGGCAGGTTCATCGGGGGCAATTTGGGAACCGAATGGTTGGGTGGCCGTAAGAGGAGGAGATGATGAAGTGGTGGAAGGAGGGACGCGGAGGGAATATTTAAATTCGGTTAGCAGCAGCGCAAGCACCGAAGGCGGGCGGTCGGTAAATCCGGAATCAGTAGGGGTAAAAGAGGAAATTGAGACAAGGGTAAATTGGGGACTCGATAATGTTGGTGGGTGTCTGAGCTGTCGTGATGGGTCGCCAGAGGTGGAATTGGCGGTGGAGATGAAAGAAACGGGCATTTGCAGAATGAGAATGCGTAAATCATTATTTTTATCTTTACCATTTTGTCGTACGAGAATATTCAGATATATTTTATTGGTGGCGTGTGGCATTTGCTGTTATATTCTTTTCCCCTTTTTATTTTATTTTATTTATTGATTAATCTCAAACTCAATATATGGACAATGCGAGGGGAACCACCGATTAAAATTAATGTATCTCGTGTTCAGGCAGCGCTTTACGTGCCGTAGACTCGCAAATTTGCCGACGGTAGGTCACTCTTAAAACACGAGTGCGCTAATAACGTTAAATATCTGAAAGTAGATTCATTAGGACGACAGATTCCGGATAAGAGTCTTTTGGTATGCGTCCAATTCAAGATATTCCAGGATCGTTACTGTGCCGCTGCTTTCTACTGTGATTCTGAGTATTGTTCTCACACTTGATGGCATCATTTGGACGTCGTTTGTTTATAAGCCAGTTTTGCATGATGACCGATCGATCATAGCCATTTCATTTAATTTCTTATGAAAGTGGATAAATATGAAGAGTCAAATCATATGATTAATTAATTTCGCTAAAATATCATCAGCTGTTGTTAATCAATAGAGGAAATAAATTAAGATGAATGATGTTCTATATTGAAGGCGGCTAGTTGGCCCAAAAGGCTAAAATATCATCATCAGCTCAATCTGCCACTTGATTTGCACATTACATGCAATCAATCTCTCAGTATTCCAACCGGCATGCATAACCATTGAGCTTGAAATTAACCAAAATATAATATTAACAATACCCAAAATCAAACTGTTAATATATCAATAATTGTCATGTGATTTCTGAACCACATACAAAACTAATAATGCAAATTGATATTATCATATGTGTCACATTGTTTTGTTAACAAATTAACGGCGTGCAAATCTGCAGCGCAGCTACATTTGCCAGCTAATTGAGTGAAGTTAGGCGAAGCATTGAAGCTCCCCCACTAATAATATGCTTTGTCTCCCTATGATCAGCATCACTTATTATGGCATCATTACTCAATTTTTTAACTCTACTCGTTCCAGGACTTTCTCTGAAGATCCAAACGTTCGGGTACCAACCAAACAGGACATTAGCTGTCGTGCTGCAACTCCACGGAAGATTCAGCTTCATTTTTATCTGCACCTGTTATCGTTCAACACGTGCGGAATTAAGATGCTTAACTATAAATATTCCATCAAATTTAGTCTAACAAAACAAGAATTGGAAGGATCAAGGAACCTACGCGGTCGCCTGTCGGTTGAAACTTATCCGTGTTGTTATCGCGGGTTAATCATTAATCACGCCAAAGATTAATTAGCGTGCGCGGACCATTTTTCATCTTCGTTTGAACAAATAATAATAAGAAAAGATTGCGGCTGAAAAATATGTATACACGCATCTTTTTAATTGTCAAAGTCCGACGGGCCTTCTCATGCGGATAGACTCGAGCACATAAATGTGAAGCCTAACTGTTGACGGGCCTTGATCTCTAGGTTCAATTCAATGGCTCTTTAAGGACACTCAACATTGTACTAGTACATAAGGCATGACGTTAATTAATGTCGGTAGATCAAAAAGATTTGGGATCACGTGGGCGTTTTAATTTGAGAGAATCCTTGCACTTACAATGTTAAGTATAAGAATTTGAGTCTCTATAAAAATATTATGAGGTTAATTTCAGTCTTCCTTCGATTATCAAATAATTTAGTGGAGTCAGTCTATCCCTCACAAAATGTAAGTGGAGTGGACATTTTTTGAATATTAGAAAATGTTTAAAGAATCTGAGCAGCGTTTTATTGGAGTACATGACACGAAAAAGGTCTCAGTTGTTGTATAATCCGTTTGTAAATATGTATAATTTGTTTGTAATATGTAAATATTAATTATAATATCTAATGTAATATCAGTAACAGTCCTGTATAGTAGTATTAAAAAAAAAGATTAACAAACCAACAACGATTACTATAATTTAGAAGCTATCAACGTATAATGTATCAATAAGTGGACAGTTACGCATAAAACACTTAGGTTGAGAATCTATCTAATGAAAATCACAAATGCAAGGCGGAGGGATGTTAGAGACTTTGTTCTAGATAAACTATGGCCACTTTTAAGGTTGTTGGAAGTTGTTTGAAGAACCTAATTATTAATTACGGGGCTTCATAATTCTGTTTCTCGTCGGAAAGGCAAAGCAAATGGATGACACAAGTTGTCTATTGGATAACTACACGAATGAAATGGCGTTTATTGATAAGACGTCAAACGACAAGTCATCCAGTCGATTGCTTTGTTAAAGAATGACTTGGACTTGCTTGTTTACTTCATTGAGCAGGTTTGTGTTTTTAGACTGAGATATCTTTTAACTTAGGGTGAATATAACTTAATCTTCTGTTTTATTTATTTATTTGATTTCTGCAAATTATTGAAGACAGCTTAAAACTTTCATATTTATATGAAGTTTTAATTAAGACCGGTTGTTTGAAGCTACACCTCTGATATCTGGATATTATTGCTTTTTAATTAGTGGTTCTTCACTTATAACTTTGCTGCGAGAAGTATTTGCTTTGTGCACATGTGATGATCTTTTTCTTGTGTTCATTTCCAATGGCGTGTGAAATTATATTGCTTTGTAAACTTGGATTGTTGTTCATATTTTCCTAACCTCAAATCTTTTCTTTTCTTTACTTAAATCGAAGTTTATTCGAGAATACACCACAAATTATAGTGCTGTCAGAAGCACAATAAACATGTTCTTACTCTTGTTTAATGCCAATTTTACTCCCCGAATTCTCTCATCTTCACGTTAAGGATCACTGTTACTTGAAAGCTCTTAATTAATGCTTAGCTGACTGATCATTTTTTGGTTGTTCCGGAATATGTATGCCCAGTTGCTTCCTCTTACTTTGCCCACACCACAAATGCCGGGAATAGGTGGTGGAGGTTTTGGTTGGCCACAGCCACCACCAGCAATGAGAGGGATGAGGATGCTTTCGATGCTTCCATTTGGCATGCCCCTCCAAAGAACTCTTACTGATCTCTGGGTTTCTAGGTCATGCATAAACCTTACTTCTACTTGAAGAGGTTAAATTATCTGAAGGTTCCTCTCTTTATTTTTCAAAGTGATTTCCATCTATCGAATGGTCTGCAAAAATAAAGGGATTGTGTTAACATTTAATCTTTTGCACTAACTACAGGGCGTCATTGGAATTTTTTTTTGGTTCAAAGAAACAATTTTTCTCCTGTTGTTAAAGACTAGCTGTGGTGCCAAGAAGGCGTTACAGGGCAGATCATTTTGTAGTTGGAGGTAGTGATAGAATTTCTTTGAAACAGTAGCAAATTTGTCCCACCTATAGCTTAGTCTAGTGTTTGCTTTATTGATTAATTTCAATACTTAGCACAACTACTCTTCTATTACATGGACAATGGCAATTTTTACTCAGTTTCTATGAATTTTTTTTTATTTGATACTTTCATTGAAGTTTTCAATCATCTTCCCACAAGTTTTATTTTGATAGTAATAACATTCTGAGGCAGCAAAAGCAAAGTTTTCTTCACATTGAGCGGTATCTTTGTGGCTGCTTTTTAATGTCACTAATCATGGAACTGCATTACCACTACTCATCATACTGTGTTTTCTCTCTTATTAGCCAAAGTTACTAAGTTGGCATGCTTGATATAAGCGGTTACATGATTGTTAGGCACGGGAACTAGCCAAAAATATTTGGTACATTATTTCTTTCTAGACTATAAGTGCAGAACTAGGAAGCCTGCTTCCATATATTCTGTGGTCCATGCATATGGATGGCAATAGGGTGAGTTTGTGGTGAGGATTATGGTCTCTATCTTCATCCTTCAACTCGAAACAATCTCCAAATCTACCTCCATACCCAATAATTTTTACTTGGAGATAATTCGGGGATATTCTTGATAATCCCTAAATGAGACTAGGGTTAAAATGAGGTATCGATCCCCAATTATTATTATTTTTAAAAAATATGATAATTTTATCATTACTTGCTCTTTTCATTAGTATTCTCAATAACTAAATAGATAAAATTGAACAACTATATCGCTATAGTTTCCGTGATTCTTGTTTGCCCTCTAGTTTGTGTGTGTTGAACTTTTATGAACAAATTGTTACTCGTAGTAGGTCAAGATCTTGTAATCTCATATGAAACACGCAAATATTCAATCTGGCTAATCCCTGCATATTTCGGAACTGCACTCTTGAAACCATTAACTTGATACTTCCAAATGTAGAGCTTGATTCTTCCAATGTTTACGAGTTCTTTTATATTTATATGTTTTTCATATACTAAGTGTGCTAGACTCTAGTGTTCAAATTAGAATTAGGAAGCTTTGGTGGAGCTCTAGCCTTCAGTTTATCAACTTGAGAGAACCAAAAATTGTAAATTAGAGTTTCCTTTTAGTAATTTTTTAAAATTATCACCATAATAATTTTATTTTTCTTAAATGTAGTAAATTTAAAAAATTTTGTTTTTAGGTTTGGGGGCTAATAAAATTCCTAAACTTGAACCTAAAATATTTTGGGCCTCAGGCCTATCTCATAATTAAAACCAACATTATTTTTTAAGTATAGCGGTTATATCTAATTTAAATTAATCGGGTATCGTTGGTTCAAGTAATGTGGATAGACTTTGTAAAAAAAAATTCTAGTATTTTAGTAACTTATAAATTCAATTATGTCTTAATTTTTTTGGGAATAATCTTTAAATTATTTTTACACTAACAATCTTTAAACCTAATTTTATTATTTAGCTTATATCCGAAATTTGAAAATCTTATTTCTTATGCTAAACCAAACAGACGGTAATTGGAAATAAGCTATTCTTATCAAGGGAATCCACCGTTCCATCATCCAAACGGGCTCACTAAGAGGTGGAAAGCTGTTTTCTTTATCCAGGGAATACGTAACCACGCCGTTCAAATATTTCCTGATTTCCTTTTAGAAAATAACCACTGGGTCTCTACTTTCTGAACCATTGCAATATCAACATAGTCTACATTTTATTTCTCATTCCGGTCCCTCATTACTCACCGGATTTTAATATGTTGCGGAAGTAAGATTTTTTTTTTTTACAGTAATTTTCTTTTTTATTTGAATAAATTTCAAGTTGAGCCCCAATGACAACTTTTGATGCAACTAAGAATATATATAAGAGCTTTATTAACAAATTTTTCTAATTTTTCTCTTCAATTTGTTTTCTTACGTGACAAATAAAAGTATGTAAAAGTTAGTTTTCTCCTAAAGAATTCTTTAAATAAAAATAAATTTATATTATTTGTTGAATTGTGTCTAGCTAATAAATGAAAGATACTTGGGTTTATAAGGATAATATGTCACTCCACCCAATAGCCTAGTCTTTTGGGTTAGATATTAAGAAAATCTAAGTCTAACCCCCCAACAATTGATATTAGAACTAGACCTTAGTAGCCAGAATGTAGTGATTGAACAATTCAGGTGTGTCAGACAAAAGGACCGGGATCCCGCGGTGGTTTCGTCCGAGAGCAGAATTGTTGAGTTGTGTCTCACATTAGCTAGTAAAGTTATAAATGGGAGATACTTGTGTTTATAAGAAGGGTAGTTCACTCTATTCAATAGGCTAGTCTTTTGGACTGAATACTTAAAAATCTTAGACCCAACCCCCAACATTATTTTAATTACATTTTTTCTCTACTTAAATAATAACAATTATAATATTTTAACCAAAACACATCAATTTAAGTAGTTTTCATAAACAAAATTTCGGGTTAAATACCGGTTTTGTTAATTAAATTTGGCACACTCAATGAAATTATAGCATAACACCTTTTCGAAAAAAGGTGAGGAGGATAACATTAAAAACGGAGCCTAAACCAAGTTAAATCTGTCGTTAAAAAACATTCTACATTAGAACTTTGGCATCATAAATTGGACTTGTTTTGGGGGGAAGGTGTCGTATCATGAAGCCCAAGAGGTACAAGATGCTAGTGTGTTTAATAAATGGGCCTGGAGTCCAAAAATGCAAACTGGCCATAATTGCATCATTTATTATTATCGTTCGTTGATTAATGCGTATTATATTATCACAAATAAAAATGTACAACTAGAGCCATTAAAATTTGACACATCTTAATAGTTCAATATAAATATGATATGAATAAATGAGTATGAATTGTTAAATTTGACACGATTATTAAATAGATTGAATATGGGTTGACACGATTTTTTTTTCAAGTTAAGTTAAGGTTAAAGATCTCCACTTATTTATCTTGATCAATGATACAATTATATTTTCTAATATAAATTAATTTGTAGGTTTTTGTCATCAAAAATTAAATATTAGACATTATTCTTTTTTTTTTTTGTTGAAGAATGAACATATATGTGGTGCTTCATTTATAAAATTTTAAATAGATTTATAACTTTAATAATGTAAATATATAAAATATTAGTTGACATATATATTTTATACTGTCAATATATAATATTATTTACATATATAATTAAAATTTTAATATTGTACATCTATAATATTTTGATAGATATCTATATTTTATAATATTGATAAATTATATATGTGGGAATATTTTATATAAATTTTATTAAATATATTAATATATAATTACTAATTAGTTCTGTTTGGAGGTAGCTACTAAATTATACGAGGCTAAACTTGTACTTCCATTCCTTACGGAACAAAAGTGAAATAAAATATCATTTAATCTCAGCCGTTCAATATCGACCGTCCGATCCTCTACCCTTTTTATATCTAACCTTTCGACTCTTGCCTCATCTCCGTCTCCGTGGCCTATTTCTTTTCCAGTTAGGGTTTTGGGCTGCTTGCTTTCCTTCGTTTTGGTTAATAAGATCTTTTCTAGGGTTTTTACCTGCTCGTATTTTTCGAAATTCATTTCAGATTCAGTTACCCTCGCGCTGTCAGCCCCCATAGTCACAGTCACCGATCGGTCGCACGCAAACGAATCTCCCGGCACAGGAAAGAAATCAGAAGCAATGGCAAGCACCACCGAGGGTGATCACAGAGAGGAGGAGGTCCCACACAATGAGGACGAGGACACCGGAGCTCAGGTTGCCCCCATCGTGAAACTTGAGGAAGTCGCCGTCACCACTGGCGAAGAGGACGAAGATGCCATACTAGATCTGTAAGTACTTGTTTTTGTATATTATTGGCTAGATCCGATTGTTGTTTGCTGCTTTTAGGGTTTTTTTTTTAATTTGTAATTTTTCCTCCTTTTGTAGGAAGGCAAAGCTGTACCGTTTTGATAAGGACGGGAATCAGTGGAAAGAGAGAGGCGCCGGTACTGTTAAGTTGTTGAAACATAAAGTGACCGGCAAAGTTCGCCTCGTTATGAGGCAATCTAAGACTCTCAAGATCTGCGCCAATCATCTCGGTTCGTTATTTATTTTTAATTATTTCTGTTAAATTTGTATTCTATTTGTTGAATAATAATATAAATAAATGAAACTTTTTTTTGCTGAACAGTATTGCCGATGATGTCCGTGCAAGAGCATGCTGGAAATGATAAGTCGTGCGTGTGGCATGCTGCTGACTATGCTGATGGTGAATTGAAGGATGAGCTTTTCTGCATCAGATTTGGATCCGTTGAGAGTGAGTATTTCTTTTCCTTTATTGATTCAAGTAAATTAAATCATGTAACTAGTGTTTTGAGATTAATTACTGAATACCTCTGGCTTTTTTTAGATTAGTAATTAGTTCAATTCTTTCAGTTAAATCATTGTGACTTGCACGCTTGAAACCAATTGTGTATTGTGTTTGAACTATTTTTACTGCAAAGAGTTTATGGGATAGCTAATCAACAAAATGCTGTTGGGATTTATAAAGTTACCGAATGTTTTCATTCGTTTAGGTCATCAACTAATGTTTTGTTTTCTCTGTTAGACTACTCCCACTGTTATTATTATTATTATCATCTTTATGGTTGTGGTTAAAAGGAATACTATATCTAAAGTCCGGATCGCAATTGAGATTGTTAAATGTATGAGTCCTACTGGGAAATCTGTAATCCAGAAAGCCTTTTTAAGATTGCTTAGCGTCTGGGTCTGAGGTTGAGGTGCCTTGTATGGTTCTGTGGCTCATAGATATTGCAGTTTGCCACTATTATCTTTCTTGTATCCAAATTAAAGATAACTTAAACATGTGTTCTTACATGTCTGTCGACATTTTTATAGTTTAATATTTATTCTGTCATTCGGTGGGACTACTTTTTATCATTTCAATTGGGATGCTTTGGTTAGGTTTTGTGTGAATTGGAATTTTGATTACTGTTGATCATTACACCATGTCTCTGAACTGAATCAATTTTCTTGATGGCGTTATTAAAATTTTGGGAATGTTGGATTTATTTCTCTAGTTTGATAATCAGAATTTCAGTGGGAGGTTTTACTTATTATCTTATTTTTTGCCTTTCTCTTTCTCTCTGCGGTCTTTCTTGTGTCAATCTTATTGATCTTTATTGCTTGAGAAAGCAATTGGTAGCAATTTTTGAATATACTTCTGATAAATTTTGCAGAATTTATTTCTGGAAGAAAGATATATATATTTTAGTAAGATATATATTTTTAGTGCACATGTGAAAATGTTCTCCACACTCTAGACAGCATTAGGTTGGTTATATTTTGTTCTCATCTGTGGTGAAGTTCCGTCACAGTATAGTTGGATGGTATATTTTATAATAATAGTTGTTTCACCTCAATTGTCATTTTCTGTTTTTTTAATTATCTGTTACATAATGTGCTTTTTGATTCAGATTGCAAAAGCTTTATGGAAATGGTTCATGAAGTTGCTGAATCCCAAAAAAAGAAAGAGGAGAACAAAGATGCATCTGCAACTGCTGGTCTTCTTGAGAAATTGAGTGTTGAAGAAAGTAAAACTGAAGACAAATCTAGGGCAGAGGAGGAGGTGCCCAAAGAGGAGAAGGAGGAGGAGGTGCCCAAAGAGGAGAAGAAGGAATCCAAGAGTGAAGAAGCAGAGAAGAAACCTGAGGAGCCTGCTTCCTCAACATAGAGGACTGGGTTTGTTTTATCACCATATGCTTGGCAATGTGAAGAGGTTTGTTAGTCGACCTTGGTTCTCATCCATGTCTTGGCGTATAAATCTGGTGGAAATTTTGAACCAATTTATGGGCTGTAGTGGTTTGGGTCTGTGTCCAGTTTGAGTCTGTCGACAAGTGGTCAAGCTCAGGTCATGTTTGCATGTTGGGGGTTGTGTTTTTGTAGTTGGTATTCTCAGAGAGTTAAGTTAGGGCTTTTCCAAAATATATTACTGTTTATTGGTGCAAGTCCCTGATCATATATTGCTTAAGGTTTTCTTGAAAAAAACAAAAAAAATTACTTTCACAGGGTCTTTGTTGAGATATACTTTTTCTGCAATTCAAGAGTTTGGATTTATTATTTTAATGTTATATGATCAGAAATTGAGTGCTGTTGACTGTTCTTTTGAATGTCAATTCTGACTGCTTTTTCTTAGGGTGTTGTTGAGTTACCTGATAATGTAACTTACATTAACCCAATAGGTGTATTTAGTGACCTAAAAAGTAGTTTAGTTGATTCTACTTTTAGGTCACTAATTACAATTTAATAGTAAGTTACATTATAATATACTTTGTTTTTCATCAATCATTTAGTCATAATCTTAATGAGTTGGACACTTGGACATTGTATTTGCTGCATACGCATGGAAATTGATAATTTAAATTGTTTTTGAAGATTAAATATGTTATTATAATGTATTTGAAAATTTTCTTTTACGAATGTCGCGCGGGAGAGAATATCTCTAACTTATACATGCTGTGTTTTTGAATCCGATAAATATAATTACATCAACAGAAAATGGTAAGTGGATAAAAATATGACAAAATCATTTGTCTTTTTGTGAATTTTTGAATTTTTTTTAAAAATAATCTTTAAAAGACAATTTTTTATCACAACTTAAACACAACAGTGATATCACTCCCAATTGATATATAGATGCACAAATCATATGGAAGCTCGTAGATAGCTTTCTGGGAAAAAGGGTCAGCAAATGGCGATAGCCATGTGTCTACTAGCATGGCAAGACGCCATGACTAGAGGGGATGGCTGCCCAACCTTGTCGTTAAGATGGGTCGTCCCCCCCATCCAACTGATATTGTTCATCTTTGTTAAAATTGACACAAGGAGATCATTTAAGCTTAGACATGGGTTCCACAATGAGCCCATCAACCAGTCAAGGCGACCTACCTGGGTTTGAACTTCAATCAAATCAATATTCCTTTGCTTCTAACTAGTTTTACGACTAATGTACATGTGTGTTCACATAATAATATTAGTGGTTCCAGTTCTTCATCTAACATTTCATCTTAGTTCTCAACTGCAAATATTGAAGTTGGGTTGATTATTTCTCGATAGAAGTGACACGAAAATCGAAATTGACGTGCATTTTATATGTTTAATTTGCCCAAAAAGAATTAAGATGCAAGAACCTTGTAAGGAAAGAACGTTGCCGTGTGTGCAAATGTGGTCCACTACTCAAATAGAAATGAAATTTTGTTTGGGGCTGTTAGAAAATTTGGTCCCTGTGGTGGCTGTGCTGTATTAATTATCTCCTTAAGCCTCCAGCAACACTCCCAATTTGCCTATATTTTCTTTTTCAATCAACCAAATTGGAATTATAAGCAGGCCTTTTGCAGTCTTTGATCTTGCTTTTTGGATGCCGAATCCACAAATTGAGAGGAAGTAAACCTAAACTTTACTACAACCATTGTGCCCTGCAATGATCGCAAGTTTCACTTGAAAATTTCGTTATTATTTTTAAATTTCTCGTAACAAATCGTACGTCTCCTAGTTAAAGGTGTAAATTGGGACCGTTCATCACAAGAAGTTTGTAATTAATTTATAACTTGTGATGTAGATGTAGGTACTCGGGAGGATTTGATTTTGAGGGGAAGCACAGGCGATGTTATGTGAAAATGGACTAGTTTCTCTGAAAGCGCGATTACGAGCTGATTATGCTAGAGACGGGAGTCCATTTAAGACTTGCATTGCATGATCACGACGTGGTCCTCCATATAAGACTTGCATTGTATGATCACAACGTGGTCCCAGTTTTTAATGGAAGGGGACCTTGAGCTTTTTATTGGTGTTTTCAGAAATTGCTGCATATCTGGAGTTGATGAGAGAGCGTGTTGCTTTGCATTAACGAGACTGACATGTGTGTATGGCACCTTCGTGGCTTCCCTTGCTAATTGTATGTGTATGGACTATGGAATATCTGTGAAGAAAGTATCTGCCAACTTCACCATCTTAATCGTTTGAGCCAAGCCCGTTATATGTGCATGTAATAACATCACCACAGGAATCCTTTGGAAGGTAAGCACTTCACTTGTGTATCATGTGCCCAACTTTTTGGTCCATGAAGAGCCATGAACACAGTGTAGAGGTTGATCATCATACAATCCGGTTTCTTCCTCTTAATTGAACATTCAAACTAGAGCTTACTTGAGTGAATGCTGCAAGCAACCTAATAACTCTCAAATGTTAAGAACACTGAATCAATGGGGACACACACACGAGAGCCATTAACTCTTTGATAAAGAAAGCACACCTGACACATCCTTGTACCTCTTTCCTCTCTTCAGTTTCTCCGGTAATTTATAGAAATACCCCCAAAATAATGGTCAGTTTACAAAAGTAGCACCCTAAACAATTTTTTTTTTTTGGGAGCATTTCAAATGTAAACATCCCTTAGTAATCTATGGTGCTAGACAAATGATTGACATATATATAGTCCGTCAATTTTCTATCAGTCGGTTATATGTTGGACATCGAATACTTGTTAATCTTTCGTAAATTGTATATGAAGTGCAACACATTACTTAGGAATATTTTTATCTAAAATACCTATTTTTAGATGCTAAAATAAGAAAACAATGATGAGAGGGCCATTTTCTTGAATTGACCCTAAATCTAATTTTCGCAAAATTATTCATAATTTTCCCGAGTTTCTTTCAATATTTGTAATTTTCTTTTCATCTCTCCATGCCTTGTACTAACAAATTATGCTCTTTGTACGGGTGGACCCAATAATACTTGTGCGAGAAGAGAAGAAACAGAGAAATAGAAATGGCCACTAAGCAAATAAAACTCGATAGATATCTTTAGTTTTTAATTATGCATCTTCTAGTTTAAAGCTCCACATGTTTTGTGGTAATTGTAAGTTTTGAAGCCAATGATTTGATATAGAAAAAAACAACGTCGGATCTGGTTGTTATGATAGATATATAGATAATAGATACGATATCTTATATGTTTAAAATAATGCATTCATATGCTATTATAAATTAAGAACCATGTTTTGCCCATAGTGTAACATCTCATTCTCATAGCATTGGAACCTTGACCAATGTCCACATAAAGAGAGAGTTCAAGGATAAGTTCACATCAAATCTTAGCATCTTATACTAGTTGGTAGGCAATATGTCACAACTTGAATCTCGAAAGTTGGCTTCATTATTGAACCCACCAAAATTGGAGGTCGGCCATGATTATTAACATTACATTGATTAACTAAATAAAAAAAAAAATCTAAAATTGTTTCTTCCTACCAAGAATATGTAAATAGTAAAAATTCGTAAAATAAAGAGATGAAAATTAAAAAGGAAAGCAAAGACCACTTAGATCTTTCTCCCATTACAAGGAAAACGATTTTGAGTTATTTGAGTATCACATGTACTATCATGAGACTCATTCTCTACTATGATAGGTAATTATTTGTAGTTGTAAAATAGATCTCGAGTTAATAGCATGCGTTTAGAGGGTGGAACCGATATTAGACATGGTTTTGCGGATATCCGAGGAAAACCATACCATAATTATGTGAATTTAGTCTCTCAGTAAAATTGCAATATAAACATTTAAAAAATAAAAATGGGAAGTGTATCCATTGCATGGACAATAAGATTGTATTAAAGATATATTCTCTAAAACTAAAGGGACTAGTGGGAGGACACTTTTGAAGAGGGGAAAAGGATAGAAATACTTACAGGATCCTATAATTAGTTCGGTTGGGTTCGGTTCTGCCTTGAAACAAATTAAACCAAATTGAAATTGATAGGTACATAAAAATATAAATTGAATACAAATAGAATTACATAATCAAATTTAATACTATTTAGTTTAAGAATTTTTATAATTTTTCTTTTATATTCACTACTAAAATTTTGGACTTTTCATCTAAATTTAATTTTTTTTCTTAATTTAATTCCATTATTACCACTACACTTCATGATTTATACGAAAATATTAATGCGGAAAATTTTATAATAAATAAATGTTGTTAAATGAACCCATTTGTTTTTTAATATTTAGTAGCCAGTATTCGAGTGAAAATAAGAAGTACTACAAGTCCAAGTCCACATCAGCTGACAGATTCTTATCAACAACCGATGATGTTGCCAAGTACAGAATGGAGTATGTTTTAGATACCTCCCCTGATTTTTAACGTATTTACACTTAGATGGTAAGTTTATCCGTATTATTAGAGACTTCCCTGTCCTTTAGAATTTCCAGACCGTTCCAAAAAAGACCAAAATACCCCAATTTCCTTGCAAAATATTCACCTCTGTCATATCCAACCAAGCACCCTAACAAATAATTTTCTAGAAAACAAAAACTGGGAAAGACCACAACCCATTGACAAAATTCTTTCTTTTTGTTGAATTAGTTGCTTCCTCGACCCGTCACCACACCCCAATTCATTTCCTAAAATGATATGCAAACCCATTTCACAAATTCTGTCTAAAATGCTCAGTTTCAATAATCTCAGACCCGACGACCCATGTGCATTCGGTTATTGTCGCTTCAGTCGCCGGCTGTCGGCGATACTCACTCAACCGCTCCATATTACCTATGCCGTCAGTTTTATCGTTCATCTTTATTTTTTTAAATTTGGACTTTTTCAGATTTGAGCTTTATTTGGCAAGGCTTCAAGCTTAAAAAGAAGATTTTGTGTTTGTTTTCGGTGATTAGATTGCTTCATAGATTACTTTTGGCGAGGCTTACAGCATTTCAATTTTGGGTATGGCTTATGTGTTGGTTCCATTGACGAAAGTGAAAGTTAAATCCAACGTATCAGCTTTGCTTTTGTTTTTTGTTTTTTTTTTGCTCTTTTCTGATCTCGGTTGCAACTTTACGACTTTACCCTCGTATATTGACGATATACGAAACTGACTACAAACAGCAGGGGAGGTCTCTAATAATACGGGAAAACTCACCATATAATTGTAAATACCTCAAACAGCAGGGGATGTATCTTAAAATTACGCTTACAGAATGTCTTTTGGATTAAGACAATTAAGTAACATTTGCACGTGTGTTGATATCTGTGTTATTCGCAATCCTTTTCAGGGCAATCTTTGATTACCGAAAAGGGGATTAAAAAAATGAAATGAACTAGAAAACTGAGTGACAGAGAGGCTATTGGCTATAGCTATCTCTTATTATTATTTGAACTTCGCGGGTGAAATGATTATATATGGTAACTTTTGGTTCATCTCGACTCCAAATGGCCACTCTTTTTATGCCCTTAACCAATTCTTAAACTGAAAATGGTAGGTAATGGCGCCAAGGACCACCATTCTTGGTGAACTGGAAGCCAATGCTACTTCTGATTCATATGATTAGCATGACATGTAACTAAGTAGGTATAGTTGAGGTGCAGGTTAGGAATGGTAAGTACACAAGTGCTTTTCTAATTCTGCTTAATCCAGGTTGGTCAGTCAAAGTTAAGATAAGATTTCTAAATTGAACAGCTTTTAAAAATGAGAATGAGTCCAGTTCATTGCTCTTACTCTCGCTTTTTGTTGATAAGTCTTAAGCAATCAATGTTTTTCGTCACTAACCCTTAAATTTTTTTCATTCTTGTCATTCACCTTTTATATTATGAGTACTACTATAAAATGTGTGATGCCACCAATGCAAACTATAGGTATAAAGAAACTTTATGAACTGGAGGAGGATGCTAAAAGAGCATGTGCCATAAAGTATCCACACAAATACCACATCAGAAAGGCTCTTGGAAATTTTAAATTCACTTCTTGCTTGTAATCGACATTAATTAATTATTAGAAAATGTTATCTGTAATGCTTGCATTGAACAAGCTGATTAACTCAGGCAATGCTAATCCATAATCTTAAATGGGAAGTGAAATTAGTAAACAGTGCAAGCCTAGATTTTTTTTAATGTAAAACAACAAAGAATAAAAATTTTCTGAAATTTTCTAGATATAGATTATTCTACATTGGCCAAAGGTGCCTTTTAAATAATATAATAGGACAAATTGAAGCACAAGGTACAACCAGAAGAAGCACATTATGTAATAGATGCAGGAAGAGAAAGAATCCTTGGGGTATTTTATTTTCTTCAAGATTATGTAGTTTGCTTATTTATTTATTTATGTACAATTTTCTAAGGCTAAGCTAAATTATAGCATAAACATTGAAAGAGAGATAAAGAGCATTTATTGCAGTTTGCAACTTCTTTGGACACAAACAACACTTGCCTGTTGCCTCGGCTGCTGCTGCTACTTGAGCTACTTCCTACATTCTTTCATTCTTCCTCTTTATACTCTCATTTACAGCTTCTGTTTTCTTCCATTCAGAACACTCTCTCTTTCTCTCTTACTCATTCCCAAACTTCATGAAGAAAAGGCCATGAAACCGTCAGAAGAATTTTTGGAGCAGGGAATATCTCAGCAGGTACTCTCCTTGCATGCTTCGTAAATCTTGCTGCTGTACCATTACTTGTTCTTAGTTTTATCTCCTTCAAAGAATTTTTATGTTATGCAGTCGTTATGTTGGTGTCTCGTGGTGTAACTTTTGGAGTTGTGGTTTTGGGGATGGTGAAAGTGTCAAGTTTGTGTGTCCTCTTTGTCAGTTTTCATTTGGACTAAAGGGGCGTTGAGAAAGTGTACTATGAATGCCGAAGGTGCATAGGAAATTTCATGGAGTCACAAATTCTCATTTTTAAATCTGTTTTTGGGTAATATTGTTCCTTCATTTTGTAATGGCCTTTTGATATCCTGACTGACATGCCTAAACAGACTAATCTGATAAACGCGAAGCTTCCATTGTTTATTTCATTTCTGTAATCAATTGGAATCTTCTCAAAGTTTTTTTTTTTTTTTTTTGTGCGTGTGTTATGAAGCTGGAAGTGATGATGAGAAAGTTGAACCCCTCCCCCCCCCCCCCCAAAACACAACATGTTTTTATATGTTTACCAATGGTCCATTATGTTGTGCAATTATAGATAGCCTTGAAATGTCCTGCTGTCTAATCATTTGATTTATGATTAACATACTGATAACGTTGATCCACTGTATCAGAACTTCAAGCGGGTATCCTGTACAACTGTGGTTTCATTGGCTTATCAAAGTCTTGGAGTTGTTTATGGAGACCTTAGTACCTCTCCTCTCTATGTATACAAAACCGCCTTTTCAGGGAAGCTGTCTCTCCATGAAAATGATGAGGAAATTTATGGAGTGCTTTCTTTCATCTTCTGGACATTCACTCTCATAGCTCTCTTGAAATATGTTTTCGTTGTCATGTCAGCTGATGACAATGGTGAAGGTAAAGTTCTATCATTTCCTTCAATTACTTGCAAATTTATTAAATGTCATCTTTGGACATGTGAATTACAAGAGTTACACCTGTTCAACTAACCTTCAGATTGCTTTCTAAACTCGCCTCTCGGATCATGTCCAAAATATGATGATATCTTGTTGAGTAGTATTTATTTTGCACTCCCGATGTCGTTGATTCCATCTTTTAGGAGGAATTTTCTTTTCTTATGACTATGAAGGTATTTACCATAAAAATGAAACAGCTTTTGTGTCCTGTTTACCAGTTAAGCAAATGATACCCTACTCTTTTGGTGGATTTTTCCCGATCGTTCATAATGCTTCGCTGGAAAAGCAGTAATATTCCCAAAAGAGAATTTAATTGGAGCTCTATGACTGCAGATTGGACAAGGCAGAAAGACAGCTTATCGATGTCAACTTTTTGCTTATGGTGCAGGTGGTACCTTTGCATTGTACTCCCTTCTTTGCAGACATGCAAGGTTGAGCACTCTACCAAACCAGCAAGCCACTGATGAGAAGTTGTCTTCATATGCAACAGATGGATCAGCAGACACATGGCAGAGTTCTGGTCTGAAGGCCTTATTTGAGAAGCAGCAAAGGTTTCGCAATATGCTGTTGATATTTGTTCTTCTAGGGACCAGTATGGCGATTGGTGATGGAGTACTTACTCCTACAATATCAGGTAGCTGCACATGGTGTAGCCTCGAACCTCTCTAGTGCTGTTTGCTTCATAAGCTCAATATGCTCAGTCACCTGAGTTTCTACTAACCCTGCCTTACATAAGTCCTCAAGTCACGTTTCTGCTATAAATTAGCATGGTTAATACTGCTATACAACTGAGTTGAGTATGTGCTAGGGTAGTCCTTTAAATTACTTCCATGAATATATTCAATCTTTTAAGAATTTATGCATTGAAAGTAAAAATTACTTTTGCTGGTCTTCAGATTTTGTCTCTTTCCATTTTAATCTTCCTGAGTTCCTGATTAGCTTGATTTGTAACTTAAGTTTCCATATAATTCCCCTTTCAGTTCTTTCAGCGGTTTCAGGGGTTCAAGTTAAGATTAGAGAACTCCATGAAAGTAAGTGTAACTTTGTTGGTTGGTAGTCTGAATTTTGTAACGTCATTGATTACTAGCTTCAGTTGTCTAACCATTCAAAAACAAGCATCATCTATTAAATGCTTATGTTTAATTCTTTTCATCCAGATTATGTTGTGTTAATCTCATGCGTGATCCTGGTGGGGCTTTTCTCACTTCAGCATCATGGAACACACAGAGTTGCTTTCATATTTGCTCCAATTGTCACAACATGGCTTCTATGTATTAGCAGCATTGGAATATATAACATATTCCAATGGAATCCACATATATTTAATGCACTATCTCCGGTTTACATGTTGAAGTTCTTTAGAAGTACAGGCATTGATGGATGGATATCTCTCGGAGGAGTGGTTCTTTCCATCACAGGTATCCTTTTTAAACTTCCACTATAGTCTTATTGAATTACTTGCTGCTAATTGAAACAAGTTTTGTACAAAATGCTGTTGCAGGTGTGGAGACAATGTTTGCTGATTTGGGTCATTTCTCTTCTCTCTCGATAAAGGTAACTCTGCGTTTACATGACTGGCAGTAATGCCTTTGTGTATGAAAGCTGAGTATGGTCCAATTGTTCTTCCTTCTCTAAATCTTGAAATTTTAATACTTGGTATTAAAATTCTAGGTGGCCTTTACATTTCTAGTGTATCCCTGTCTGATTCTCGCATACATGGGTGAGGCTGCTTTCCTTACTAAGCATCATGAAGATATTCAGAGAAGCTTCTACAAGGCCATACCAGGCAAGATTATATTCAAGCATCAAATAAATAACATTATTCTTTTCTCATCTCTTGTGTTGATATTGTTAATCTTTCATGCAGAAGCTGTGTTTTGGCCAGTGTTCATTGTCGCCACTTTTGCAGCTATAGTAGGAAGTCAAGCTGTGATATCAGCTACATTTTCCATCATAAGTCAGTGTTGTGCACTCAATTGCTTTCCTAGTGTCAAAATCATTCACACTTCAAGTAAAATATATGGGCAGATATATATTCCTGAGGTCAATTGGATGCTCATGTGCCTTTGTTTAGCTGTGACAATCGGATTGAGAGATACCAACATGATCGGTCATGCATATGGTACATATTCAAACTATTGATTAAACACAACTGTCAATTTGTCCTTAGATCATTCACAGATGTTAATAATGAACTTCAAATGTTTCCTTGGGTTTGTAGGACTAGCAGTCACAACGGTTATGCTTGTCACAACTTGCTTGATGGGACAGGTTATGATAACCGTGTGGAAACAAAGGATATTTATTGTAGTTGCATTCTTCTTGTTTTTTGGATCAGTGGAACTTCTTTACATCTCAGCATGCATTTACAAGATTCCTGAAGGGGGTTGGATCCCTCTTGTTCTGTCTTTCATTTTTATGGCAGTTATGTACATTTGGAACTATGGAACAATGAAGAAACATGATTTCGACATGGAGAACAAGGTTTCGATGGATAGAATAGTGGCTTTAGGGCCAAGCCTTGGGATGGTCAGGGTCCCTGGAATTGGTCTAGTTTACACTAATCTAGCAACTGGGGTACCAGCCATATTTGGACACTTTGTGACAAACTTGCCTGCATTCCATCAGGTTCTAGTTTTTGTCTGCATCAAATCTGTTCAAGTACCCCATGTAAGTGAAAATGAACGGCTGCTCATAAGTAGGGTGGGCCTAAAGGAATATGGCATGTTCCGATGCATTGTGAGATATGGCTACAAGGATCTGCAACAGGAAAACTATGATTTTGAGAACACATTGGTGTCTGCAATAGTCCAATTTGTAGAAACAGAAGGAGAAGATGAATCATCTAGAGAGGCTGGGGACATGGATATAGAGGTCTTGCATGCTCCAGAGCACCCAGTCCAAAACTCAAATTGCAATGAGAAATTGAAGCAATCTTCGTATGGTACCCAAGTGACAAAATCAGGTATCAGGCATCCTGAAAACTTCATGCTTAAAGACCAGTCTCTTGAGATACTGAAGGCCAAAGAATCTGGGGTTGCTTATATAATAGGGCATTCTTATGCAAAGGCAAAGAAATCGTCTACTATTCTCAAGAAATTTGCCATAAATGTTGTGTATGCTTTCCTGAGCAAGAATTTTAGAGAGCCTGAGGTAGGACTGAATGTGCCTCATGCTTCTTTGCTGGAAGTCGGCATGATTTACTATGTCTAACTTATACAGAATGAAAAAGACGCTTTGTCCCTGAACATAATAGAGCCAGGGAAATTTGCTGGCCTTATCAGTTACATGGATGTGTGTTGAGTGGTACAGAATTGGGGTGACATTAGAAGAATGAAAAATATTAGTTGTTCGTCGGTCAATTAGTTTTTGGTTGCTAACCTTCAAGTTTGCATGCCACAGTTTGTATCTGCAATGGAGAATGTTCATATGTTACTAGCATTGACTATATCGCAGAACTAACATTTCCTGTAAATATTATTTTCTAATTACCTAAAGTTCTGGTTCATTTAGGACATGGATGCAAAAGGAAGCTACTAATTGTAAACTGCTTTCTCGTGTTCATTATTCAACAGAATGGGAATGCACCAGGGCGGTGTCTGTTTTTTGGCACTCCTTTTAACTCAATGCCAGCACGCACATAATGCTTTTGAAGATCTGTTGCCGAGTGTATATTGTGGCTCATATACACGCAAACAACACCCCCGCTCCCCCCACCCCACCACCACAAAATAGAAAAAAGGAAAAAAAATTTAAAAATGTATGTTGTATATTCCTATAAGAATTAAACTTATACCGACATTAATTTTAATCACAAAAGACTTTTTTTTTTTCCTTTACCACTGGAGTGAACTTAGTTTCCTTAAATATACACTTACATGCATGAAAAAGTCTTCCCCAAGTAAGCTGAACCCTAAATAATGGCAACTACTTTATAAATAATCATAATTGCAGAAACATGTTTCACTTCAGATCCAATTCATTCTTTTCAGATTTTTCATAAAAAGAAAAGAAAAACCCACGTAAAATGTTGCTTCAAAATTCCATTTTTAATAACTTTTTTGATCATTCACAAATGCACCATGCTATGCTCTTTAGAGACATGCAAACCCTCGAACAACAACGTAGCCTGCACTCCACCAAACCGCACTACTTCAATCCAGCCTTTTCCACTTGGGGGCCGTGGTGTCTCCTCTGATGCAACCAAGGCCGCCATCTAGCTCACCGGCTGATTCAAGTAGCCTACTTGACCACCTAATTGCCGAGCCTGGTTCGAGGGACGTTGGTTGCTGCAATGAGCTTAATGCTGGGTATGCTGCTGATGGCTCTGCTAGGGCTCGTGCTGTTGGTGCATATGTTGTTACGTTCATTGTTGGTCGACTTAGCATCATCAATGCTATTGCTGGTGCTTATAGTGAGAATTTTCCAGCTGTCATTTGTATCGTTGGATGACCAAATACTAATTATTATGGGACTAATAGGATTCTGCATCACACGATTAGGTTACCGGATTTTAGCCAAGAGCTACGCTGCTTCCAGACTGTTACATGCTATCAGGTATTAAAAATTTGATTCATTTTAGTGTCTGAAGCACACTTATTGATCTATATGCAGTGAGTCATTTACTGTAATTACCAACTTGCTTATCAGTTTTCAAAATAAATGTAGTACACAGAACTTTAATGGATTATGCTGACAACATGTGCCGAGAGCCAATATACGTGGCATCAAGTGTGCACGGTCTAGAGATGTGGGGCATTGCGCTGCCATGCTATCTATAGCTTTTAGTTACCATATCTATGGTTTTTAGCTTGACTGTAGTGCTTGATCCTAACAATTGCAAAGAGAACTCGGATTACGTTCTAGGGAATTAAGCAGGTCATAGCAGAACGTTTGAATTGGAAAACTTATAGTGTTCTGATCAGCATGTTTCTTGATTCCATGGGATGAACTGACATATTATCTTGCTCTTTTGGAAATGCTAGTGATTATATTCTTGCTCTGTGTTGTTATACGCTGTGGTGATAACTTGGCAGAAGCGCATGTACAAATAGATAGAGCAATTTCGACTGCACTCAAAGAAAGCAAGCCTGTGTGTATATAAGCATTAGTTGTAATTTGGCTGCTGTCCCTCATTCAACTTTTAGCAGAGAGCCCATTCCATTTGCCCTGTCTCCTAGGTAAAAATAATCACTTTGCTCCTTGCTGATCCGTTACATGATTAATTGGTTATTATAATTTGGTGGGAACTTGATTTTGCAGATTGAGTAATAAAATGGGACTAGAAGCTGCTGCCGAGGCAACAATAACCGCCTTGCTTAAGGCAGTGAAGCCAGCGATGATAGGAGGGCCAAAATTAAGTGTGTCAAAAGCCACCATTGCCTTTGTTGAATTAGCTGATGCTTGTGGCTGTGCCTTTGCTGTAATGCCATCTGCAAAAGGCATGGTGCCTGAACAGAATTCCATTTCATTGGAACGTATTGGAGAGCTATAAGCAGTGCTTTCTGCTCTGAGATTGTTGAATTTGCTGATGCATACATGTTTGTTGAATCAATCTTTAATGACTACAGCTCTGTTGGCTACTCCCTTCTCTTAAATAAGAAGGCAATTTTAGTGCAGCCTGATCGCATAGTAGTTGCTAATGGCCTGCTTTTGGTTGTGTGCTTGTTGATGCTGAAATCTGCTCGCCCTTTGACCGACCAGATTCTTTCACCAACGTTTGTGTTATCTGTTGTTGCTCGTTCACTGGAACTGGAATCGTCCCCCTTCCTCTCAATAGACCTGCGCTCACTAAAAACGGATCAGAGACGCCGGTGGTTTTGCCGGCGTAAACCCTCCGATGCCTAAGTTAGCTCAAGGTGTTTACGGGAAAACAATGTGATTTGGGTTCAAGAAGTTTATCTGAAATTCGTAGGAAAATGGTATGGTTGCAATTTGGCAGCGTTTTTCCTCTCTCAGTTTTTCTGTCCCTTTCTCCGTTGAGTTCCTTTTCTTTTATAGCCCCTGTCCCCACCTTTCCGTTTGCCCTTCATCCCCCCCTTTTTCGGGTAGTGGCAGCCCCTCACGGGACTCTAACCGTTGCATTGTCGCAAACGTGGGGACTTACGTGTCCTTCAACGGTTCTGGGAAAAGCGTAACGGCCGCAATTCTGTGTTCTGTGAAAAGCATAACGGCCGCGATTCTGTGTTCTGGGAACAGCGTAACGGCCGCGGTTCTGTGGGATCGTGTTCCCGCTTTCTGGGGGACAGGTATCGGCTCGGTGTATACCTCTGGTCGGTACATTCCCCTAGCAGGGGTTCCCCTCTGGTCGGTTTATGCTTGTCCCTGTGTTCGGCTCGTACCATAGGCTGAGGTGATCCACGCCGGGGTGGAAATAATAGCATGACCGACCTGGTGCTTGTATTTACTTAACAGTGCTAATGGAGGATTTTCTTAGTACGCTGGCTATGGAGCCTAACCGCAACACTAGTGCCTATGAAAGCTACCATAGAATCTATGTTCCACATGGGATTCCTCTCAAATCTAATGCTCACGAGCCTTTAGTGTTAATATTCTCTTTCAACATATACAAAAGATGCTTTCAGGTAACACAGCTGTGATTGCTGAAACTGGGGATTCTTGGTTCAATTGCCAGAAGGATGTGGGTAAGAAACAGAGCCTAGCACTTGGATATTTTGCGTTTGGTTGCATATTTTTATAATCATAAAAGCAGAAAAATTAAAGTTGGTATTGCAGGTATGAATTCGAAATGCAATATCGTTCCATTGGATGGTCTGTTGGGGCAACACTAGTACCTTAAAAGCGCGTGACTGCTTGCATTGGCGATGGGAGCTTCCAGGTTATATAATACTTAATAGCCCATTTACAGTAATTGATGATTATATATAGGAATGTCGCTTAGCTACTGATTTGTAACATACAGGTGACCGCGCGCGAAAGATGTGTCAACAATGCTGCGATGTGAGCAAAAGAACATCATCTTCCTAATAAACAATGGTAACTACACCATTGAAGTTGAAATACATGATGGACCTTATAATGTAATCGAGAACTGGAATTACACCGGCTTAGTGGAAGCGTTTCAAAATGGTGACGGAAAATGCTGAACAATAGAGGTGAGTCATTTAATGTAGCCCAATACTCAACATGGAGATTCACGTGTCTCGTGGGAAACGTTTTGTCATTCTTCTGTCACGGGTTGGTTGCGAACAGGAGCTCGTTGAAGCAATTGAGACGGCAGCAGTAGAGAAGAAAGATTTTTTGTGCTTTATTGAAGCGATTGTTCACAAGGACGATACAGGCAAAGAACTGCTTAAATGAGGATCCAGGGTCTCAGCTGCCAACAACCGCCTACCAAATCCTCAATAAGTAACAATATTGAGGATGCTTCTTCAAACCAACTTCGAAATCATTGTATTTTCCTCATAAAAGTTCTTTAAGCCGTCAACCGCTTTAGTCATTATTTTTTTGAGTGGGTTTATATGAACTATTAAGTTTTTTTTTTTTTTTTGGTTACCTTTCTTGAAATGTTGCATTACTTGCTGTTTAATTTGGAAATCATACATGGAATTATCTCAATCATACAACACATTGATCGAGGGAAATCTGCCAACTAATAAGATCAATAGTTTCCCTTTGTCGCAGGGCACATATATATAATGAAGCCACCCGTTCAAAATCAAAGTAAAATGTGTCCCAACGGAGCATTTATTTGCTCATACTAAATTTAATTCTTTTCAAATCATCTTCAGAGTTGTTAATCCATCAAGGCATGAGCCCCCCTTTTCCCTTGACGGCAAGGAATTCAATTTAAGTGCTTAAGATGGCCATGGCCCCTCCAGAGAGTAAAGGCAGCTGCCCCTCCGTTGAATTCATCCATCGCACTAATGTTGGTCGCTTGCCTAATATCTTAATTTTAGAGTATGATCCCTAAACTTGAGCTCATTACCCTTTGTAACTCCCACGTTGGTATGGGTCTAAATCTTTCTTTATTTGAATCTAAATCACATTAGATTTACATTTACTATATTAATATCTTAAATTTTTAGAGAGAGCAATTTTACTCTCAACCCTTAACCTGGACACTTGCTTTTGCTTAAGCTTCTCGAGAATAAAGTAAAAAGAAGGGAAGAATCAAGAAAGTAACCTACAGGATTTTATCTTATACACAGGGTCTACTTCTCTAGACTCTAGTGAATGCACCTCAGATTTAGGTGCTTCCCCTCTATCAAAGCATTTGGTCTTTCAAATTCTGAAAAAGATTTGAAGGGCATTGGGGAACCTCCAAGCTAATTTGCCTTTACTTTCTTCACCACAATTATGATATTATAGAACGCCATTTCCTCTTTTTACCCACCCCAGAAAACAAATCTCTCCATTCAACATTCTTTCGATTATGCATAATCTCCAAGGCCCATGATGAAAAAGTGTATAGTCTACGAGAATAAAGCCTCACAATTGCCATTTCTTTTTATCAAAGTAAATAAATAAAATAGAACAAAAATGTAAAGTAAAAATCAGTAGATCTTATTCTGGTAGCCCGTAATTCTCATGGAGTTTTCTTTTTTCTTTTACTTTAATTTTAAACTGTCAGCATCCTTCACCGTCCTTCGTTACTCTCTCTTTCCATTTTCACATTGTTGCGCAAATAAAGAATGGCAATGCAAATCTAATGCAACAAAGTACTCTAATTGCATCCCTTTTTCATTGAAAATTTCTATTTTTTCGTTACACTAATTACTCTCTATGGCTGACGCTCTAAATTTTATGGTATTGTATCTAACATATAATATTTTGGGGGTCATAAACAGAAACTTGGGGACAGCAACAAAAAAGTATAGAAATTTAAGGCTTTTCTCAATGAGAAGTGGGAGAAAAGATTGAAATAATGTTGCCAACATGCCATCCCAAGGCTAACACGTGGACAGCCAAGGCAGTTGAAATTTTGCAATCACCTTGTGTTTTGGGCCGTGCTCTCATTAGACTACGTGTACAACATGGGAAAAAGAAACATGCCCTGAATCTAGCAGCTGATTCTGAATACAGACAATGTAATGTATGATGAATTGATGATTTCATGAGCTAATCTTGTTTCAAATTTACCCGGAAAATGTAAGTTAAATCAGAAATTTGACCAAAGAATTTAATGGTGTACCTAACATGGTTTCTAAAGGACAAGTGGACAATCACAACACGGAGGAAATCTTTACAAGCCAGCAAGGCAAAGAAATCTTTCGCCTACATTACAAATTATAAAAAAGGGCAGTGTAATAAATTCCAGCATCTTACAGAACAAAGCTTAGAAAATGTCGGAAACATCCCCGTCTGGGATACTGTATCTTGCATGCTCACCTACATTATGTGCGTATTAAAGGGGCAGTTTCTAAAATCATCACTTTTCAGGCTTGGTTTACATTCTTTGCTTCAAAAGTAAGACCATATATAAAGTGCAAGATTTAGATCCAGCTGTTCATTGTGACTCACTCTCCGCTTGTTGTTCTTGTTCAGGAAGCAGAATAGGAGAGGAAAAATGGCACCGGAAGATGATGATTCACGGATCGACAGTTTCCAGAAAGAGCGCGATGCGAGGATTGCATTGCTGGAGAAAGAAAATTTTGAGCTGAGACAAGAAGTATTGCGGCTAAAAGCACAGATAAGTTCTCTGAAAGCACATGACAATGAAAGGAAATCAATGCTGTGGAAGAAGTTACAGAACCCCAATACGGATACATCTCCGCAGAAGCAGACAGATTTTGTCAAAACTCAAGAATTTCAGAATCTTGATGGAGAAACTTTCCGTCCAAGGCCAGGTTTTCAGGAATTGGAAGCAGGGAAAGAAAGATCAATGAAAGTGCCAAAACCGCCTCCAAGGCATACATCTGAAAATAAAGTTCAGACGCCAGTAGCATTTCCAGCACCACCACCGCCCCCCTTGCCATCCAAATTTTTAGCTGGATCAAAGACAGTGCGGCGCGTGCCAGAAGTTGTGGAGTTGTATCGTTCACTTACAAGAAAAGATGCCCACATGGAGAACAGAAGCAATACTACAGCTGCTCCTGTGATTGCTTTCACTAGGAACATGATTGGAGAAATTGAGAACCGCTCTACTTATCTTTCAGCTGTAAGTTTAATAGCAAACTGTTGCTTTTAACTTAAAACATAATTATCAAATGCATGTTTCATCTGCTGAAGATAACCGCATTGATACACAGATAAAAACTGATGTAAAGAAGCAAAAAGAGTTCATCAATTTCTTGATCAAAGAGGTGGAGTCTGCTGTCTTTGATCAGATATCCGAAGTGGAGGCATTTGTGAAGTGGCTTGATGGGGAATTATCATCCTTGGTCGATGAAAGGGCAGTGTTGAAGCACTTTCCACAATGGCCAGAGCGAAAGGCAGATACCTTGCGTGAGGCTGCTTGCAACTACAGAGACCTGAAGAATCTGGAGCAAGAGGTTTCATCCTTTGAGGACAACCAAAAAGAGTCATTGCCACAGGCTACACGAAAAATGCAAGCATTGCAAGACAGGCGAGCATGTATAAGCTGAATTACATGTGACTTGGTACTTTCATTCGATAGTATAAATTAATTGCGTGAGTAAATTTTAAAATTACAGGTTGGAGCAAAGGGTTAATGGCATGGAAAGAATGAGAGAGAGCACTGGCAAAAAGTACAGAGATTTTCAGATCCCTTGTGATTGGATGATGGACTCAGGGCTCATTGGTCAGGTAGGTAACACATAGCTAACACTTACCACATAATTAACAGTGATAATTTAACCCATATAAATCCTTTACCAACCATGAAAATGTTTTATTAATACCAAAATTGAAACTCTTTGATATAACAATATCTTGACATCCCACTACTGTTTATTGTTAGCAGATGAAAGTAAGTTCCTTGAGGCTGGCAAAAGAATACATGAAAAGAGTAAGCAAAGAGCTGCAGTCCAACGAATGCTGGCGAGAAGACAATCTTATGCTTCAAGGAGTTCGATTTGCTTATAGAGTACATCAGGTAACTAGAAAACTCAATGCATTTAACCTTGCCATTTCATATCTCTTTACCAACAATTAGAACATTCAGTTTGCAGGCGGGTTTGATGCTGAGACCATACAAGCGTTTGAAGAGCTGAAGAAGGTTGGCTTGTCTAGTCACAAGTAATAATATAATGTGTTAAAACACTTGCAATGGCACTGGCAAGTACATCTAGTTTAAGGAAACTTTTTGGTATACATTTGCAGACATCTATGTATATGCAAGAATTAGTTTAGTTTATTTACAGCAGACCTTCATTCGTTCATAAAAGAATGAAATATTTAACGACACAATCTATGCACCCGCACCACCCTCAAGGACAAATGTGATCATCACGTTCTTTGGCTGCGCAATAGAATCATCGAATGATAAAAAGAAACAAACATAAGTGCATTCTCTTAACAAGAATATCATATATAACCAACTTATCATCAAGTTCAAGGCAAATCCCAATCCCAGCTCACATCTCACGCTGCCACACCGACTTGTCCTTCTTTAGATTAAATAAAAGGGATGACTAGGCGTTTATTGCCTCACTGCTTGGTCCATTAATAATCAAACAATGCGTTTCTCTCATTCACTAAAGATGAGTTGTTTGTAATTTGTTAGGCCTATTAATCAAAAATAAAAATTGAAAATTGAGTTGAACAATGTTTGATTTTGATTATGGTATTGCTATAAGCATAAATTACGAACACCCAAATTCTTGCAAAGTAAAGTACAATTTGTCGTCTACAATATTATGATCTACATATTACATTAAAATTACATTCCATTCAAATCATTTTACTAGCCATTCAAACACAAGGAATTAGCTTCCATTTTGTTCATTAAGTATAAAATGAGGGACAACGCATTGTTTCTTTGAACCACATACTAACAATCTTATACTCCTAAATTTCGTCATTAAGAGATGAATCTACACAAATTTGTTACCATTGTTTATTATTAACACAATTGCTTAAGACTCGACAACTTAATGAAGCTCGTAGATATATCTTTCGATCTTTTCATTTGCACTCTGCATAATAGACCCAAAAAAAAAAAGGGCAAAAATCGTTGTGTTTTATCCGATAACGCCCCCGCACAAGTAAACCAAACCAAACTACCACAAAGCAAACTCGCCACAGCATATTGACACGTGGCAATATCATCCACAACTTGTGGGCCACGCTAACAACCCAAGCTGGCCCGGGCCCAGACCCGACTCACGTGCTTATCGAAAACGCAACACGAAAACACACGAAACGCAGAAGGGAAAATCGTTCCTTGCTGCTCGGTTCTCACTCATCATCTCCATCTTTCGAATTAAATCTCTCTTTCTCTCACATCTATCTATTCGATTCTATTCTATCTATCCACAGGAACAAAAGAAAACCAGAATATACTTATTACTATTGTCCACTGTATCGCTCGGCTCCTGTGCTTAAATTAAAAGCTGAAACTATATTTTTTTAAAAATCATAATGAAACAAGAAATTTTATAATTAAAATAATAAATTAAAGAAATGGGAACAGGCGCGTCGAGAAATACCGACGGCGATGGCTCCAACGGCGACGACGGGAAAGAGGGGATCCTTGACCATGCCGGCGGTCAGTTCTACGTCTCGTTGAAAATGGAGAATATTAAGCTCAAAGGCGATCTTATTCCTCATGTTTATGGCTCCGTCCCGCTCGTTGGCTCTTGGGACTCTTCTAAAGCCGTAACTTCACTCCACCTACCTTCGTCGTTTCTGTTTTGTCAATTTTATAACTTTTTTTAATTTTTTTTTTCTTTTGAATTTGAATAGCTTGCAATGGGGCGCGAATCAGCGTCAATGTGGGAGTTGAGCTTCGTTGTGCCTCCTAACCACGGTATGCTATTTTATTTAATTTTTACTAAAGCCGGCATGAGGATAATGATTATAAAATGTTCAAGGCATTGGTTGGTTTAGTATTGTGGAAGGAAACAATAATACTGCACTCACAGAGTTGAAAATACACAGTTTGTATCTACTTTTTCATGTTTCACCTGTAAGGTATTAATTGCACGTCAGATTCACGTCAGTTGGGAACTATTGTAACTGCTTTGGAAAGTATAATTATCAGTTTTCAGTTAAGTGGTAGCTTGTTTTTATATTTTTTGAATCACTTCTTTAATAGTTGAAAATGGAAGTAAACAATGAAGCTTAGTCTAGGGTAGAATTTTTTTTTTTAATTAAAAAAATTGGAAAATATGTATAATGTTTATTTCTATTTTCAGAATGTGGATGTTTGTCACAATCACTCACTCCTCTAAAACTAGTCGCAATGATCTTCTGTTAAGCAAAGGTTTCTGTCTCTACAGTCTTTAGTAGGAGGAAAAAAGGAAAAAAAAAGATGTAACATATATAAATTCAGTAGAATTTGGCACCAGGTAAAACATGTGCATTATATTGGCTTTTGGGATCATTTCTTTTCTTTTCTTTTTCTGTATTTAAAACATTTTGTGTTGGATGCAGAAACTTTGGATTTCAAGTTCCTTTTGAAGCCAAAGTACGGCAATGGGCCTTGTATCGTGGAGGAGGGTCCAAACCGGCTTCTTACGGGGGGCGCCTTACAAGGAGATTCAAGGTCAGCACTGTTTTGGTTAGATAGTGATGAGGTTCTTGAGTATCGAGTGTTTATCAAAGCAGATAGGGTTTCACCCTTTGATCTGGCAGCTAGTTGGAGAGCTTATCAGGAGAACCTCGAGCCTTCCACAGTTCGTGGAATTCCTGATGTTAGCATTAATTCAGTGCAGCAGACGGGTGCTGAGGTATAACTTAATATTAAAATGCTGTTCATTGGTTTACTTATTGGATAGGTAGAAGCATAACGAAGCAATTGATAATTTCTTAAACAGCAAACTCTCGTGTAAACAAAATATTTTTAAAAGGGTTTCAATTGATGCATTCGACTAGTCTTGGTCCTTGAAAGTATCCTGACATTATATATTTCTAACTAGCCTGACTCATTATGTAATTTGCTTATTTTCTTATATGTGGCTAAATAATGAGGGAATGGCATTAAAAAGAAAATGAGGAAGATGGGCAGGCTGATAAACCTTTGTTTTATCTAGAATAACAACCCAAGGATACTGTTGAGTTGTTAGTTTCTATAAATTAACTGAAAAATTTTTGTTTTTTCCCTCTGCAGAATGGCTCTTCGGCTAGTTTGGAGCTTGATATAGAACATTATGTTGTCCCTGCACCATCAACTTCTGCAAACTCTGGTCTGGTTTATGCAGCTAACATGACAGAGACTCCAAGGTCATTATCCCGGGCCGGTGTTCTTTCTAATGCTGATAGCTCAGGCAGTGTTTCACATAGTGGTATTTCTGTTGATCGACCTGCACTTATAAAGGTTCATCTTGATAACTGATCTTGTGAATTTGGAAACTAGTTTCTTTAGGAGACCTTGAAAAGCATTTATGCCATGACACTGCAAAAATATTAACATGGGTCCTTCCTTCTGATTTCAATACCACACCTTCAAAACATACTCTATTTGCAGTCTGTCAGATCTTTCATTGGATATGAACTTTAATCCTATATCTGCCATTCATTTCAAATTTGCTATTTGATTGGGCTATAAATTCATTTCCTAAATCTTGAATAGGACTTTTATACCCTGGATAAGTGGGTTTGTGTTTGTGCAAATGCTTTCAAAATTGCCCTAATACTATAATATTCCATATCTAATGATTTTTGCACAGGACATGGAGGTCAGTGTCCCAGACCCATCAAAGGTATATTCAAGTTCGGGGATGGTTGAATCAAAGTCAGTGGGGACATTTTCTCCTTTGCAAAAGCAGGATAGTCATAGGGGACTCTTTGTGGATAGGGGTGTTGGATCCCCTAGGCTAGTCAAATCAGCTAGTGCAAGTACTTTCAATATTGATCTCAAACTGGATACAGAAACTAAGGTTTGTATCACCAGTTAGTTGATGTTATACGAATTATAATATATGCTGTTAGCAGTGGTTATTTTGAATTTTGTGCCTTTTATCTGTTGGTTGTTAGAATTCGATGCCAGCAGCTGCTGGAGCTGTTGCTGCTGCAGCTGTAGCTGACCAGATGCTTGGGCCAAAGGAACATCGGCATTTGGCAATTGTCCTGGTATTTTCTTACATAATTAGAGAGAGTTCTTTAATAAATAATTAGTGAGAGTTTCGTCTCCTGCGTTTTCTCAGTTTAAGCATTAGCACATTATAATGAAGTTCAGATGCTGACCTTAGTGCAGTTCAGTTGCTGACTTTCCCTTTTTTATCTAGCTGAAAGTCATATTTTGGAAGCATCATATATATCTCTGCATTCTATTAATTGTTTCATAAACACAAACTATGATTTTTACTGAAAACAGGTTTTCCTAACACGTTCATGGATATTAGGTGGGTTTGCCAGCTCGAGGCAAGACGTTTACTGCAGCTAAACTTACAAGATATCTTCGCTGGTTGGGTCATGATACCAAACACTTCAATGTTGGGAAGGTCAATTCTATTATAACCACTACTTAGAATGTCAATCAATGAGGGAACTAATAGTGATGACAACTAACTTGTGCTTTCCTTCTTTTTATTCTAGCAGTATCGGCGCCTTAAGCATGGAGTTAATCAGGTACACTTAAATTGTTTGTGGATGGAGTTTTATCAATTCATCTGTAAATGCTAGGCAATGGACTATACTCTACAGTGATTTTGTGCTGAAGCCGGTACTCTACCGGTTAAATGAATTGGCAATCCTGAATGATATTAAAATGAAAAATGTTGGTGATATTTTTTTTTTTTTAAAAAGGTTGAATCTATAGTATTGCATTAATTTTGTGGTGTTATCATGGATGATCTTGGAAGATGAGATATTCTTTGATGCAGTCTGCTGATTTTTTCCGGGCTGACAATCCTGAAGGAATGGAGGCACGAAATGAGGTGAGTTTCTGTGGGCATTTGACCATTTCTGAAGTAGATGATATTACACTATGTTTGTTTTGCTACTGGTGCGTAATATGGTCTTTTGTCATCGTTACTTTTCAAATAATTTAATTATTTTCGAAATCTCTCTGATTGAGTGAATCAGTTTCTTTGGTTGCATTTATTGATTTCTGTTTCTTAAATTGAATTGTAGATGCTATGATGCATGGTTCTTGAATGTGCGAACCACAGAATATTTTTCGGTACTAATTGCTTGTGTGGAGAGTCCTTGCTGTGTTTTTTTTTTTCCCTTAAATCTTTATATTTATGGTTTTAAAGCCCATTTTATAATTGTGTGTGGTAGGTAGCTTAATTGTTAAAGCCTCTTAGGTGGTACTAGAGGTTTGGGGTTCGAATCCCACTCACATGGGTGGGGAAGGAGTTAGGTCGCCATTAGACCAATATTAAAAGGATCCATTGTATAATTCTTTTTAAAACAAACAATCAACCACTACAGCCGAAGATTGAAGAGCAGATAGAAGAGCAATAACAAAAGCAGTTCAATATTTTGTCCAATGCATTCCAAGCAGTTTTTTGATATGGATTAATTATGTGATAAATCATAACAAGTTTTCTGTTAATTATGTATAGCTTTTCAAAGTTGGGTATATAATCCCTCTGGGTCTCACTTGTCCCTGATAAATGCTATTGCAACTTAATTTATTTTTCCTGGGTAATGGATAAATGTTAACACCTTATTAACCTTTTTCTTTGTACATAGTTTTAATATATCACATGCTACTAGGTAGCAGCCCTGGCAATGGAGGATATGATATCCTGGATGCATGAAGGTGGCCAGGTAAGTTTATTTTATATTTTTTTCCCCCAGTGTTAGATTGTTTTCTCCACCCTTCTCACTCAGTTTTTCCTCTCTAATTCTAATTCCATTGCAGGTTGGAATATTTGATGCTACTAACAGTTCTAGGAAACGAAGGAATATGCTGATGAAAATGGCTGAAGGAAATTGCAAGGTACATGTTCAAGTGCAGAGAGCTAAGAATTTCCCAAAGAGACAAGAGTATGCTTGTTAGGGAAGTATACATGCTACATTGTAAAACCTTGTTGAGATTTTCTAATGGAATCTTCTGCTTGAAGTGTTGATGCGATGTGTCGTAGTAATAATATCTTTTTCTATCAGTTTACATGATCATGAGCAGAGAGCTAAGAATTTCCCAAAGAGACAAGAGTATGCTTGTTAGGGAAGTATACATGCTACATTGTAGAACCATGTTGAGATTTTCTAATGGAATCTTCTGCTTGAAGTGTTGATGTGATGTGTTGTAGTAATAATATCTTTTTCTATCGGTTTAAGAACAGTTTTCAAGTTATATATTTGTAAGTTATGATCTTTGGGTGAGCTTATGAATCATAGTGGTCGTGACATTGGTGGAGCTCACAACATTGCACAATCCAGTCCTGCATGTGCCTTTTACCATATGCAATCTTTAGCCAACTTAGATGTACTTTTGAATTGTCTTCAAAGGATGTTCTGGAAAACACTTCTCATATATCTTCAATTATTGTGGCAGATTATATTTCTGGAAACAATTTGCAATGACAGAGACATAATTGAAAGAAATATACGTCTTAAAATTCAGCAAAGCCCCGACTATGCTGAAGAGTATGGCTACTTTCTAGAGCTGCCAATGTCTCACTTATTATAATTATATTTATTTATCACTTAATATGGCGCAGCAGTTGCTTATGTACAGCTAAAGAAACTGTTGTCCTGCAGGCCTGATTTTGAAGCTGGATTACAAGACTTTAAAAATCGACTAGCCAATTATGAAAAGGTCTCCTCCCCCCCCCCAAATGACATTCACTTCTGATAAAAGGTCTTGGTAGTATCTTCTCTTCATGAATGATAAATAACATATTAGGATTTTTGCTATGCCTTTTTTTCTTAGGTATATGAGCCAGTAGATGAAGGGTCTTACATCAAAATGATTGATATGGTCAGTGGACATGGAGGACAAATACAAGTATGTTTCTTTTCTTATTTTACCTATCTGGTTGTTTTTCCCATGTCTTAGTAAATTAAGTCTATATGCGGTCAGGATTTGAAGAACTGTTTGCTTGTCTACAAAACGGCATGTTTGGATCATCTGATTTGAGTCGATCATAGACTTGATATGCATGGTATTTGTTCTAATGTGTCAAAATGAACATTTCCTGAAGTTCTTGCTCTGGGCTATAATTAGTAGTGTACGTTTCAGAAACTTACATCTGATGACAATCATTTCTTGGAGAAATGTTTGGCAGGATATATGTTCTCATTCATGGTCAGTGAAAATTGTTTAGAAAGGCTCAGCTAACAGGAAATTGTAGGGCCTCTTTTACCCTGATCTAATTTGTTCAACTTTTCTGTTCCCACTACATGTTTGTATGAATTTATATGCAGATACGGTTACTATTAATTATGCAGTACAATTATCTGTTCTTACTTATGCAACTGGGCAGTAGATATAGCAGCTGCATGCAATTTTTTTTTTTGGGGTGGGGTGGGGGGGGAGGAATGCATGATAACCTTTTTGTTGGTGGGTTACTCGTAAATGTGATTTTCCATATAATGCTCGCCCTCCTAAAACCATTGGTAGATGGCTATGGGTCTTTTTAACTTCTGAATGCACGTATTATCTAACTGACTAATCGGTCTGTCTTAAATGTTTGAAATGGTATTAATGTAGAAGAATAACCTTTTGATTCAGGTTAACAATATCAGTGGCTATCTGCCTGGACGAATTGTCTTTTTCTTGGTAAGTTGTTCCAAATTGAAGTTGTTAACAGTTGTACCTTTAGTTTGGAAAACTAAAGTTAATTGATGTCATTTATATTGATGTTTGAGAAGTGTGGAAAACTACGAGTTTTGGTTCCTGTTGTAGTCTGTAGAACACAAATCTATACGTAGGATGGCCTGGCACAGTATATAAATGTTTTGTTTTAAATTAAAATAATAAAGCTAGAGAGGCGAGGGCCTAGCTCAAGTGATAAAAGCATGGCGTCCCTAGGGCCAAGGTCCTAGGTTGGAGTCTCATTAGGGGGGAATGGGGGTGAAATCCAATAATCCTCTAAAAAAAGGAAAAGAAAAAAATTAAAATAATAAAGCTTGAAAGAATTTCCTCATCAACTTTAGTCTTGGCTATTACTTTAGCTTACTTTATATAGTTTATTTATTATTTTATTTAATAGAGGGATTGAAAAAATAGCAAGTGAAACTATAACATTCATCTTTGTTGATTAGCATTAGGCAAAGTTGTAAAATGTGGAAAGAATCCCTGAAAACATGTGGATGATAGATGCATGGCTCTTAGCAGACATTGAATCTTAGGGACCATTCTACATATTACTCACACTGAGGTCCTGTCTCACATATCACTCACACTGACGTCTTGTCTCACATTTGACCTCAATATTAATATTTATGTTATTCCGTATACGTTGCAGGTAAATACACATCTCACACCCCGCCCAATATTACTTACTAGGCATGGAGAGAGTCGGGACAATGTTAGAGGTAGAATAGGTGGTGACACCATATTGAGGTATATCCTTTTTGATTAATTGATGTTGTACTACCTGCTTGGTTCATTTTCAGTGAATTTGGACTTTTGTGACTGAATTCTCTCATTTCTTATCTTGGAAATTAATTGTTTGCCTTGGTAATTTTCTATCTATCTGCTGTGATACAGATGAGTCAAGATTAGTTAGTTGAGGGATAATGTAATTACCAAAATATTATGTTTTACTGTGTTCATTCCAAGCCCCTATTTTCCTTGTTCCAGTCTGCTTCTAGTGTTTCCCATGGGATTGCCTGGTGGACCTGAATCCAAACCCTAAGGAAATAGATCTCCGCACTACTGTGGAGTTAGTAAAATTTATTCTTATTTATCATTTACGGGAAGTGTATATGAAACTGAAACTGCAAAGTGAAGGGCACTGTCTTGCTGGTTCTAGGGTGGATGCATCCAAGTGGTCTGTGTAGATCATAGAAACAGTTATGCCAAGATGTATCCATTATTGAAAACATTCTTTGGAGGAAACTAATGCTCTTCAGACTTCAGTAGTTTCTGCAGAACTTGGAAATTGCATTGTGTATGCAACTGTACTGTGATTGAATTCGAATTCCCTTAGGCTTAATTCAACTTTCCTTTTTACATAATTTCTGAGCTCCACTAAGATGTCACATGTTTTACTGAAATTCTCTTTTTAACACTGATGTGTTTCTTGTACACTGTTTTATCTTAGCAATACTTACGAAAGGTTGCTTCAACATGTTATGACAGTGATGCTGGAGAAATTTATGCTAAGAAACTTGCTAACTTTGTCGAGAAGCGATTGAAGTCTGAAAGAGCTGCCTCTGTAAGTTTCATTCATAAATATTCTAGACTAAATTTTGAATGTACATTTTTATTTAATATCCTTTTTAATGCGCGGAGTTATTGTAACTTGACTTTTCTTAAAAGAGTTAAAAGGCATGTCTAGAATCTTATGTTCATTTACTGGTAAATGAAACTGCCTGCATTCTACATATGTCCCATTTTAATGGACTCTTCAGCAGTGGGCATGTGTCTGTTGGTTGCTTCTCTAAACTAAGGACTTTTGGAAAGTGACAATTGCTTATCTTTCTTGATTGATAAGTACTTCAAGAGCAAAGTCTCTCCTACGAATTTGGCTTATGGGATAATATTTAAACATTGTTGTTCCAAATGAATTAATTATTTTATATGTTGCTGTGGTCTAGATATGGACTAGCACCCTGCAGAGAACAATTTTGACAGCGAGTCCAATTGCCGGATTTCCAAAGGTTAGTGTGAATCCAGATGTCACTAGCTTATTCAGTCTTAAGTTTGTCATTCAGTTTTGGTGGGTGATAGATTTATTTTCAAATTTACGTAACTAATCTTATTATCTTTGGGCAGATTCAATGGCGTGCACTTGATGAGATAAATGCTGGAGTGTGTGATGGAATGACGTATGAAGAGATTAAGAAAAATATGCCTGAGGAGTATGAGTAAGTTTTGGTTATTCTGCTTCTTCTGTGCTTGAGACCATTGAATTAGTCTTGTTCTCTATCTCCAAAGTCCTCTAATTCAATGCGTGGTGTTCTGTGTGAGATAGTGTTAAACTGAAATTGTAATGATGAATTTCAGGGCTCGTAAAAAGGACAAACTGAGGTATCGGTATCCACGTGGAGAATCTTATCTTGATGTTATCCAAAGGTTTGCAGCTTGTCCTTGTAGCATATGGTGCCTTCGCCAAAGCTGAGAATATTTTGTTTGCTGTGTTCAAGTTCAATGCATTTTCTTCCCACATTAATGCAGGCTAGAACCTGTAATAATTGAACTTGAAAGACAACGAGCACCAGTTGTAGTGATATCTCACCAGGTTACACTCAGTGTATCAAGCTCATCCTCTCTTTAATTTCTGAGATATTAGTTGCGAGTCTGAAATTTGCTTCACTCCAATGTTGCAGGCGGTGTTGAGAGCTTTATATGCTTATTTTGCTGATAGGCCTCTCAAAGAAATTCCCCACATTGAGGTGATCGCTGAATAGCTTTAATCATAAATTGACAATTTCTTCGATAATTAATCTTTTGACACCAAATGTTGTTGTGATTTTCAGACGCCACTCCATACAATAATCGAAATACAGATGGGCGTCACAGGTGTCCAAGAGAAAAGATACAAACTCATGGACTAAAAATGCTTCAACGGATTCTGAAGTTCGTCGCTTTATAACTCGATGCGACTCAACATTTGGATGGATTGAATCGCAATTCATTACTCAACTGTGTCATTCATTGTTTCCAATGTTAATGCTAATAACCAAAATTTTATGAAGTTGTGGGGCAAAAGCCAAGTGCTCCTCTGACTAATTAATCACATTTCGCGGTCCTTTTTTTCCGCTACTGTTGGGCACGTCTGGGACAGTATTGAATCTAGAGGGTCCCAAATTTAATATGTGTATGTATTAAAATATGGAAGAAATGAATAAAGAAATAGGAATCTGTGTTTGTGTAGTGTAGGGTCACGAGAGGAGGGACTGTTAAGTTTGATTAATTACTTGCTTGCAAGTAATAAATGTTAAGGAGTGGTCCTGAATCTTGTCAGAAGACCGATGATTGTCGAGTCAAAAAAGATAGTCTGGTTGGATTCACATGGGCCCCCTGATCTGACCTAAAGAAAAGAAGGCGACCCGTCGGTTCAGCCTACCAATTATCTACGCTACCGGCTAAGGATTTTCTTTTCTTTTTTATTATTATCATGGGGAAAAATATAATACGGCTTTTTTTTTTTTTTAATTATACTATACATTATCATCAGAATTCTACTTATATTTATAATCAGATCTATCCTCACTTTAACATTGAAGAAAGATATGTTTTACTCAAAATGCGAAGAAACAAGTAAGTTTAGTCTCGGTCATTATTTTCTAAGTACAGTGATGATAATATATGGGAAAATTCATAAAGCTCAAAAAATACATATGAAGAAGAAGGTGCCACCAGAGATACATAGAAGGATGTCTTCAACCACTCGCTTGAACCGCGTAATCTGCTTCTATCAGTGAGAGCTAGGATTCGAACTTCTGACATTTTATCTTAAACTAATTAGCAATATTTATTTTTTCAATTCATTTGATATTCTTCGTATTTTCTCGTTTACTACACATCAAAATCATTCACTTTTGGAACAGTTAAGTGAACTTTTTTTTTTTCAGTAAAGAGAAACATCAAAATGACACAAAAAGAAGTGAAACTTTAAGTGAGAAGAGCTGAGGGCTAAAAAGAGAGATCTACACATGCATTTGGTCTTGGGATCCCTAGCTACCCTTTCTCCCAAAACAATGCCACAACTCACACGAATCCATTACCTCCATCCCTAGCTGCCGTCGCCTTCACGAGACCTTCATTTCAACCTTTACATTCCTATGCACCAACTATTATTACTTATCCCTTCCTTGGTTTGTGGGATTCCCCTTTGACCTCACCAAGCACATCGTATTGTGTATCTAAGAACAATGCATTCTATTGCTGCTGCCACACTCCAAATCTTAATTAATCCTTCAATCAATAACTTTCTCTTCACGCAAGAATAACCCTCGGTAAATCTATAGAAATAGTCCAAAATTAGGGTCATTATATGGATAAAAAAAAAAATTACTCATTCAATAATTTTTCTAACTTTAATTGTTAAAAAGAGCTTTCAAACAAAATGCACCTAAATTAGATAATATCCATAGCTGAAAATTTATCTACTATAATTAAAATCCTTCCTACCGTGATAGAAGGTGCTATTAGCTTGTCATCTTACTTTTAAGAGTATTTATTCTTGACAATGCTCACTTTTGTGTACAAAGTAAGAAAATATTATTTTGTTATGAATTGACCTTAATTTCAGGTCATTTCTGTCAATTTCCCAAGAACTTTCTCTTCTTCGGTTCTTTCCCCCATTAGTTAATTATTGGGCACCTTTTCTCTCCTATGTTTATTGCCTTCAATGCAATAAAAACCCACCTCACATTCGCATCACAACACTCTCTCCAGCCTCTCTACGAAACAAAAACAAACTTTTTCATCAACGCAACAACAATGCTGAATCACTTCTTAGAAAACGTTTCCTCATACGACGGCAACGTTCTGCTTGCAGCAATTGTATCACTACTCCTAGTAATCCTCTTCGTTTTGCTTCTCCACATCTATGCAAAATGGTTCTTAGCACAAGCCCGGCAAAGAAGATCAAGAAGCTCCATGTCTGTGTCCCATGTCCTGCTCCCTGCTCGCTTTCACCATTTCCATTCATTCACATTCGACGTCGACAACAATGCCAATAACAACATTAATAATACCACTATATCGAGCTCTTCTTCAAAGGGTCTTGACGCTTCGTTGATTGCTTCAATTCCATTGTTTGTTTACACTTCAAGTGAGTACAAGCAAGGCTTGGAATGTGTCATTTGTTTGAGTGCTTTTGAAGAGAGTGATGTCGGCAGGAGCTTACCAAAATGTGGACATGGCTTTCATGTTGAGTGTATTGATATGTGGTTGCATTCCCACTTGAATTGCCCCGTTTGCAGAGCCCCTGTTGCGGGTGAAAAGAAAGTTGAAAATCTTGATTCGACGGAGAATAATGAGGGCAATTCCATTGAAGCCGTAGCAAATTCAGAATTGTTGCAGGTTGTTGTTGAAGGGGAGCCAAGACTGGAGAGAGTGAGTGATGCATCAAATTGTGATCATGAAGTAGTGGGAATAACCGACTCTATATCAGCTTCTGCTTCTTCTTCATTGGGGTGTTCTTTGAAAAGAATGTTGAGTAGGAACAGATCTGAGTGCAAGATTTTTCCATCATCGACTACCATTAATGTCAACGAAACCGAAGACTGAACAGTGAAAGTTAATTAAAGGGAAACTTTGTACAGATTTGTAGTAAAATTGTGTGTATTGTATCATCTTTCTTTAAGTCTCTGATGATAGTTAATTCGTTTGCATGCATTCTTGATCTTATCTTGACTGTTTTTAAGGCATGTGGGTGAGATTAAAATTTATGCTGCACTTCTTTGAGATAAGTAAACAGTAATCTAAATCCTTAATTATTTTTTGATGATCCGATTTTCCCTATCTCGTGTGAATCCAGTGACTGTGATGTAAATTGACTGAGACAAAATGAACAAGATGTGGAGTTTGAACATAAAACGTTAATTGTCTATGATGTCACTTTAATTAAATCTCGTGACTAAAATAAATATCTTTTGAATAAGAGCTTCCCATGAGCAACAAGTCCAAGTTCGAGAGAGAAAATTGATGCGGGGATAGCCAAAAGTCAGTTCTTCAATGAGAGCGCCAAGGTGCTCCTGATATTCAAAGGATTTATTTTCTTTTTTCCCCCCATATGAGAAGATAATAAAGATGTGATGATGAGAAAATGAGAGATTTTAGAGTAATTTTATTGCACCAGACCCATTAATATTTGTACGACATGCATTAAAAAATTAAATTGCATCAGTAATTCTAAAACATTACAATTTGGATTGACGTTAACCCCAGAAGAAAGTAGGTCCGAAAAGTCTAAGTGGTAAAACCTAAACGGTAAGATGACTTATAAGAGGAAACAAAAGACAAAGGTTGGTGGTACAGACTTCCATGTTTTATGGTCAATGTTTATGGGCATTAGCTAAGCAACATGAATATGGTGTGTCAATTATTTGAAGAACAAATTAGACAAAATGACTGAATAGTCGGTCAAAGAGGTACTACAGTAGTGGCACCCCTGCCCTCTCTGGTGGGTATTCAGCGCTTTAACATTAATTGAGAAGTGAGAACCTCCCCACAGCGCTTGGATCTGCCGGATAGGCAATCTCATTCGGCATAAATTTTAGGGTAATGTTCAAATTATCCCCTCTTAAAGTGATTTTCTTCAAAGGGATATAACTTATCAACATGTAAACATCAATTTATCTTCTAAATGTCGTAAAATTTAGTAGTTGATTGACGTTCAATTAATGAAGTATGAATTATCTTTGTCAGTAATAGAATATTTTATCTAACGTTGTGTGTGTCTTTTTGACAAATCTGCCAAAACATGTGGAAAACAAAAGAGTAACTACAATAAAATATTAAAAATTAAATTAAAAGTGTTAGGATTTTAATATTCAAAATATGTATTTACTTGTTTGGTCAAAAAATATTAAATTAATTCTTTATTTAGGATTTAGATTTGAAAAAAATTACAAGGCATGCCACCAAATAAAATTTTTTTACTCATTTGTATTGTAATTTCAACGACTTAATTTGAAATTTCAAAAATCAACATTCTTTCTCCATGACTATAACAAATCAATTCAAAATTTAAACTCACCATTAAATTTGTTCATAAAATATAGGTCCCAACAAGCTTTATAATTAGTAAAATCATAATCCCATAACAAAACATCAATACTTTAAGAGGTAGCTAGTTTGATTTCGAAGATGAAGATGAAGATGAAGATGAGAAGAAATATGAAGGTGATCAAGTTCAAAAACCGATCATGTTGCTACTATGGTAAACATGCAATTATATACATGTCAGAGTATACTACAAATTCTAAGAAGTTATACTATAAACGCTCCACTTTCTTCAAATGGTGTGAATCGAAGTACATACGAGTGTAGAGTAATTATAAGAGGATTTGGGAAAGTTGACTGAGGGTTTGGAAGGCGATGATGATTTTTGAAATTGAAGACAAGAAGATGCTGGAGATGGTTAATAAGCCTTCTATATTTTAACTTTCGTTTTCAATTTTGACAATCATGAACGATACCAACAATTGAACAAATGATAATGATGAATGACTTTGAATAACAAAATCTTGAACTAGCATGCTTTAAATGTCAATTTCTCCACATTATAAATACATATAATTCATGCATCTTCTTCTCTTATGTTTTAATAATAATAATAAAATCAAATGTCTATAGCCCATTTTGATTATTCATATTTATGCTGTTTGGTTGTGTATCTCCTGACACAGGAGTGTTCAGGGACCTATCATGTTTGGAGGTTCACAAGGAAGATGAATGTGGACATTTGGAAAGGATAGTCAAAGTGGGAAGCAATGGTCAAAATTAACAGCCCACTTGTTCGAATTAACTGTGCCGTTCTAGAAATAGATAAATTATGTGTAATACATGGTTGAAAACATAATTTTGTCTAGTTTCTAAGGAATTTTACGGAATCAAATTTGGTTTTCTCTTCTTAAAGAAATTCAAGATTTAGTCAGCAAATGTCACAGCTGTCAGAATTCTGCACAACATCGCGAGTTCTGAATTTATTGACTTCAATGCATCAAGTTCTATCCAACAAGCTTCATATCTCTAGAAAGCTCTTTAAGTCAGGAGTTTAATAAATTTTAGATTTGGAGTTTTCTACATCAAGATATGATTAAATGAGTACTGACTGCTCACATTTGCTGATCAAATCGACCTAATAGTCAAATTGAGATTTGCTTTATTCTCTTCCACCTCATGACGGCTAAGACTTTTAACTCAGGTTTGATTTGAATTATAGATAATAGAAATTTTATCCTAAGTTTGGAGGGGTGTTCCAAGTTATCTATATAAATATATTAGGTTGTAACTTTTAAAGAGTAGTGAGTGATTTGAGAATATAGCCTAGAGGAGTTCTCTTTTTAGAGTTTCTTCTTCGAGTGGTGAGTTGAGAAGTCCTGTATCTATTGTAGGATATCATTGGGTGGTGAAACTCTGTATCCCTTTGTAACCCTCTTGAGTGGTGAGCTTTGTTAGATAATAATAAAAATTTATTTTTAAATTACGCTGGTATCATCTCCTAACAAACTCAATTATTTCTATTTCGCACATTGGTTTAATTTGTTTCTTCATTTCTAACCATGATGCTTTTTGTGGAGGTTAATTTTGACAACCCAAACTGAATTGGTGATGCAAACCAAAATAGCAACCCAAACTAAAGAAGAGAATAACCTAAATTTACCGCTTAAATGAATTTAATTTTAATGGTCGACTGTTATTGACTTATTAAAGTATAAAAATATTCTTAATTATAATAAATTATTGTCCATGACAACTAGTCATATGTAAAATGACTTAAAAGTCTTTAAAAGTTTGATGTATTTCCAAGTATATCCAATATACTTGTTATTTGTTTTTATTGATTGATCATCGTAATTATTGTCTTTTCTTTTTTTTCGAGAAGAAAATTTTCATTTCAATTATTTAAAGTGCGTCTCCACTGTTGTTTTTCAAAAGAACAACAGCCTAAAGTCATCTCGAGATCCTAGAATCATCATGATTCTCAACAAAAGATCATTTTTCCTTTTTATTTCTTATTAAAATTTAACTATGATTAAAAATAAAATAAATGAAAAACTAAAAATCCAACCCCAAAACGATTGCAGTTACTATCATTTCACGATCATCAGCGGCAAAACTTAATTGTTTGAGTGCCTAAAGACCCTAAGCAAGTTAACAGAGTAAAAATCAAAACATCAGCATGGTACATGCATTTAGGATAATTAAACTAACTGTTAGATTGTTTGAAGCAGTGTCTTATCACATGCTCTGCTATTTTGGTATTCCCCAAGCGAATTGTCATGCGCTCAAAACCTCGCTGTCTTTGAGGTTTGAGAATTGCATTTCACGACGAGTCACTGCCATCAAAGTGCTAAACAGCTCCTTCTTTCACCGGGGATGAGTCCGCATAAGTAAAATGGGTAATTTTTACTTTCCTCCCTTGAGCTTTGGGTTTTTTGCACTTAGATGGTTAAGATTCATTTATTAGTAAAAATCCCCTTACGGAAGATCGCATATGGTTAGTTATGGGCAATTTAATAATTTAATTTGACAAGCATAACTTTTACACATTTTGGTTTACATGAGCCCAATGAATTGTCAAATCATTGTGAAAAAATCGTGCTTTGTGATCATTCATATAAATAAAAAATTGTAAAAAAAATCAAAGCTTAAAACTTTTTCTCTTTTCTAAACCATTGACTGTAAGTCCAGACATTTATTTAATGAAGTCTCAGGTCCCTACGTCATTTTATCCGGCAATGAGATTCAAAGCATAATGTCCTATCACCATGGGAGTGACTCAAAGTTAGCCAGTCAAAACACAGCCTTGAGGCCAAATGTTCCTCAGTTGAAGGAAATTTACAACTTTCAAATACAGTTGCAAAATACAAATTCTCTAAGAGAGAGAGAGAGAGAGAGAGAGAGAGAGAGAGAGAGAGAGAGAGAGAGAGAGAGAGAGAGAGAGAGAGAGAGAGAGCGAGCGCAACATACTCAGTCGAGAGCTGAACCTCAGCTATCCATGTAGTCCACTGCGTAGAGCTTTCTTCTGAGTTTCTTTTCTTTACCTGATAAAAACAAGAAGTATGAAATTTAAGGCACAAGAATAATATTCTTGCATGTAGAACTGAAACAGAATAGTGTAGAACTACCAACACAACCACTCATAAAGAATGCAAAGAACAAGAAAATTAGAATTTTACGAGGACACCTTTTTTTTTAAATGACTAAATAAAACACACTAGTAGGCATCACTAAAGCGCTTTGAAATCATAGATAGATGTGTGCACAAAAAAATCCCAGTCACCTTAAGATGCTCTGGGATCTTGTATAATTCATCTTCAGCGTGCTTTAAATCATTCTCAACTTGATCATTCACATCAATATTCTTTCCCCTTTTCTTGGCCAGTTCTTGCTCAACGTACTTCAACCTATCAAATAGTATATTAGAAATTTTTATTTTCTACAATATTAATGCTTCAGGAAATGGTAAACCTATAAAAATTTATTATGGTCGAAGATCTCTCGGTGAGAACAAAGAGGAAGCACTTGTCTCAACTGGCAAATTGCAACCTGATGAGGACAGTGGCAAAGGTCAGATAATATATTTTCGTGATTCAGATGATGAGATGCCAGATTCAGATGAGGACCCGAATGATGATTTGGATATATAATGATATGTTTGAATCATTAGTTGTTTCGTGTATATTTACATATATAATGATATGTAGAAAATAAAAATTTCTAATATCTATAATATATATACACATCAAGTGAAGCCTTTGTTTTATAAAATTATTTCACCAGCAAACTACATGTATTTTGGCAAGTTTACATTGTGAAAGAAAGATATGTCTCAATTCACTCATGTATTGTTAAAGCAGATGTATTCAAAAGGCACAGATTGGTGGTATAATCTATTGTAAAGCCTTGTATTCAATTACATGATTATGGTCATCAGTATCTTTTGCTTATTCATTAGTTATTGCGGAAACGCATTTGAGTAGTCATCAAAATTATGGTGATCACGTGAGTGAGCTGCGGAAAAAAAAAAAAAAAGTCGTGGCCAAAAACACGGGTTAAACATTTCACTTTGCGAATAGCCATGCATGTCAAACTAACCAATTTGCATCTTCAATTATTTCTTTGGTCGGTACCAAAGTCAAACTCATTTTACCATAATATACAATTTGGGGTATTTCAGTCTTTTTGAATTCAATTAACAGTCAACTACAAAATTAACTGACGGTAAGGGGGTCTTTACTAATAAATGGATCTTGGCCATTTAAGTGCAAAAAACCCAAAGCTCAGGGGAGGAAAGTAAAAATTACCCTAAGTAAAATACCAAACTTTTAGCTCTCAAATCATCATCCTCATTAGTTTCTTCTTCCATCTCTTTATTCATTTCCCGCGGTCGTTTAATGAGGCATTGTACTCCTAAATTGATAAAATGGCAAGACGTTTTCTTCATCCTTTTGTGCTTGAAGATTGGCGACTTGGACCTCTTTCATCTTTGTCATCTAGTTTTTTTTTTTTAAAGGAAATTATCATTCGTATACCCTATATTTATTATATTATAAAAAATACTACAACGCTTTGAAGGTGTATCAATCGTCCACCCTTAGTTGACAAAATATATCAGCGGACCACTAAACCGTTAGTTGCCGTTTGAAAGTTAACGGAATTACAGTAAATTGACGATTTTACCCTTAAAAATTATCACTTGTATACCCTTAAATTATCACTTGTATCATATGAAAAGACCAAATTATCCTTCTGACGTCATCATACTTAAACGACAACTAACAATTTAGTGATCAGCTGATACATTTTATCAATTTAGGGTGGACGATTGATACACCCTCAAAGTATTATAATATTTTTTATCATGAACATCATTCTTCACACCTTGATTCTTCTCCTTTTGCTCCCCACACTGCATGGGGATCCATCTTCATCGGTGCTGGCCCAAATTCGCACTCTTTTCGGTCCCAAACGCACCCCATCTCATATGTTCCTTTGCTTTCTCCGACCATTCCCAAAACACTTGAACAACACCTAACCTGAAGTAATACCGTATATCATATAAGATGATAACTTAACTTGGTCCCGGCGGGGCTCGAACCCGCGACCTTCGGCTCATAAGACCAACGCTCTAACCAACTGAGCTACGGGACCTTATTGCTTGTAATTCCTTTATCTATTATCTGACCATTGGTCGACTATGAATAAAAAAGTTGCAGCCAGCTCCGCCCCCGGCTACCATCTTGCATGCTGACTAAGAATCCATCATTTTCATATATTTTGATTATTATATTTCACGAGTGTACATGCCCGTTTGATAATGGGTTTAGTTATTGACTAGCATGCCAGACACACAAGACAATAATTAATTAAACTTTTCTATCAAATATTTATTGCCACCTCAATCATACACATTCTATTTCTATATCATCATATCATATGTGCAAAATGCAAAACACATAACATTATTTTTCCCTTTTATCTCTTTTCTTCTTTTTACTGCTTATTAATCTAATCAAACACAAGACTAAATTAATGTCAAGCCCAAAGAGCAAGAATGGACATTGATGTAGAGCCAAGAGCTAGAGCAATGAATGAAGCTTTCTTCAACCAACTCCGAGAACTCATCAGCTTGTTGTGGAAAAAATCAACAGCTATGAGATCCACAAGCCCCATGTATATAAGAATCCCTGAAGACAAAGCACCCAGTAGCCCTTCCATTATCAAAGCGTTAGGGTTACTGTCATCATAGCCCGTCACTGAAAACACTATCATCCCTAAAACTATCCCCATCGGTGTTGTCACTGAAAACATGAAGCACATGTATGCCACTGTACCAAAGTTGAATCCTGCCTGCAATTTTCAAAATAAAATCAATATTGAGTGCTTACCCTTAACAAATTTTAAATCAAGCAATAAATCGACATATATGGTATCACGGTAAGTTTGATCTTAAGATCTTGTGTTCAAATTCTCCCGAAAATAATTAAATTATAATTCACAAAGACAGAGTAAGCCGCTTTTAGTAAGTTGCTTTTATTGTGTTCACGTGACAAGCCGAAACAAACATTGCATATCGGGAAAATATCAAAGGGGAATATATTAAAATACTTTTGTTTGGACTTTTAATTGGATGAAGCATTGGTACCACAAGTAATGGGAAACTAACTTTATATGATTTGCTATGCGGGTTCAAGTTTTGGACTAAAATTTTAATTGCTTGCAAGCAGCTGTGAAAGGGAGGAGAATCTAGTTTAGATTTAGTCTGTAATTAATCTTAATCAGAGCACCAATGCCCATTTTAGCATATCCATTGACATGTAAATATGCTGCAAAATACATTTTGGCATGGGGAGGGGAAAAAAAAAATCTCTCTTGTTATTAAACTGGTGATAGCCAGGCGTCCAAGTTTCAGTTGTTTCATTTTGCACTAGAATTTCAAAGGAAGATGCTGCCTAAACAAATTCTTGGACCTTAGCCAGTACAATTTTCGCAATTGAACATATCAAAGAATTGACAACTAACTCTAAATCACTGCCACCCCTAAGAATCAGCTACATGTAGTCTTGTGTAACTTTCAGACGAAAACATCAAACATTTTAAGGCCAAAATTAAGTTAAGCCATATGATCAAAAATACAAAACTTAAAGAATTACCTGAGCTATACAGCCTCCAAGCCCCATGCCCTCAAAGATCTGATGAAAGGCAAGCGCAGCAACAAGAGGCCTAATGGTGCACTGATTTTGTGACATGCCCATAGTCACACCAATTATCACAGAATGGAAAATTATCCCAATCTCCAAAACTTGTGACACCAGCTTCTGCTTTAGCTTTATCAATTCCTCTTGATCCGTTTCTCTGTTTGTCCTTTCACCGTGGCCAGTTTCCAATTTTCCCAATTCATAATTTCCCTTTTTGATTCCTTCAATTTCCTCTTGCGTCCCAACAAGCACGTAATTTTTACTTTCTTTATTGTCGTTGTTGTTATGGCCATGGCCATGGCCATGCTCCACGTGTGCACTTGCAGTTATGTCAACTAACAAAGCCAGCAAAGCACCAATCAAAGTAACCAAACCTGCGAAGGGGAAGTCTCTCCAAGGATGCTTGGACGCCACTTGGCAGTCAGAGAGAGCATCAAAAGCATCAGGGAGCACGTGGACAAGAGAAGTTGAGAGAATCACACCAGCTGCGAAGCACTTGATTATCAAGGTTGCTTTATCATAACTGGGCTTGCCTTGTAAGTACCGAGCCAACACGACAGGCAAAGATACTCCTATTACGCTTGTAAAGAAGATTATAAAGACTGAAACAAACTTCAAGTGAGCAGCTGCTTCACCGTTTCTGCACTCCAGGGCACGCCTTGTATCCACGACACACCCAGCACCAGCAGCCATAGGGACGAGGGATATATAATTAACCTTAAAAGAAAATTGATGAAACTGAATTTGGGATTTGGACTTTTTGTTGCAGGAGCTAGATAGGGAGGAGTCTTTGAATTTATGCGTTGTGTGTACGTCGTGGCCACTATGATTTATTAGAGATTGGGCCAGTGGGGTCTATTTGCATTAACGATGTCGACATTTTTATTTTTTTTTGCAATTTGTTGGAAACTTTTTTAGTTAAAAGGAGTGGTTTTATTTATCAAAAAAGAAAAAAGAAAAAGAAAGAGTGGTTTTATGAGTGGGATTTCCATTTGTGACTTCATTTTTATTTTGACGTGAGAAAGTTAATCTATAGGCGGCCTTTTGCATGTTTTGTGGACTCCTTACCCCTATTGGTCCATCAGTCGTGCTCACTAGTAACTCAAAAACTTTCTATAACTCTCAAATAGCACGATAATTGATCACTTTCTTTAGCCCGTTTATAATAGTAGAGTTTAAATTTCATTTTGGATTCGAATAACAGAGTTGATATGGAAAGTTTTGTTACACTTCTTATCGTAACTTCTATTAGATTTTGTGTATGATAGTATGAACAAAGTAATGTAAGATGGTTATATAATATAATTCTCTGATTTCATCGACTGAGAAGGTTATTAAATAAATTGTAACTCTAATTGAAACATATAATATATCGTCTCAAAACTTGTAACGAGACGAACTAACTTCAAATTTCGTTATCACCATTTTTTTCCGTGATTGAGTTAGAAATTATATTTCTTTTGTGTCCATCTTACAATTTCAAGATATTTTGTTATTTTTTTATTAGTTTCAAGATTTTTGTCTTTTTTTTTAAATTATCATATTTGAGTGTTGTTTGTTTTATTTTCCTTATTTTGACTAGAAAAAATTTATTATAAATAATATTTTGGGTATGTCTGTTTTGATAAATTTACAATATTTACGATTAGTGTAAAAAAAATTTAAAACCTTAATTTTATTAATTCAGACCTATCAATAATATTTTAGTCATTCAAAAGCTTTGTTTATATATATTTAATCAATCTTTACATTTCCCCATCGCCGCCAACAATGAAAAAATCTTTCATTCAAATAATTTGGTGCTGTTTCATGCCTTTCAAGTGCCTCCAATGATGTGCTGGCTTAAATTTCGAATTTGCAATACAGAAAGTCTAAAAATAGGTGATGTAAGACAGAGCCTCTCATGAAGCTTAATTTAAAAGAATATTGTTGAATTATTTACTATATACGTAGTTTCTCATCCAAAATTAATAAGAATAAATTTTAATGAGAACCATGTGCTTTTAGATTAAAAAAAAAAACATTTATATTGTTGTATAAATCGTAACAATCAAGCTACTCTTTGTTTTGTGATCGATCATATGGACATAAATTACAGAACTAGGAGAATCAAAATCCCTCTCGTGAATAGATGACAACAAGGGGATTAAATGTTTATAATTAGCAAAAAGATTCCCAGTGGATATATAAAATCGAGGCATGCTTCATGCCACCAGCAAGTCTCTATAGCGTTTAACAGATAATAATAACCTCTTTATTCGTCTTAATATTCTTGTTCATTGCTCAGCCGAAAACCTTAACTGGGTCAAATCTATTGATTCGTGAATGGACCCAATCACCCAATTACGTAGCTAGAGGGTTTTGGGCCATAATGTAATTTGGCCCTTTTACACCCATTTAAATTCCTCACAAACTTTCCTTTTAATTGAAATTACTTAAATTGATAAAGTAAATTAATTTATTTGTGATTTTAGAAAGGAAATTCGGTGTAATATTTAAATAAATTATTCTTTAAGCCCTCTATTTCACGATTTATATTCATATTTTAACTTTTAATTGGGATTATTTTTGTTTGAGAAACTTAAAATTTTAGAGTTACGGAGATAGAAATTATGGAACGAAGAAAATAATTTAAGATTTTAAAGATTTTATGCATTTTATAAATATAGACTTGAAAGAAATAGTCATTTTTTATAGAGCGAATTTTATAACAAGATGGTTGCTTTTACTTGATGGGTTTGTATTATAAATTAGATTGAAGGTATTTTAGAACATAAAATTCGAAAAAAATGTTAGAAGAATTTTAGAAGGGTGTTAAAAGCTCCGATCTTTATCTTAATAAAGCTTCTATCAAACATGTAAACGGAACCCACTAGCTAAATCTAAATGTTGAAACTCGTCCCCACATGCCTGAATAATGCACCGAATCAGACAGAACAGGCTGCTATTCGTACGTTAGATGGGGACATTGTAGCTTCCACTTGTCCGTGTTAGGTTCTTGGCCTTTCTTCCAGCATAGACCTGGTTCTAGCTTTATATATATATATATAGAGAGAGAGAGAGAGAGAGAGAGACAGAGACAGAGAGAGGAAACCTTATTGTATGTCTAAGGCTTTTTTTTTTTTTTGGTTCAAGACTACAATTGGTAGATAAGGATGTTCATTGCGAAGAACTAACGAATCAGTGTTTGAAAGCCAATACTAATCGTAGACGGCTTGACCTGAAAGCCGCATAAAATTGAAGATATGGCTTTGCACACACAATTTTCATAAGTTTAATCCTGGATCTCACCCAGGCAGTTCATTTCACTATTTATGATAAATTCAATTATTTGTGTTTACAAGATTCGAAAAAGACCTACAAGCCAAACCTACTTAGTTTAATACTATGTCGAGAAATCATTTTATTTAAAAAGTTTAATGTTCATATTAATTACTTAAGCCTCAACAAAATACATGATTTTTTTTTTTTCTGAAAGTATCAAGACCACAAATATGAACAATAAACATCGCTATCTGATATACGAGAATTTTAAGTAGCTTGCTTCTAAAACCACACAAATCATTTCACCGATCGATCATTTGTATCCACGTGATTTTCAGAGACTTGTGCGGCAAATCAAAGTCACAAATTTAATCAACATCATTAAGGAATGCTGATACTAGCTAGCCAACTCAAGACAATCTATTGTAACAACCATTTAGAAAATCGAAGTGAAAATTTGACAAAGAGAGCTACATTTGATAAACGAGAATCTCATTATCACCCATTTATTTCTCTTTTTGAAAGGAAGGAGAAAGGCCACCAAGATTTTTAAGGTTTGGCTTAACATATAAATATAGGTTCTCAATATTTATAAGTAGATATTAGTACTTTTCATGTGTTTGGGGACATTGTATATATCATTAGATTCTATTTTTTGAGATCTATATAATAATAAGATCATCCTCCCCCCCCAAAAAAAAAAGACATATTTTTATGTATTGACTATGGCATATAGAAGTCTTCTGTTTCTATTCTTGAAATATTAAAATTTAGTTATACTTACAAATTTTGAAAGTTTGGGTGTATTTTTCTTTTTAAGTGATCAATAAAATTGTTTATATTCTCCGTGATACAGTTTTAATTTAGCGCGCGTGTGTACATATACATATATATATATATATACACTTCTCTAGAGTTGTCAGGAGACACCTAGGAATATTTTGTATGTTTGTATGTAATAATTGAAAATTGTTGTTGCCTCTATGAACGCTCTGCTAGCTCTTGGGATTTAAGCTTGACAATGCATGTAATAATATCTTGGCAGTGGATTTATTTGCTGTCAGATTGTGTAGATTTTTATAAACTCATAGGGTTTCTTATCTACTATTTTATCTTTTTTTGGAGAAGATATTTGGTGCTCTTGAAGTATTACTCCTTAATTATTTACTGCTTGTTTTGTATGTATATAAATTATAATGATTGGTAGAAGCATACACAATGTAAGCAATGAATGGAAAAAGAAGCAGTGCTCCAGAGTACCCAACACATTTTTCTATTTCTTATGTGGGCAAAGAAACAGCCAATGCCTACTGTAAAACCCTAAATGAGATCTTAGCATAAGCTAATGCATCATTAATCTATATAAAACATTGACAATTGCTAATTCTTTGCACTTCCGGACATTCTTACTTACACAAAAAAATGCAGTTATGGTAACAGAATTAAAGGTCTTGTATTAGAATGGTTCCAATTACAAATTAAATTTAAGCTGGACCGTATGTGTTAGTTTAAATGATCTTTTATATGAAGAGAATATTTAACAAATGCTTAAATTCTATTGATTGGAGAAATAGAGTCATATATGAGATGAGGTCTTTTATGTATGCTAACATGTGAATATAAAATTGGAGCAAAATGCATGTGTATGTATATAGGTATATTATCCTGATGACAGATCTTAAGTAATGAATCTAAGCCACTTGTTCACCAATGGTTGATGGCAAGCCAACGTGCTCCACTTACAACAAATATTTCAAGTTGTAGCTAGATACAAAGGACAAACTAAAGGCTCTTTCAAGAATGAAATTAAAGTCTGAATGGGTGTGATGATTCATCTAACCAATGAGAATATCAATAACTCCATCATCATCACCAGTATAATAAATTAAGATGGTTCCTTTATTTGGTGAGTGAGAATATGTGCCTAACACATATTGCTTTGTCTAAACTTACTCTTGAATATGACTAGTGACTTGAAACCCTAACCAACTATTTTGGTTTTATCCGCATAAACTAGGGTTTATGCAAGATAGCAGAGTCGACTTTTTTCTCTACTAGACAGAACATTAATATTACACTTTAGTGTACTAATGTCTTGCTAAAAACATTAAAAGAAAATGGGGAGATTGAGCAGAGACCCCTGGAATATATTCATAGAGAGAGTTTCTTTCATTTGAATGAAATTAAAACTCTGAAGTCTTTTACATTGGGAAGGTTTTAGCAAACTGATGATGGTAGTGAGAAAGGGTCCAGGCTCTCTTAAGTTATTATTATTATTTTTTTTTACTTTTACCTGGGAGGAAGGGACAAAAATGGACCACAAAGGGACCTGCTTGATTAGTCGAAATCATGAGGCACAAAAATTGAATTGTGAACAAGGACACAAGGGGTGGCTCCTAATTAAGGAAATCTTTTGAGATTTTATGTCTTGGGATGTGAAAAGAACAAGAGAAAAGCCCCCACCAGGAGAGATATAAGGACTTATCAAACAATACATGAGGTGGGGTTTTTGGCTCTCAATCTTAAAGCAGGCAAACTGGTCAGTATTTTTAATTAAATTATTTAATTTGGTAATTCATACCTCTCTTGGGTCTACAAAAAGAGCTATTGTTGGTGGGATTTTTGTCAATTCACGAAGAGTCTTCTTCTTTTCATTTTTCAAGGCCTTCATGCACCACAGATCTTCTGGACATGAGAGTAATTTCCAATGTGGGATGTGAAGTCTCAGGGCGTCGCTTCCTCCAACTTCTGTAACAATAACCTTACAATCCTTAGACTTTGTACTAGCCATGTTGTGCACAAATTGGCATAGTGTCCTCACCATTTTGCCTGATAATGGACCTTCTCTGTGCATTCCATACATGAAATAGAACCCAAATGGATGATAAAAATCGGGTATCGCCGGCAATTTAAAACATGGCAAGAATTTATCAATCAATTTTGAACTCTTTGTGTATAATAAGCATGATAAAGGAGCTTTACCCAACCTTAGCTTGAAAAGCTCCCCACTATTCCACACACTAACCATTGCCCAACTCTTTGGAAATATTTGCCCATTTGATCCAAATTCTCCCACTATCTCACCTCTTGGATAGGCCACCCATGTGCCTAAACTAAGCTTGTTTCTCAGTATATTGCCTATATCATATGGGAAAAATTCTGTCGAAGCCATGAACTTGTAGTAAAGATTCTCAGCTTCTTCAATCTTGAGCTTTCTTATTTGAACATTTGATGGTGTATGAAACATGCGATTGTTAACCGGATGTACAAGAATAGCTGGAGTCCTGAAATTGACATAACCAAGCTTGTTGACAAAGAGCTTAACCGAGGCTTCGTTATCTTTCTCAGTAGCCATGTAAGCATAATCAACATCATTTGCTGTGAACCATTCTTCTAGCTTGCATACAAGGCTAGAGCCAATCCCCTTTCGCCGGTGAAGTGGTGCAACCCTTAACCCCAAAACATAGCCCACTTTGGCTAAATCTTCATGAGGTTTTTGAACAGTTACTTGCTTTATAGAGCCTTGAATGACACCAACTAACTCCCGGTCCAACTCGGCTACCTAACATATGTGATATACATAAATGATATATGGATAAGATAACATCAAAATATAAATGATGATGATGATGATGGTGGTGGTGGTGAATTGATTAATATCATCAGGATGAATAATAATGGTGCAATGAAAATTAAATTACTTACAAGCATCTTGTACATGGGACTATTTCTGATTCTGCAAATGGGGTCACCCAAAGTGTCTGTAAAAAGAAACACTCTTTCAGCTGGCCCTACTTCACATCTCCTCTCAAGATCCTCCACTCGAGCTCTATCAATTTGTCTGTCGTAGCTTCTTGTTATAACTTCTCCATATCCCATATTGTAAAGACAGTAAGAAAGCTCTCAAGAGAAGAGAAAGAGAGAGAAGCTCAAATATATCTGTGCTTTGCTTTGCTTTGAATATCTAGTTGATGATCATTTATATGAAGTGGCCTTTATGGGAGAAATGTGGAATGTTCTTTTAGCTGTATTATCAACATCAATACCTAGTAGTCTTGAAAGACAATAATACTAGACAAAAGGTGATATATTATTAGAATTAAGTATTTCTTGTCCCTAGTTTTTTCCACGGTTAAATTAATTTATTAACTTAATTAAACCTAAATATTTATATATATCCACGTTAGGATAACCTCAAGCTCACGCCATGATGCACGCCTAAGAATATGAAGAGTTGGCCAATTTTGATTCGTTAGTTATCCAAAATAATTAGGAACATATGTTCTATAATTTGTACTTAATTAATTTATTGCTTCATATATTAATCATATCAACAAATACACATATCTAAAGTTTCAACAAAACCCCCACACATAACACATCCCCCACCAATGCCCATCTTACACAACGGTACAGTCGGCAAGGCCATGATAAATATCTTAGAGTTAATAGAATCTTGATCATAGTTTATTTTATTTTATTTTATAAACTTAATAATCATTTCATCCAAGTAGAAAGAGGCATTTTGCAATACAATAGAGATAATACAACTAATTAATGCTCGCATGACATGTGTACTTGAATTTAATATAATCACCACTTACATGTTGATTTTTCAAAATAAATACACATATTTCATGGTATTTCATGGCATCATTTATTTATTGTGTAACTGATATGATACCTCTAATATATTTTAGAATTTCATGATTAAAGGATATGGTAATCTGACGATGGTGGTGGAATTTAAGATGTTCTCCTAAATTGGTCTAAAATTCGTCGACTAACTGCTACGTGTATACCGTATGATTTATGGTAGCAAATAGTTATAGTAACATTGATTAATTAATTAATTAATGAAGGGAGATTATATCAAAACAACGAGTTAGCTTTTGTAAGAGGGGAAGTCGTTTTCATTTCACACTAAACTTTTTGAGTGTGCACTATTTTATTTATTTTAGTGATTGATGATTTGTTTAATTTTGGTGGTCCATCTTCTCCTTTTAGATACTTAGATTCGAAAGTGAAAGTGAAACCCCACTCAAGGCCTTGCTTCTCTTTCTGCTAATTAAGAAAAATTTATATGAAACTAATGATTTAATTCTTCCCTAACGTGCCTTGTGAGCGTGTGCAATTATATAAGCACAAATAGGTAATTGAAAGTTACTGACACATTAACATCATTTTTGCCATTGAATTCGATAAATAAAATGTGTTTAAATTATCAAGTCAATGGTTACTTAGACAATCCAGCATTAATTAGATAGCTCATAACATAGAAAGTCATATATGAGGACGATGCGACTCTGAACTCAAAATTTGAAATAAGTTTAATCCTTATTAAACCTATACACCAAACTTTATTGGGTGTACTCTTATATCTTTGTTCATCATTCAAGTGGAAGTATATATTATTACAGAAATGACTTAATAAATTCGAAGATGTATTAAAATTATAAATCCGTAATTCGTAAGGACTTGGTTAGTCAATTGTGTTTTGGTATGAAATGGGATTGATGCTCCACCCACCATGTGCAATTTTTTCTTCCATCGCATGCAATGCTTCTAGTTATTGTTGTATTGGATGGATCATTCACTAGCAAATTGGATAGGAGCTGGGCCACTCATATATATATATATGTGATTTATCAATCTAACTAAAATGAATAAGGACGTCGACAACAAGCCTCTTAGCGAGACGGGGAGTTTGAAGACACTAATAGAATACTGGGTGAAGAAGAAGAAAAGAAACTTCACCAATTTCTTGTACAAATAAAGGAGGCAAGAAGAATGGGAGTTAGAAAGAGTAAGTGACGATTCTAACTCATCCTTAACGTAGCTGGCATCAGATCATTACTCGAAAACGGCGAGGCCGCACATAAAAATTATATGTGGATATTTACATATTGCAAAGTTTAGATTTGAACTTATTTTTTTCTAATTATTTTGTACTAATACATCATTGATAGCATTAATGAACCTGAATTTTATTATAATGTGTAAATTTTCATATTAGAGAAAGACTCAGAAGATTAGTTCAAGTTGTATCACTGATCTATTTTTGCTTGATTGCAAATCGACTGCGCATATCAATTTTTTAATCACAACGTACAGTAGATAAAAACTACTCATAATAGCTATAACTTTGACGCTTGTATTAGTGTTTTAATTAATGCATGGGGTCAGTTGTGTTGATTGTTGTTAGCGATTGATGTTTACACGCCCCAATAAAAGCGTAGAACACGCGCCGTTTAAAAGGGCTTGGTTGTTTAATTAATCATCACATCAAACAGAAACCCAAATAGCATATTTCATCATCATCTCATCTTCTCAAAAAATGGCTCACGAAACCCTAACCATCGCTATCATATCTTCTTTTATTTCTTAGTTTTCGGCCCTCTAGCAGGCTCATTATTTAGTTCAACGACCTCACTTTTCCAAATTAATCAAGATAATCATACACAAATGCCTCAATCGCCAATGACAGTGTGTACACGTGGACAAAAGCTCAGCCACCCACTTCATAAATCACATTTAAGACACCACCATTAGCACCAAAGAGGTGAGAGGTGTTAGCCAAAAACAAAAATGCGCTGGTCCCCCCACCACCTTTACCACTCAAGATTTAACTCTCCACAAAGTGCTAATAGGTTAATAGCTCTACCTCTTCCAAGAAGTGTACAATCTGTCTTCCGTGTGTTTTTCTTTGCATGCATTATGTTGTCTGCATGCTTTTGTTGATGGATACTTTTGGAAATAGAGCCATTTATTGGAGTGTGCCCATGAGTGCTCGTGGACCCACTTTTTGGAGAAGAATGAAGTGGGTCCCCTCACAAAATCCTAATTTGGATTTAAAGGGGAATTTGCTTCTTTGGCATTTTTCATTGGGTAGGGCTTTCATATCTATTAATTTAGTGAAATTCTTTGGGAGTTCTCAGTATATACAATTTTATTATTTATCTGTTAAAATTTTGTCATATACATGTATCCTTACATTAAATAAGGGAGATTGTCAATATCCCCTATATGTTGTCAATATCTCCTTTATTGAATATATATATCACTTATCTTTTTATTACTCTAGTAATAATCATAACTAATAACTTATCTTTTTATTTTTCTAGTAATAATCATAATTAATAACTCCCTTAGTATCATAATTTTATGATATTATCTTATTTTTAAATGTATTTTTATTTTTATTTATTATAAATTAAATAAATCATAAAATAAAAATCTAATATTACAAATGAGAAACATATTTTGGCATGAATAAAAAATCAATAATAAGATTTTTTGTACTTTTATTTTTTAAAATATTTTTCTTATAATAGATTTATAGTTTATATTTCTAAAATAAATTATCAAATAAATGACCCATTTATCCCTCTTTTCTTTTAAATGTTTTGTATCAAGAGAATTTTTCAATACCATGAAACAGTAAGGGATAAGTGATACGTACATATGTATTTTAATTTCAATGGGAAAAAAATTTGACAATTAGTCTCTCCTTATTTAAATAATTATGTAACAGTAAATACATGTATGACAAAAATCTAAAAAATAATTAAACTTATCTTCATATGTTACATAGCTTTTCCGTCGTCTGTAAAATTGCCTTCCCAATTAAAATTATCCATTTATATTATTTATTCTCGACCGATACGTATAAAAAATATATGGAAGAATTTAAAAAAAAAATGGAGAAGGGGAGATATGAAGATGAGTAGAAGCTTTCTAAATAAATGAGACACCAAAATCTGAATCGAGCTATATGGATTGGTGGGATTGGAGCTCAGAAAGATACATCATTAACTGCTAACGTAACACCAATGTAACAAATAAGAAGACAAAATGGAAACACAATTATATAACCACTAGATATAATAGGCCAAGTGTAGTTGATTATTAAGAATATTTTCTTGTCTAAATTACTAATCAATCCTTTATGGAGATATCACGTTTAATAAATTCGATGGATCTGAAATGAAAATTAATGTTTATTTATATTATCTATTTAGGAATAAAAACATTAGCAAGTAGTAAAGAACAATAAAGGTGTTACAAAAGAAAAAAAGAGAATTGATCAATGAAAGAGCAAAGTGAAGGAATCTTAAGCAAATAAAAACGTTATTCGAATTTGTTCAAAATAAGAAAATTATCTTAGAATTGGAAAAACTAAGAAATTTAATTTTTTTTTTTCAAGTTAAGAATGCATCCATATTAAAAATATCCACATAAGAAACTTGAATAAAGTTAAGAAGCCTCGACCTAATGCAAATAAGGCCCCAATATTTTATGGGCTCAACTTATACGACCCATAACAAGCCATATATTTTTGTTCAAGGGAGGGGGAAAAAAATCGTCATAGACCCCACTTTCTCGCCATCAATTCCCACTTGGAAACCACAATTGTAATAAAATGTAAGCATAAAGTATAGACAAGCAGCTATTGATAAGTATAACTTTGCTTGAGACGAAACAAGTTAAAAGATAAAAGAAAAATAGATTTCAATGTGCTGTTTTTTTGTTGTTTAGCGTATTGAAATTTGTATTATTTTTTATTTTTTTATTCTATCTGCATAAATTTTTGTGCAATCCGTATCTAAATACGATTGTATAATACATACACACACACACAAATTTTAAATGTAAAATTAGACGTATTTATGAAACACTTTAATGTCTTGCTTTAGAAGCATTGGTATACAATAGTAAAAATAAGATTATTCGTTTTGTGATTTTATTAAAACATTACGTGAAATGTAGCCAGAAAATAATTGATGATTTTCATTCAATAAAAAAGGTTATTATTTATTTATATACAAGAAACAACACAATAAAAAATAAGTTTTATTTAAAAAGTTATATCATTAGTTTCTACTTAAGAGATTGAAAGTAGAAGGAGAGTTGTACACATACAAGTGTGAATAAGCGATTACCGATTGCTAACTCCCAAATTCTCTTGAGCAGTGACTTCACCCTCTCTCCTTCTCAACCAACTTCTCCCTTTTTCTCATTTTAATGATTTTATGAATTCATTTTTCGACTGTCGAAAGGTCATCAACTCCAGAAGGCGTAGTAGTAGTGAATAATGAGTGTTACAGCTTACAGGAGGGAGAAAGATTGGGATCTAAGGCACGGTGGCATGCTTGTTCTTCAAATGAGAGAATTTGGAAATGCTTCTTCAGACCTACGATCGAAATCAAGGTCTCCCATGGTTCTAATATATGAACATGATATAACCTTACCAGCTTTGGTAATCCTCCCCAAGTGGTATTTTCTTTTCCTTGATTTGGTAGATTTTTTCAGTCGTGTTAAAAATTTTCCTTTTTTATTTATTTATCTAATTGTCTTTTTTGGTTTATAAAGAGAATAAACTATTATTTAACGTCTGTTTGAAATTGAGGTTGGACAGCTGTAACTTAAAAATTACAACACTAAAGTATTTGATAAATAATATCTATTGTAGTTTGAAACCTATATTAATATGATTTTTTATTGGTATGATGAAAAATATATTATATCTTTAATAATTTTATCAAAATTATTATTTAAAAATTATTTACTACATATTATCAATTTTTGTTTAATAATTAAAGTTTTTTTTTCTCACAACAGTTATAACTTTTAAACTACAGTACCTCAATCATAAATATTACCTTAATATACAATTGCTGCTGATGGTGATGCAAACCACCTAACCTACCTTCTACATTTTTATGTTGGACGAGGTATTCACGAATTGGGTAAATGATGGGAAAAGTTGAAAATTGGGAAAATGTCATAAATATTCATAATATCCATTAAAATAGTAATTAAAATTGCATTTTGTTCTTCAAGTGTTGTCTGGTTCGTTAATATCTCGAACACATCTACATGCGTGCTCGCTACAAACACGAAACATGATCCTCTCTTGATCTGAGCTATACTGATCTTTTAAATATCTTCTGTCATGTGTCTTTTAGTAGTAGTGTATGAGTAAGATTTAACTTTTTTTATTTTTTTATTTATTAACAACCAATCAGTAATTAATTGGTTTGCTCAGAACATGATCAGATCATGAGAGAATCCTGATCCTACAAACACATGGGCTCATTTGAATTTTATTATTAAATTACTTCAATTATTAAGGTATATCAGTTATTTTAATTTATTTGTATTCTCAAGGGGGACAGTATGTGTAGTCCAACCAAAGTTTAACTTTGTCTAAAAAACACACATATTTTTGTCCACTCATTACTTAAGAAGTATATTACTTTCACACTTTCATCTTAACACCATTAGAAATTTTAATAGAATATTAACAAAATAATAATTTTATCCTTAAACTTCCATTTTTAGAATAAAAATCAGAAATATTAACCAAAATTAAAAGCAAAAGGGTATTTTTTTTTTATAAAAAAAAACCTGTACTTACAAAATCAAATCCCTTTATCAAATCATAGTCTCATAAATCATAACCCTAATCTTACAACTCAAATCCTAAAAATCAAAATCCCTTGAATCCTACCCATTGTCTTTGAAAGAAAAAAAATCGATCAAAACCTGAAAAATGAAAACCCCAAATAAAAAAAAAAGTGAAAAACAAAGGGAAAAATCATGAGTTTTTTTTGGGGAGGGGGGGGCGGTATTTTTATAAAATTTCTTTATTTATAAGGGTAATATCCAAATTACACTTACGATGTCATTACATTTTAATGAAAGTTAACTCTTTAGTGAAAAAGTAGTAAACTTTGCAAACAATTGGTGGACAGCCGAGCAAGTGAAAAATTATTTATGTATTTTTTAAACAATGGTGAAAATTTACTTAGACGGTGGATATTTTTCTTATTCTTAAAAAAATTAAACTTTATAGCAACCAAAGGCATCATAATAAAATGATTAATATAAATTACGAAAGAAAAGAATCATAAAGTTTTTCCATGAATCAAAATATTGTATCAAATCATTATATTATATTGAAATCAAACTTGAGATGATTATATTGTGAATCAAATTCTCTAATTTTGGAAAAAAAAAAGTAAAATTCAAGCATTTAATATTGTGTTTTACTTTTTTTATTATTATCAAAGTTAGAGAGGGTAAAGAGTGAGAGAGGCTTAGATAGAGAGTAAGGAATTGTGGCCGAAATGAATAAATTAAAAAGTAGCAAGAAAACACAAATCAATAACAACATTATCAAAAAGGATGGTGATATTCTCCTCCCACCTCCCTTTCTTTTGTAATGGCATCTCACTTAGTTGATTAAAAAAAAATTGAATAGAAATTTATAAACTAGTTAAATTTATCTAACTCTTATATATTAAAACATTGTCATATTTTAATCTACAATATTTTACATTTTTTCTAAAAAGAATAAAATTATTTTTTTACAAAATTATACAAAAATATGTGGCATCTCTATAATGCTTTAAAATATTATCCTTTAATCTACATCGTATTAAAAAATATTCCATAATGCATTATCATTACTATGAATAGGATAATAATAATTCTTTCAAGGAAAATACACGTTGATATTTGATTACAATATTCAATATGTATTCTGTAATAGATAAATAATCAAAAGTAGAAGAGAATTTCTATCCATATTCTATGTAGATAGGTATTAATAGAAAAAGATGGTACATATATTATAAGGATAGGGGTATGTTACAAACAGTGTAAAGTTTTAATGCGGTATATTTACGAATGGGGTGTCAGTATACATAAATGATAAATGTTCCCCCTTTGTGAATAAAATTATTATGAAGGAGTTATTGTAATTTTTCCAAAATTACAAAATGATTTTGCACCTACGTATGACATCATTTATAAAAAGACGATTAACAACATATTTTAGAGTACATGGCATATTATTACAAGCTGTGCAAATTTCAAGCGAACAAGCTAATCACACAAGCTCAAGATGTGCTAGCCTGACTTGATTCTAAAAAAATTTATCTCTAGCACATATAACCATGTTGTCGATACTAGCATACAAGTGCGCAAAATGGATATCTCAATTGCGGTCTGCGACAATATGTACTCTTGAACATGGTATCAAAAAGCAAACAAAAATGAGGTTCATACAACAGTTAGCACACCATTTAGCACCGAACGTTACGTTTCGAACTACGTATAAATCAGTCACTGTAGCTTCAAAATGGCGCACGCATCGTCAACACACACAAGCTCGCTCGCTCTCTCTCCCTCACCGCACAGCCATGTTCTCTCGCTCTCTCCCTCACGCGACAGATCTGCTCTCTTATAAGTAAATTATTGTGACCGAATTCAAAGACTTTGGGCCAGTGCCTAACCCAGAATAAAAAATCAGAAGAAAATCGCATGGCATTGGCAACTTGGTAGCCATGCTTCATGCTATGGAGGAAATCAAGAGTGCTACAATTCATAATTTGTCTTCATATTTGAATCTGACTTGAAAAAATGCATCAATTAATGGTGACAAGATTTGACTTGATAGGCCTAAGTATGAACACCTGCACATGCCATATGCCCTTATATCTAAATTCTCGTGACCGAATTCAAAGACTTTGGGCCAATGCCTAACCCAAAATAAAAAAATCAGAAGAAAATAGCATGGCATTGGCAGCTTGGCAGCCATGCTTCCTACCATGGAGGAAATCAGGAATTCTATAATTCATAATTTGTCTTCATATTTGAATCTGACTTGAAAAAATGTCGGGGGGGAGAGAGAGGGAGCCGACGGTGAGAGTAGTGAGGAAGAACAGAGCGGTGAGATTGGTAGCTTGGTTAGATCTGTGTCGTGAGGGAGAGAGCGAGAGAGTGTCTGTGTTTGTCAACAGTGCGTGTGTCTTGCCATTTTGAAGCTACAGTGACTTACTTCGAAACGTCCCATTCGGTGCTAAATGGTGTGCTAACTGTTGTGTGTATATCGCTGTTGAAAAGTAAAATAATTACAAGTGATACAAGTTGGAGTAGTATTAAAAGAAAAAACAGAATAAGGGATAAAATAAATTGAACTAGTCTTGAACATATTATCATGGTATGAGTATTCTTTGCAACAAACCCGTGAGGTACATAAACAACTCTTGCCCGAAAGTTACTAAGTAAGCCTTGGGCTTCTTGACTAACTAAGCGAAGATGTTTGCGGAAGAGTTAGAGAGAAGAGTGAGCAATTGAGCCAAAGAGAATGTATATTATTCACAAGAGTGTATCATGTATGTGTACAAGAGAGCTTTGAGAGCTTGCTCCCAAGTGCTTGAGTTGCTCTTGTTTGTTGATGAAATGGCAAGTGCCAAGCTGTATTTACGGGGAGCCTTGCCTAATTCTAGAATATTCTAAGTCTAGAGAGCTTTTATAACTTGGTGAGAGCTCTTGTGTCTAACAATATCTAGAGTGCTCTAAAGAATTCTATGTACCACATTTTACCACTCTCTATAGAATTCTGTACAAGTATAGAGAAGGTGCTAGAGATTACTCGAGCTGGAACCTTCTAGAATCAAGCTAAGCTAGCACACATTGGCTTATATATTTAACCTCTTCCGCTTGGAAACTTGGCGGTCCGCGACAATATGGAGGCATTGTATCGTATGTATGACGTTGTCCTAAAAATGAAGAGTCTTCCTTTTAGATGCGAGTACTAGTAGTTAGTCTTCTTTGGCTCTAAGATACATTCGAGCACGACCGTCAGAGGAATAATGTAAAACACCTAATGTATAAACATTGTCATGGTTGCTCTAACATAATTTTGACAATGTAAATGAGATCGAAGTATTTTTATTTCTATCATTTTTTAAATTATCATTAGATTTTTTTTTTTAATTCATCTTAGACAAAAGCTAAAATCATACGCTAGTCACTACAATATAATTTCGATTATAATAATTTCGATTTTTATTTCAACAATTATGACTTGAAGGATAAGATAAGGAAGTTGCAAACAACTCAACTCAGGAGATTTGGTAAAATGCAATTTAAGCAAGACAACAGTTAAAGGCCGCATCCGCATGTTATCTGACAGTTTGATCAGTTAACACTTTCGATATCGCTAGATACTCTGTTCATAACACCCTTCTGATTCTTCAAGTTATAAAATAAGTATCCGCCATGCTTCGGTTTGTCCCCAGCCTCGCCTCTAAATTCAGGTATGGCGCCATCTGAATTTTACTCGCATTATCTCGCTTTTACTTTTTGTTTTTATTTTTCAGTTTCTGTCTGGTTGTTTTACGTAAGAGTCACGATGGGCTGCGGATTGACCAAGAACAGCATCCAATTCCAGCCGGTCAGATTTTCTTATTTCCTTATATAATATATGTAACTTCTCTAGTTGTTTAATGGAAAACTTTTGATTTTTTCCCCTTTAATTTTAAAAATCGGATGGGTAGTAGGTTGAATATATATGCGTAGAAGCTATGGTCAGAGTATTGTCCGACAAGTTTATGACGGCCAAAGAATTTTTGTTATCGAACACGTTCATTTTGATGAGCGCTCCCTGATGGTAGTGACTGACTCATCTGATCCCCCTTTTTCTGCAAACACATAACCTTAGTTGGAATGCTGGTTTCAAATGTAGGTCCAATTAATGAAACGGAATTGTCTTTATTTATTTATTCCTTTCTTTTTCTTTTTCTTTTTTTCCGTTTTGAATTTTTTAGAAAGTATTTGAGATTGTATCATGGTTTAGAAAGTCAACCAGTTAGGCACGATGGGCTGCCGTGGATGGCAGTACCTTTCTCTTAAAAACCGATTTTAAATTCAGGGTGAGTTTATACACCTTGGTTAGTAGAAAATGGACTGGTATATTTTTCGTCTCTTCTTGAAGTATGCACATCATTTTCGTTTGAATATTTAGCTCATGTGGTTTTCTTAGTTTCTTCAATTCCATCAATAATTTCAGATTGCTTCAATATCTTTGTTTAATTTTATTATTTACGCTGCCGCAGGATCCTAATGTTTACAGTCGAAAGTTTTGTGGCTTTTACTGTTGGAAACGGTGGCTGTGCAAGATTTATCAAGGAGGTTGCAAATCCTGCTTGTCATGCATGTGACTTTGGTGTTTGCCTGGTACTTTGCAACTACTGCTTAAAACCGTGGCTTCTGCCATTGCCATATTGTTTGCAATATCATTTGGCTTTCTTTTTTTTGTCATTAGAATCTCCCACAGATGACAGATTTGCATGGTTACCTATTTAAAGGTTGATATATAATTTTGCAGGCATAAAATATCTACCAGTCTTGTTCAGAGCCTTATTAATTGGAGCATTAAAGGCGATGAAATTAGGAGTGGATATTCACGATATAATGAAGGGGGTTGAGGATGGTTTTCTCGTAGTTAAAAGAACTCTTATGTTGCTTAGCCCGATCGGTCAAGTCATATGAACAGATTTCCCAGGTTTACCATTTGAGTGCTTAGTTCTGGAGTTGGGAGATTATATATGTGGACTTAAACTCTCTATGTTGTTGTCTTTGTTTTTCACACTGTGTTGGGGTGTTTGCGATCTAGGTTGGAACAACATCAGCCAATGAGATCCTATATATTGATTGGTGACCTCATAGCCGATTCTATAGAGAAAGCTGGAGACGATGTTCTAATTCGAATTTCTGTATGTTGCTTACTGAGTTTGTGTAATCGATTCCTCTTTTTGTTTGCCATTAATATGTTTCCTATTGAATTTCCCTCCTCCTCGTTTGAGTTTTCTTTTTTAGCGGTGGAATGAACTTGGAAAAAGAGTGAAGTGTAGGAATTAAAAAAAAATAAAATTAGTTGTTAGAAAATGAATCCTAAACCAATAAACAAATCAATGTCTTCAAATTCGGATTCGATTTGTTTAATTAACAAATCAAATCAAATTCACCTATTTATTAAACAAATCAATTTTTTCAAATTAAATCCATTTAATTCGCTTCTAATTGAATCAAATAAACGAATTTTGACCCAAATTACCACCCCTAAATGCAGCCCTGCACATGCACTAATTCTGTTGAAAAATCTTTAAATAGCTTCTAACTTTTCATAAATTTTTGAGTTGTTCAACTATCTAACAATACGATGACTTTGTTCTCCATCAAAACTGGTGCAGGATGAGGAAAAAGGGGACAACGAATTAGAGTTTGTTAATGGAATGAAGCTAGACCGGGGCTATGCATCCCCTTCATCACTGACAAAGAGAACAAAACATGTGTAAGCATTTTAATATCTATAAATTACAATGCCCTTTTTTTTTTTAACTTTTCACTTTTGGTACATTGTTACTAATCAGTAAATTGAGACTGTGCTAACATAACTAATTGTTGTTTTTTTTTCCAGGTTTTGAATAATCCATTCGTCTTAATCCATGAGAATAAAATGACAAACAAGAATGTCCTCAAGCAAGCAATAGAACAAATTTCTTTTCTAAAAGAATATGTATGCAAAAAATGAAAGTTCTAACTTCATTTATTACTGCTTTTAACTGAGAGTTTTTTTCCCCCCCCCCCCCTTTTTTCCCTTTCTTAGAGACGACCTTTATTGATTGTTGCTGAGGATGTTGAAATGGATGATGTGATAGAATTTCTTATCCTAGATAAGACTTGTCTTGCAACCCAGGTAATGAAAGTTTTTTGGCAAAATACAGAATTGTTAAAAGTAGACTGGACATGAGAATTAGCTTTACTTGGTGTTATATCTACATGCACTTTTTAAGATGTCATGGAAATTTACTAATATCAAACAAAATTACAAGAGAATACATAAAAGATTTACTGACAAAAAAGGACATAAAATATCATATATAATTCAATTTTTAGTTTATTGCACAAAATGTTTGTATCGTATGTATCTAACTATGTTATGTTTTTGAATTGGATGAGGGTTTGTGTTGTCAAACCTTCTACACATGAACTAAATAATAAGAGGGATATCCTACAAGACCTTACCGTTCTCACAGGAGGCCAGGTAGGTATATTCAGCAACTTCCCCTCTTCTTTTTTCATTTCGATGTGATACGTAAATTGGTATTCCTGACTTTATTTTTTAGGTTGTAACTGGAGGGTTTGATGTTAAATTGATGCCGCAAGTACTTGGCTCTTGCAAAGAGGTGAGATATTGAATGGTATATCCTTTAAGTCTGCGTCATTGTTGTACCAGTGTTCGCTTTGGACCATGTAAAGGCGTGTTTCATTCTAATATTATGTGGTTTATCCCTTGCCGTTATTATGGGTTACAATATCAAAGGAGGATTATATGTTATTCTTGGAAGCGGTAAATCAGAAGACATTAAAAAGAGATGTGAAGAGGTTTGTTGTGGCTTTTTCAAACGTTCTTCCAACAATTCATCACTCTCCCTTACATTCATTAGTTACTGGGGTTGCTCTTGTCATTGCTTTTACAGCTGAGATTACAGTTGGGATCCACAAAAGAGTCACCACGTTGTCGAGGTTTTGGGCAAGACCGTGATAAAAAAGTGTTATTATAAAAGAGGGTTCGGATGCCTTCCTGTGGTGCTGCTGTTTTTAAGCCACGGTTTTTTGAAATTTGAACATTTGTTTTTTCAGTGTTTACTGTTTAGTTTTGGAATCTTGACCTTTTATCAGGGTTTGGTTTTAGAATCTTGACCTCTTATCCGAGCTCTTATAGAAACATATTTTCATGAGTTTTTTTTCGACATAAGCTTGGTGGAGCTAGTGGAGTAAATTTGCACAAAATGAATATTACACTTGATAATGCCCGCATTGCTGTCAAGGCTGCACTTGAAGAAGGAATTGTTCCTGGTAAGCCTTTGTATTCTTTGTTTTTTGTTCTGCCCTTCTTATTGGGTTGATGGATATCATTATTCCCTTATATATATGTTTTGATGTATTTGCAGGAGGTGGGGTTGCACTTTTACATGCCTCTAAGGTGTTGAGCATATGTTCAAACCTAAAAACACTTATCAGCAAATTGGTGTTGAGATTTTACAGAATGCTCTTGAGGTTTTTGTTTTTTTTTTTTTCCTTTTTCCCTGACTTCTATTAAGTTTGTTTCTTCACTTATTGTTGTGCATCGAACTGTTCAATTTTCATTATCTTTGATTTGAGTCTGATCTATTACTTAAATCAACAAAGCAGCAAGGAGATTATAATCAAAGTGAGGTATTTACTAATGGTTTTCTATCTTCATTGATTAGAAATCTTTTCCCTATTGAACTTGGATTATAATCAAATCAGATGAGCCATATTTTCAGCTTTACTATAAACTGGATTTGTGATGAGGAAGCAATGAATTTTTTTAATATGTTGGATATATTGTTTTCAGTTGAAATTGTTTAGACTATTAATTTTTTCTTTTTCTTTTATGATAAATTGATATTCCTTTTTTATTTTGCTTTTAAAAGATAGGCTGGTGGGTAAAACTCAAATGGATTTTTTGAGCCCCTACTTCTTTCAGAATTTGAATTCACGTGACCATGGAAATTGTAAATTATACTAATTATTCGATGAACTTTTAAATGTTATTATTTAAATTTTTTACCAATGATTTGGGCTTTCATTTGCAGACGCCTGTGTTCACAACTGTTGTCTGCTGCAGGATTTGATGGCTCAATTGTTGTTAGAAAACAACTGGTTCAAGATAATCTAGTCTATGAAAATGTTTTCTTCATGACTAGGCTGGTTCAGCTGTATTTGAGCTACGAAGGAAACTGTTAGGACATGTGAGCCTAGTCATAATAGCCTTTAGTTAGCTTTTAGTAACCTTAGCAGTCTGTGTGTTCGGTTTTTTCATTATTTGTGAGTTACTTTCTTGTGGTGCAGGCTGTTGTCTTCACTGATATTAGTCTAGATAAAGCCATAGAGTTCAATGGCCTCTGCCATCACCAAGGCCGAAGTTAGGGGCAGTTTTGGTTATGTCTTTTGTGATTTTAGTCCTGAGTTTATAGTTGTCAATGTTGATGGAGAGAATCCACACAGGAGCAGTCCCACAGGTGAAATAGCCCAAGGTGTTGAACTTTAAGCCACTGAGTCAAGCACTAAATGAAAGGCTTGAGTGCAGCATGGGGGTAAGCCATATTGGTTCATTCTTAAAGCAAACACTGCCTACTACAATTATGGAACCGAAAAGTTGGATTTATGCCATTGAGACATGAAATACAACTTAGTTTATATTAAGTATAAACCCGCAGAGATGGCAGTTGGACTCAGAAATTAGTGTAGGATGCACATGCTCAACTATGACTTGCTGTTGTTGGTCATTCTCCTCTGCTGGAGTCGTCTCATAAATCATAACTCTTCAAATTATATCCGACTATTCCCCAACTGCAGCTCCAGATGCTCTATTGGATAAACGATTCATGCTCTTGGAGTTCGAATATATAAGAGGATATGAAGAACCAGGGCTGCCTTGCATGTAATGGGTTCTGTGCAGCTGTGGTACGCCTCGTCACCTTGAGACCCCTTCTACCCTGAAGTGGAACACAAAAGCATGTTGACGATGAAACTCACATATGAAGGAACAGAACAAGGCATATGAATTAATGCAGTATTATGCGATTTAAAGATGACGAGAAACAAAAACGCGCGTAGGTCCAGTTTACCTTTGATCGCCCAATTACTAATGTTTCAGATTTCGGTGGTGATAATAAGGCCTTGCTATTGAGGAGGTTGGGGCAGCCGTCATTTAACTATTTACGTCATTGCAGGTTCAACGAGTACATCATTTTTTCAGATTATAGATGAGCAAAAGCAAGGTCCTTTAATACTTACAGCTCAACAGGATTTTTTCCATCATTCATAATCTGAAAAGAAATGTGGCTGAGAAGCTGCTAACATCAGGAAGAAATCCTGTAGAACACAACTTTGACTCCACCCACAATGATGACATTGTAGCTGAAGAGATTGATCAAATGGATGAGTCTGTTGTTAGTTCTATGTAATTTTTTCAATGATTTAAGAAACAAGTAACCAATGCTGATCTCATACACACACACACTCTCACATATGTTGGCTTGTTAGTTAGTCCTGTATATGTAATTTTGTTTTGGCTCGTTATAATTTGTTCTCTTCGATGTGAATAACTGACTGCAGGCAAATAGCTTTTTGTTATCTTGTGCCAATACTTCAGTTATACGAGTTAATGCTTCTTCAAGCTACTACTCTGTTGGAAAATGAATATATCAAACTGTCCTTTGTTTCTTTTGACAACATATATATGATGGTTACAACATCAATTACGAATTGCATTACTTCATCATGATCCCTACTGTTAATAACACAATATTACAAGTACTCTTTAGGGATTTATCTGTGGGTAATTAACTGTTGTCCGCTGCGTCTTTGCTGTGGGAGATATATGTGTTGTCTTATTAGTTCACTGGTAGACTGCAAACACTTGACGACACATGCACATGCTTGAATTGGCAAAGTGTTTACTCAAATAGTATCTGTCTCCATGGTAGTTAATTCATTGATACAGGATGAACATGGTTGTTCCAAGACAATATGCAATACTTTCTTTAATGCAGAAATAATGCATTAAAGAGAATTGATGTCTTACGTTAAATGAAAAGATTCTTTGGGTATGTACATCGCATCATCTTTGCATTCGACTAGAAGTTGTTGAGAGCAGGTAAGTTCTTTTGAAACTGAGTACTTAAAGTCTTCAAGATAATATTATGATCATGTGGTTTCATTTTTCACTTTTTTTAACTCCAGCTCTGTGAACGACGCCCTGGTTCCATTTCACAAGAGGATTTATAATGGATTTGCTGCGAATCTCACAGCTAGAGCAACAAAAGATTGCGGGTAAGTCAGGGGGAAAACTTTAGCTGCGTAAATTTTTTAATAGATTGAATCGGTAGTTTATTTACAATATGCTTTGACATCATTTCCAGGCATGGATTAGTGTGAGTTTTTCCAGGAAAAATGATTCAACTTCAGATGACTAGATAACGGGACTTGATGGGTTTTTCGGAGGCTGTTAAAAGAAATCCTAGAGTTGAAAGTGCTGCTATAATCGCTGTTGACAGTGGAATACGGCCTGAATTAGAGAGCTTTAACGTTGAGGATCTCGGCACTATCTCCCACGTAGAAGTGGAAGGGTGCTTGTGAACGAGGGAAAAATCGAAGACAAGGGTTTCTAAGTCTAATGGCAATTCTCTCGAGTAAAAGTTTTTTCATGGATTAAAATTGAAAATCTTAAAGAAGATACTTCTCGATGAAGAATCCGAGAGCAGAGCGTTACAATCATTTTGCTAACGAACATTTCATGTTGCTTTCCCTTCGGTTTTCTTTACAGGGCGGACAATCTTGAAAACAAAATTGAGTATTACGTGTTTGCTGGTTCGTCAAATTAAAATACAAACAGCCTTAGTTTGCAATTTGTAACCTTCTTGTCTACTACGAATTTATACATTTACATACCCTTTACTCTGGGTGTATACAGCCGTTTCCTATTTCTAAATTTTAATCTTGATTTGGGCATCAAAATTGGAGTGCTTTTTTTTATGAACACCGTTGTGTCTTAGCCTTATTCAACAAAGATCGATCGTCTCTGTAAATCTACAAAATTCGTGCTTCAACATAGCAAAGAGATCTTCAACAACAAAAGAATAGAACCCCAAAATTCAAGTGTGATGAAAGATTGATCCGCTTTGTTTCTCTATTGTACCCTGTTCTACTGGCATGTAATATTATTGGGATAATATCATGCAATGAAGCTTTAGAAACTTGTAATTTTGTTATCATTTTCCATCACAGTTGGTTCCAAACTCCAATCAGTATAAGTGCACATTCAAACAGAATAAACTGAGATGCCAGAGGCCTAGAACAACCAACATCATATCAAGCATTTTGATCTAAACTTGAAGAATGGAAAAACCTCTTGAGGCATGATTCATGGACAAGATGCATAAGCCCGTGTGACTCAGCTATGACTTGTATTAGTCAGTCAGTCTCCTCTGCTCAAGTTTGTCTAATAATTCATGACTCTTCAAACGATCCATCCATTCGAGTACTCCTCATAAATTACAACTCTTCAAATGATCCATTTGAGTACTCCTCACCTGCAACTCCAGATGATGCTCCATTGGATAAGCGATTCATGCCCGTGGAATTCGAATAAGAGGAGTATGAAGAACCAGGGCTGCCTCGTGTGTACCGATTCTGTGCAGCTGTGGCACTTCTTGTCACCTTGAGACGCGCCTTTCTACCCTGAAGTGAAGAACAGAAGCATCTTGAGAATGAAACACATAACAAAGCATAAGGAACATAATAAAGCATATGGATTAAAATGAGAATATGGGAATCACAGATGATGAGAATTAAAAAACTCGCCTAGCAATAAAATACATACAGTACTACAAATGAGAGTTGATATATTAAAGAGGTAATAGATTGATCACCTTTCCCATGCACTTCTCTAAATGAGGAGCAAACCTCCCCGCAACAATGGAACGGCCACAGTTCATGCATTCAAAAATTTCATTGGCGACAGCAGGATGAGTTTGTCCGAAGATATCAACAACATACTTGCTATTGGTTTCACCATTATTACTCGAATCAGCTACCCTGGCGCGAGCTTGCGCTGACAACCTCAACTCCTCCTCCTCTTCCTCAAAATTTCGATCAAGCCCCAACCTAGCTACCCGGTGACACTCAGATGCAACATCAACAATTATCGAATCCAATAAGTCCTCAAAAAAATGAGACGAAAGCTGAAATCACAACTCAACAAAATGAATAGCAGCAAAGCAAAAAAAACATCTCCATTCACGTCAACAAATCATAACCCAAAAAGTTATACCTGAGAATGAGCGGACATATTATCATCGTTTGTTAAGGACATGAGAGAGTTCAAATCAAGACAGTGTGTGTTGAATTGAATTTGAGTCGAATCACGTGTGCGAATTATTTTTGCAAATATTACACAACCTGCAGCGAATGACTTTTAGAATTAAAAATCAAGACCAGATTCAGCATTAATCTACCAACAAAAAATTAATTAATTCTCTAGAGTACTAATATCACAGTGATTGTAATTGACTGCTAATTTGTTCACCTGAAATTAAAATTGAAGGATAAAATCGAAAGAGAAACCTCCGATAATTCGGCGATTAATTGAGCGAACGGCAGATGAAAGAGGGAGGGAGAGCTTACCTCAAAACTGAAGGGCGGAGGGAGAGTTGCAGCAGCGAGGCTGAGAGAGAGAGAGATCTTACGTTGCCCCTATCGCGTCTTGCTCCCAATTCCCTGCGCACAGCCTTGTCACTCCGTTTTACTGACAACTAATCCGCGCATGCCACGTAGAAATTTTCTTTTCCTTTCCTTTTCGTTGGGATATTATCATTCGTGTTTGTGGCATATCAATTTATTTCTAAAATTTCTTTGAAAACTACATTTTAATTAAGCTGGTTTCACTTTATCATCAAAACATTAAAAATAAATTAAATATTTAATAGGATATAAATTAAAAGTTGATTTTATCATTTTGAAAGAAAGAAATTACAAAAAAAACTTACAAAACTACGCCATAAAAGTAGCCATTAGATTTAAAAAAAAAAAAAAAAAGCTACTTTTCTGATTATATAAATCTGCTGTTGTACATTCAAATATCAAATTCGAACTTATACAAGCTAAATACTTCAATTTTGATAATATTATTTAGCATCACCCGCAACCACTACAAACACTATAATGGCAAGGCAAAAACTCCAAATTTAATTTTTTATCATTTAACAACAGCAACTATAAGCCAATGCAAACACTATAGTTCATTCAAATACAAACATCTACCTCCTTGCAATCCTTGCAATCTTCATTCAAAACCAAACATACTTTCAACCTTCACACATATAAATCCAAATAAAACAGTGGCCTCTAGTAGTAACTCAAGTGCCAATTCTAGAAGACTAAATAGGCCAGTCGGGAATGGCTCTTATGCCTTGCTTGCCAGCGGAAATCCCCTTATTGATCTTACTTATTAGGTCAGCCTAACAAACCAACAAAAATTACTTGCTTCCTTAAATATTGTAATTGTGGAGTGCAAGCATGTGCTTTGGTATCTATTACATTAGAAAACTCCTAATGAACTATTTTGGATATGCAGTTTGAAAAAGTATAGTTTTTGGGAATGAGCAGCAAAAGAAGATGTAGAAATGCGTAATACCACATGTGCTCATGACTTGAAGACGCAATAAAGATAAATGAAAGGTTACGATGCATTGAAGCGAAACTAAAATTAGTTTTAGTTTTTTGTTTGTGGCTTTGTGGTAGGCATGTGCATGAGAAAGTAATAATATAGACATGAAAAGTCTGTAACATTAAATAGTTGCAGTTTAAAATCTAATGAAAATCAAAAGTATTTTCATTAAACTTTTCTGAATAGTTAATGGACTAATAATTGTATGTGCTTTCCAAATGTAACATAATATTATAATGCAATAATAGTTTGTGCATTCAAAATACATAATAGCCTATCACTATACTATTAGTTTTTGCATCCATAATATCTAATAGCCTAATGCACTAATAATAATTTGTGCATTCAAAATACGTAATAGCCTAAAGCACTAATAAGAATTTGTGCATTTAAAATATGATAATACGAACACCTCATTAACCATCTACGATATGTGAAACTCATGAACCTTGAGTTGGATTTTGAAAAAGATTATCACTTTTATATCGGCGTATACAAAAAAATTATAACTTTATAATCTAAGACAAGTATTAGCTATTTCCTAATATCAAACATCAATGTTAGAACAATACATTTTCTACCTCTAGCAATAGTAAATAAAGAAGTCCCTCTTCCTCTATTACCACATCTTCTCTATTAATAGTAGAACTCTCCTTTAGACCACCTATAGCCTATTTAAATTGAAATATATAACTATAAATGAATTATCAAGAACAACAATAAACTAAAAATTCTTCTATACTCAAATCAACATTTACCATTTTTTTTGTTCTCTTTGAAATATTTGCTACATTAGAACTATCTCTCAGTCAAATAACACCCTATTTAAATTTTTATATATAACAATAAAGAATTAAGCTCAATATAAGCATAAGTAATTAAAATAGTAAGTACAATAGGTTGACACTTGATTCTGATCTCTTATTTCTCTTGTTATTGATGACCTTAATCGACATTTTTTGACATTGTGGATCGTCCCACTGCAAAAAGAGCCGCAAATATAGAATGATCTAGTTTTTTTTTTTTCATTGCCTCAATAGCTGCTCTCTTCCTTAACGTCTTTGGTCTTCCAATCTTCTTAGTAATCTCTAGTGGAGAAAGTTTTGGCCTATCGCAAGGATCTCTGTAACCTTATCAGATATTGACTTAAACATTACTGTAAAACCATGTCCAGGTTTCAATGTCCTATTTCTCACACACTGTTAATGATAATAGGCCATTATTAGTATTTCTACCTACAATAGCTAATAGAACTCCATCGTATTTTGATTTCAAATGACGTCCATCTAACCTGATATATGGCCTATAACTATTGTGAAGTGCATTTCTATGAGTTGGGAAGCAATAAATAATCTTTGAAATAACACTTTATCAAGCTTAGTAACTGCATCGCAAAACACTTTACAAATTGCACTATGATTATACTCGTGAATCATTGCAAAATATTAAAATAGGTCCTCATAACCTTTGAATAATCTTCATAAATATCTATACTTGCCTTCTCTCTAGCCCTATACAGTTTCAGATTCTCTATCCTTAGACCAAAAGTCTTACGCGTACACTTATGAAGAATAAAAATCTTTGTATGAGCACCCATAGCGACTTTACTCCTTATTTTCTCTACTAATCATTTACTAGTCACATTTATTGACTTTTCTGTTTGTTTACAATCATGTTTTTTTTGTAATTATTTGATTATAAATCCACCCTTATCTTTCTTAGGGGGTAGGTGAACCCTCATAAATTCTATAGCAATAGTCCTTCAAACTCGGAAAGTAATAACGAAAATGGCTAACCCAATAGTAAATTTCGCAGCTGCCACCGTTAGAACCAATGAAGCATTTTACAGTTGTCGTAAAATCTCCTAAGTTGTACTCCATTGTAATATTAAAGCTTGCATCCACCATCATTTCACCTAACACATATCTAAAGTAATCACTATTATCAAATAAATCTTCTAACTTTTACACCATCAAGTATGTTTTGGTAAGTTTTAGAACTATTATCAACAACAAATTCCTTGTTAAAATCTGACAATCAATCATCATCATCAATCTCATGCCCAATATTCTCATTCAGGTTTGTTGTGCTACATGTATGTCTTAGGTGGTACTTCTTCATCATCATCAATTTCATGCCAAAAAATTCTCATTTAGGTTTGTTTGTTGTCCATGTATGCTTCCAATCCTAGATGTTAGCTCATTTCCACTATCATCACCCATGTAATTTGCTTTGCAAATAGTCAATCTCCTAAGTTATATAGCATGGCTTGTAGGATTCCACCAAATAGTAAATTAGGCCTTATGTTTAGCAATATTGTTGCTTAAACACTATCATTTCCAATGAGCCATGTATAATGAGCTGAATCTACAAGATTGCCTCAAAATCTATAATAACCATTTACTTGTTCTCTAAGTTGGTGACAAATAACTGCACATTTTGAAGAGTAGTTAAGTCATCTTCACTTGTAATCTTCATTACCTAATTCTTTATATGTAATAGAGTGTGTTCATTAAGTTCAATCAACGCTCTATAATGTCTTTCCTCTTTGTAAATTATATCTAATTGTATTAGTAACATGATCTACAAAATAAAAAATGAGAAAAAATTATCGCTACTAGAATATGAACAATAACAAAATTCACAACTTAAATATAGAAAACCAAAGCAATATACATTTCACAAGAAGCAATAGAACTCAAACTCACATCAGCTAACAATTAAAAAGAACAATAACATAATTTAGCCTAGTAAAGAAAAAAGTTGGAAATAGTATGTTAACAAATTTTAGTATTTATGTTCATATTGAATGTGACTTTTTCCCCCCTCAATTTTCAACACCATCATTATCCTTTCAATATATTAGAGTCGGTTACAACGAAAACCCCAAAGTAATTCATATAATTATGCATTGCTAAGCATGTTAATGTCTAGGGTTTTCACAATCAAGTAATAATCATCAAGAACACATATAAAACTGACACATAATGACATGCACGAAATTTATACACTTGTAATAGTTCAAAAGTTAAAAGAAAACTTTGATGAACTTACCTCACATCAGTAAACTCAAAACTAAACTCAATTTCATCAATTTGATGTGTTCAGTATGTCACAACCATTTCAAGTTTGGGCCTCACTCATCTCATTTAGCATTAAAAACTTAAGTTACTTTGATTGTTTTGCTACTGAAAATCATAAGGGAGCATGAAAGGAATAGTTTAACATACGTTGAAAATGGCAGAACCACCAATTTGATTTGTTAATTTCACAATTGAACGATGCATTTTGGCTTCAACGTGGAATTCCTTACATGCACTTTATGACATTTGCAAATTTTTAACTATGTTAAGTAGTAAAGTGATAACAATTTAAACATTAGGTGATAAAATGTAGTTTTCAAGAAACTTTGATACTAATTAAAATGTCAAAAAACTTCCAGTAGATAAATGACAATATCTCGTTTCTGTTTTAGTTTTCTAATATTATATTTTATTATATAAGATATTATTATTTAAGTAATTTAATTTATTCTTTAAATTTAATTATACATAAAACCTGCATCACTTAAAAATAAATATTAATAGTGGGTTGTTAATATAGTAGTATATATTAATTGACAAATTTTATCAATATTCAATATAAAGAATAAAACGATATCTTTCGGATATTAGATTTTTTTTAACACAACGAAAAAAAAAAGTTGTAAAATTAATATGCCTTAAGATAGGATTTTTATTCTTTACATATAAATATATAATGATGTAAGTTATATCAATCACAAAATTTTCATTGTCCTAAATAAGTTTATGATTTATTATTATAATTATGTACTCTACGATGCAATTCAGTAATCGATTTAACTTATATAATTATGTAAGAATCTCGTGCCCTTCTTAATATATTTTCTTTAATGTGAAAAACAAAAAAAAAAATGACATATTTCCCAGCGAAAAACAAACCGACGTACCCGTTCAACGTCATCTCGCGCGGGAGGTGTGGCTGCGATCAAAACTTGATCTTTTATTTAATTAGAGTGTCCTTTCAGAATTTTGAGGAGCACCATCCGCAGACGCACGTGTCGTTTTTCTATTACAGCTTTGTTTTCTGTGGGTCCATCGTTCGTTATTGAGACGAGCGTTCTAAAGGAAGATATGCGATAAAGACTCACCATCTAACTTTCATCATTTTGTTTGCACTTGTTTTTTTTTTTTGTTTATTTATTTTTTTATCTATTTATTAATTATATGATAATATTTTTGTTTTTAATTTTCTTCGTTGAGTAAATATGTAATTAATTGGTTTCTAATAAAGTGCTGCAGGGTGTGAACAATTGTCGATTCAGTTGAAAAGAATTCTAAACCCATCTTGACTGGCTCCACCATAATGAATCGAACCACTTTTGTTTCATTTTAATACTGGTAACATACTAACATTCACTCAGGATTGGCAGGCGGCCAGCCAAGCAAAGCAATTCTGCCATAATTCACAAATTAATTACAAGTGGTTTTTGCAACCAAATTGAAAGGCTGAGACGAACACAGAAGAAAGAGGGTCCAGCTCACAGGCCACAGCCGCCCACAAAGCTTATTCCAAAAGAAACAACAAAGCCTTTGTCTCGACATCAATCATCTATCTAATATAATTATATCACAAGATGAACATAATCGTTCTTGACCTTCCAAAAGCTTCTCATAATAAAACAAACAAAAATATAGTTTTGGTTTTGGTGCACGCACAAATGCAGTCATGAAGAAAGAAGAGACATGGTCAGCTGGATTGTCACCAGCAATGGCTCCAGGGAATTTTCCAAAGCAGCCAGAAGATGAGATTGTGTTCATGGGAGATAAGCGTTATGGCTTGCATGGTGAAATTTTGATGCTTGTTCTGGTTCTTGCTTTTTCTGTTTTCCTTGTTTTGCTTGTTGCTCTCCCTTGTATTAAACGCAGTACTAGCAGAAATTCTGAGTCGGGCTCCAGCTCGGGGGTTTCGGCACCTTCTTCTATTCCGCTTCGGCAGAAGAGGAAATTTTCTTTTGCTTTCCCATGGCTGAAGAAACCTGATGCCTGCTGCTGCAAGAGAGTGTCAGCTACAGACTAGTAATGAAATTATTAGCAGAAAATTTCCATTGCATAATAGCAATAGGGTTTTGTTTTGCAACTCGAGGGATGTGTAATTATTGTATGTATAGAAACACTAATGAAAATAGGACTAATTAACAGGGTATTATTATTTGTTATATTTGTACGTGACAACTGATATGAATCTATAATAAGAATATAGTTTGATTTTCTGCTCTGTTTTTTACTTTGGCATATTTTCTTTCTTCTTCCCCTTGAAAAAAAAAAACACTATTCATAACTAGTCTGATGAACATCTCACCAAGTCCAACATTCGTGTCTCAATCAGCACTCAACAGTGCAGTCGAGTGTACGCGTTCTTGAGTTCTTACCATGGACACGAAGGAAAAAATTGGACCAAATTGAGAAGAAAGAGGCCATAACGGGATGAAGTTAGAAGGTCGTTTTTCTTCAATAAATGGACAACATTTTCACAGATTCCTTCCTTTTTGGATATTATTTTCAACGCATGCTCTAGACAGATTTTTGGCAGTAATATCAACAGACTTTTAATATAGAAACACAAGAAATTCTAACAGATTTAGACTGTAATATCAGCAGGCTTTAAATGAAATTCCCTAATATAGAACGCAATAAATTTGTGCGAACGAATTTCTGCTCTCCATGAAGCAAAATGCCCATCACCAACTCATAGACCTTCAGTACTTTCAGAACAGCAACAGCATTAGTGGAATCACCGCTACATTTTGTTAAAGTGTAAAACATCTTACAATGACAATAAAGATACATCATTAAAACATGAATTGGCCATAAAACAAATAATTGCTCCAACAACTTGGCCATCATTAATTTCTTCTCCTAATACTAGAAAACAAGACTGCCTACCGCCATAGAAGTTATAGTAATAGTAAGGTTGTCATCAAGCTTAGTGCTTATGGGTAGTGATTCGACCAACGCTGAGGCTAGGGACACAACCAAGAATCCAAAAACCAACTCCCAACTACACTGCATATATCCGAATGAGAAGAAATAATACATGAACCTGCCACAAGATTGCTTATCATCAACAAAGCACTCGATTGTGCAGAGACTTTGTCCATCACAGGAAAAGGAATGAAGAAGCCAGGCACAACTTACCCAATAGAAGATAAAAACCCAGCTGATGCCATTGCACAGCTACCGGCTATGGATTTGTTTTGGTTGTAGGGAAGTTTCCGTTTGCCAAACCGCCTTCCTACAACATCAGCAAAACCTAATGCAGAGCAAGTAAATAGAGCTTATGAACAATAATTTATTGCAAATAGATCAGTGAAAGTGCAAATACAGTTCTTTATGTCTAGTTTGCATGAGAAGAGATTAAGATATTGAACAGCTGAAAGGCCAGTAAACAAGGATGATAGAACTGGCATACACAAAGATTCAGTTTCCTTACCATCTCCAGCACAAAGGTTACATATTGCAGCAATTCCATTTGGTGAATTCCTCCAATAAATCACACAAGCCAAAGTAATGGTTATTGCATAGTAGAGTGGGCCTGTCAGAAGTTCCCTGAAGCATGAAGCGAGCCAAGGACAAATTGAAAAATCATTTAAAGAATTAGTATAATCAGTCATGACAAAGACACCAAAAAATAACCCAAAAACCGTGTCATTTTTAAGTCTTCGCTTCAACTGAGCTTTTCCTTACAATTCATACCAAGGCGATATTATCATTTAGTGACAGCCCAGTTGGTAATTAGAGCCATAACCAAATGCTTTTTCTGACAATGAGAGAAAATCAAGTTGATGAATATGTCTAGGTTACACGTAGCTAGGTCAGTTCGATGAAAAAAAAAAATGTCTCTATATAGGATCAAGACCAAGTATATAATAATACTTCTTATTATGTGAACATGTATCTTTAGAAAATTTCAAAATAGGAACCCTCAACAATGTTTATAGCATTCAAAGTTGTAACCTGCGGTCTCCATATCTGCTCATTGACTTCACAGTGGCTTCATCTTTCCACATTCCAGAGCCCACAAGAAGCATCCGTATTATATTAACACCTGGAGTAAGACTTGCTAAAATTGCTCCCCGAGGACCAGAACTGCAATAATCAATAATAGCTGTTTCATCAGGCAGAATAAGAAGTATGATTACATAAAACTTCTTTAGTCATGAGATTTTTACCTGAATAGTGGCCAGCAAAGCATGAAAACTAGCCCGATACTAATATGCACAAGCTTCCTATTCAGTTTCTAAACAAAGAAAATGTAAAGGATAAGAACTTCCTGTCAGTGAACAAAATATATGAGATGTTCGATTAATTGGTTTCTTTCATTTATTAAGCATAGTTAACGAGCAAAATTTCCATCCCATTTCAGCACATTCTAATTTAATCTATGATACTGAAACTTTGCTTTGAGAGACAAATAAATCTATAAAACATCTGGCAGTTATTACACGGAAGACCTTAACAAAGAAATTATGCTAGCCATATACTCAGATAAAACACTTGCTTATGAGAATGCATCACTACATGGAACTTTGATTCATAAGTATAAGAAATGCAAAATCAATCTCCTACCCATCCAAAAATCAGCGTAAGATATCTTGAAACATAAAAATATAAATAAGAAAAACAGCCGATTTCGGATTAATCTCAACAACGGTGCAATAAGAACATAATCGAAATGCAAAATATGGCTTTTAAAAATCAGTTCAGCTATCATTTTAAGCAAAACCACTCTCACATGCAAAACTTTTAGAAACAAAAAACTTTAAATTTTGATCAACACAGAATAGAACTAACTAAGTACTGAAATTGTTTGATAATTATCGCAATTTTTTTTTTTTGGGTGAAGAAAAAATACAAAGAAAAGAAAAGCCAGCTAAGCACGTTCTTCATATCGCAAATGACAAGTCAGCTTTTACTTATAACTTGCAAGCCGCTAGACTAGAGTCCCAAATTCTCAATTTTAATAGTTTTAACTGCAAAAAATAAAATAATAAAATTCATTCTTAAATATTAATTTTGCTTACTAATTACACCTGATCGAAGAGGTCGCGTCTGGCGGTTTCTTCCCAAAGACGGAGACTGGACGCCGCGACGGCGGCGGAAACAGCCGAAGCGCAGACGTCGGAGAGCACGGGATTCTGCGGGAGAAGCATGGCGGCGGAAGGAGACGTAAGATTCGGACGAGAGATGGAGAATTGGGAGAAGCGAGGAGGAAATTTTGGACTGGGACTGCGAATGCGAATGCGACTGAGAAAAATTGAGGGACAAATTGAGAAATTTGTTGTGGTTAAAGGCATTTTAATAACGTTTTCAAAAAAAAATAACGTTTTAAACCTGGTGGTGACCGGTAACAGCTAACTGCGACTCGTATCTCATCCCTCTTCCCGTCCTTCTGACGATTTTTGGATGACTGGCCATTACGAGTTAAGCAAAGTCTCTGGCCAACCTTGAACCAAATCTTTTAATTGTTAGCGGAATTCGGAAAAAATTTTCGAATTTAATTACTTTATTAATTATTACTGACTGATTATTACAGTGGGCTCCGCTCAGTGGGGTCAAATGTCCAGTGTAAACTGTGTAATTGTAAATTTGTTATAAAGTTCTCAAGCCCGTGGCCCACATTCATAAATGTTTGCTTTGGAATTGGAAATGTGAGATAATAATACGAGAGGAGAAGAAAGCGGAGTAAAAGAGAAGAAATGAGAAGAGAGTGGAATATTTTTTTAATATTTGATTTGTTACGTAATTATACAAAAGAAAGGAAATTTTTAATTTTTAATGTAGATAATTTTAGTATTAAGTGGTAAATATTTAATATTTGTTACAAATATAATTAAAAAAAATTAGTCAATAAATTTATTTAATATATTAACATAAATAACTAATAAAAATTTATTTGAAATAACATACTTTTATTTATAATTAAATTTTATTTTAAAAGTTTATTAACAAAATTTTATTTTGTTATTAATTTAGGTAATTATAATTATTTATTTTTTTGTAAATAAATTTTATTACATCTGATCAAGACGATGGCTGATTGAATCAACTTTAATTTCAGTCTGAGAGACTTGACTGGCAACTCGATCAATTCTTTTTCTGAGCGTATCATTATTAACCCAAATAATTTCTTTGAGCCCTAGAAGAGAGAAAAGATTTAGAGAAACATGATGTAAGGAAACTGAAATGTCTTCTAGGGCTCAAAGAAATTATTTTGGTTAATAATGATACGCTCGCCTCTAATTTTCTATACTGAGTATGCTCTGCATCCAAACACCTGAATCCCAACCTGTTCCAAACACTCCAAGGCCTTCTTACACTGCTATGATTGCAACATCCACACAAGCCAGCTGTCGCGCATGCTTAAAAAACAGTGCCCTCCATGGGGCCCAACACAGACAGAACTGTCAAGCAGGCACATGCTATTAGAAAAGTAAAGCACAACGACTAAGACTTTTACTTCCTTTCAAAAGCTCTCAACCAGAGAAACTTCCCCATGAACATCTCTTTCCAATCGGCTTACCAGCTGCAAGATTTTGCAAAGAAGTTACTCATAGGTTTTGACATTCTTCATTTGGTTAAAAACCTATTCCACGGGGCCCAACACAGACAGAATTGTCAAGCAAGCACATGCTATTAGAAAAGTAAAGCACACCTTTTGAGAAAGTAAAGCACACCGACTAAAACTTTTACTTCCTTTCAAAAGCTCTCAACCAGAGAAACTTCCCCATGAACATCTCTTTCCAATCGACTTACCAGCTGCAAGATTTTGCAAAGAAGTTACTCACAGGTTTTGACATTCTTCATTTGGTTAAAAACCTATTCCACGGGGCCCAACACAGACAGAACTGTCAAGCAGGCACATGCTATTAGAAAAGTAAAGCACACCTTTTGAGAAAGTAAAGCACACCGACTAAGACTTTTACTTCCTTTCAAAAGCTCTCAACCAGAGAAACTTCCCCATGAACATCTCTTTCCAATCGGCTTACCAGTTGCAAGATTTTGCAAAGAAGTTACTCATAGGTTTTGACATTCTTCATTTAGTTAAAAACATATTCCTCACCAGTTCTGGAGTTCGCTACAAACAAATGTTCTTACCCTATACGAAGATCCCAATGCTTCAACTTCTACACCAATTGTTGAAGATCTTCAGTTTTAGTTGCCATCAATATGCTCGTAATGTCAGCATATTCTGATTCAGAGTCAGTGGAGGTACTGGTTGAGTTTTTATCAAGGAGTTTGGAGGCTACAATATTTTTCTAAATTATACAATTTGGAAAGAATTGAATACCAATAACTGCCTTTTGCATTCCAGATGCCTATTATCAATGGATTGTTCTGCCCTTTGGTCTTAAAGTTGCTCCTTTTCAGGTTGCCCAAAGGCTGTAACTGGGGATTGGACAAAGGGTTTAGAGACAACTCTGGTTTGAGCCTTGTGTTTTTGGAATTATTTTAAGGGTGTGTGATGGTCCAATAGAGGTGTGGTGAATGTTTATGGCAGGTGGAGTAACATAGATTATAATTTTAAAATTTCATTTAAAAACCAAAAAAAAAAACAAAGCCACTATATGCTGCGCTCTGAAGTCGATGCCAGTCGCCGCCATTTCATCTCATATAAGCTCATGAATGATATGAAAATGATCAAAGATTAATGATCTGTATAATAGATCAACTCATTTAGGCGAAAATTTTGATTTTTTTTCTAGATTTGTGGAAATTAAAATGTTTCTAAATATTTTGAAACAATATTTGAAGCTCGTTTTCTCACTCGCTAATGTCATTTTTAAATTCACTTAATTAGAAAAATAATGAGGAGAGCGCAACGTCTTAAATAATCCCTTGTGAGGCTTTCCGAGACAATATTTTCTATTTGCATTCCTTTTTTCTAGATTTGTGGAAGTTAAATGTTTGTAAACATTTTGAATTGAATTTGAACAACATACATACATTTGTTGATCTCAATGGCAATGTAGTAATGTTAACCATTGGTCGATGAGTCCAACGGTACTAGCGGTGAGATTGCACGTGTTAGTGACAGTAGCCATGGTGGCAATCCAACAGCCCGACAACTATTAGATTTATATTTCTATATTTTCATATTAAATAAATAAATAAATTTATTTTATTAAGTTGTTTAAATCATTACTTAAACTTAATTAATATAAAAATTATCTATAATTTTAAATTGATAAAATATTAATTATAACTAATAATTATTTGATTACATTAAATAAGTTAAAAAGTTGGAGGGGTATTTTTGGAAGGTTTGATTTCCAACATAAGGAGAATTTGAATTTTTCACTCTTTGGTATGGAATTCAAATTATACATTATGATAGATATTAAATTACAATAAAAATTAAATTCTTATATATTATGTCAAACAAAACAATGAAAATGAAAAAAGAATTCAAATTACTTTCATCTCCTCCATCCTCTCCTTTCAACCAAACACCAACTTAAAGTTTTAAAAATTAAGTTTAATTTAACTATATTGATGAAGTTGTTGTTAATTATTAACTAAATAATGTCACTAGTCACTAGTGCATGAGCAAATTATCAACTAAATCATTAATTACACATCTTCTAGCCATATATATGATCTAGTAAAAATTAAGAGTGGCAGGTTACAACCTCTCTACTGGTAACCAATCACCAATGTTTGACCTATATAATTTGTAATAACATCAACTTTATTTCTTAGTTGTCTCTATCCAACCACACAGATATCAAAGTTATGTAGTAAAATAAATTTAAAGATGATTACTCTTATAATCACATTTGTCAATTGAATATATATTGTGATTAAAATTACGGCATCAATACGGTAATTAAACGTAAATTACGTAAATGAAACATAAGACATGTAAATTTAACATAAAACTTATAAATTAATATTAAGCGAAAAATAAAATATAAATTATGTAAATGAAACATAATACTTACAAATGTAAGGTAAAATAAGTAAATTCATAGAAGTGGTAAATTAGTGTATTATTGGTAAACAAAACAAAACCTTACAAATGTAATATAAAACTTGTAAATCAATATTAAGTGTAAAATAAAACATAAATTATGTGAATGAAGCATACGACTTATAAATAGAAGATAAAACAAGTAAACTAATATGATGGTTACTGAAAAAGTGGGAGAAAACTTACAAATGTAAAATAAAAACTCATTATAATAACGATTCCTTATATGTTCACTAATTTTGTTTCTAAATTGAATATTGATAGTTTTAGGTTTATATAATACATATAATGATAAATGTGAAATTTTATAAATGATCAAACTAATTTTCAAAATCGAATTTTGAAAAACTATTATTTTCATGTTTTTCAAATCTATTATAAAATAAGGTAATTGTGTATCCTTCTAAAACTCTTTGACTACAATCCTAAATGTTCTTTAAGTACAAATAAAAAGTAAAGTTCAAAACTATATGAAGTTTTGTATAAGAACGAAAATTAGATTTAATTTTTATTGATATATCATATATCTCTAATAATTTAAGAATATATTTTTTATTTTGTTTTAACTTGATCCACATCAAGAAAAATAATGTTACTTAATTAACCTGTGAAGTAAACAAATATTATAATAGAAAATAAAAAAAAGTTTATATATATCCCAGAATGAATATTAAATTTATGGTTATACTAATTCAATAAAATTTATTCCAATTGTTTTCAGTGTAATTTTTTTATTTGCTATTGATGAGTGGATTTTATCTTTGTTTAATTAAAGTCTTATGCTATTTTTACAAGTATTTGTTTTCTTTACAATTTTAAAACACCAATTTATCACTCTTATATTAATTTGCTTATTTTACCTTCTATTTACTAATCTTATATATAATTTACAAAATTTTTGTATGTCACAACATTGACACTGTAATTTTAATCACGGTATCACAAATTTTTCCGTGTATGTGTGTGTATTAAATTGTGTGACACCCATGTTTCCATATTTGCCAATGACATCTGGCACATATTTAATAAAATTTCCTAGTTCATTAGTTTTTCATGCTGCAGGCGACACTGTCCAAATGGGATCCTCTAAATCACCTTTATTATGTTTCTTAATTATTAGATAAAACCATAAGGATAAGCATAGTTTGTACAGTAAGGATACTCAAATAAGCGTTTTGATAGAAAGACTAAAAACCCCAAATATTACACTCCAAAATTGACCAAATCCATCAATATTTGGATAGTTTGGGTATTTACACTTGTCCTTACATGGAAGTGCATATAAGAATCTCACATTTGCATTGGTGGCAAAACGGGAAACTGGAATTAGCCGCTTGATAAATGATAATGCATGGGTTTGTAGTAAAAATAACATCTATGAAAGGCAGAGATAAGACAATTAATTTCATCACTTGCTCTCATTTTCTTCCTTTGTTCTTGTTCTTGGGTAAGTATGCGCTGAAAATTCAAAGCGTGTTTGATATAGTAATTTTATAATTAAGCATAATACAATCGAGTGCTTTAATTCGTTTTATAGGTTCAATGGAGGGTATTCAGAAGAAATTTGGCAATGGACAGGGGCTGCCTCCTATTCCATTGCCATCTTCGTTCAGTCGCAAAAATACTGGCGATGATGCTGGCAAAGAAGCCAAGGCAACTGCAGAGCCTGAGACTGAGGATCGTGAGCTGGAAGCCAAGAAGCTGAGACGGTGGATTAATCTTTACTTACGCTCTTTTTTCAAGATTAGTTAACATTTTTTTTATTAGATTCTCTTCCTAATTAGCCGAGTTTTTGCCCTGAAGGAATTAAACATAATTGATCGCTAACAAGAATTCATACAAGTGTAGAGCATGACTATGTACATGTACAATAAGTAGTGAACGTGTCATAAAGCCTTTAAATTAAGCTCACGTAAGTTTAAATTATGAGAGAATCTTATTATATATAACTCTTGAATTTATTTTTTTTTCAATTTTGCATCATGTATATGTTCATCTTCATCATTAATTTGGATAAAACTCACTTTGATATGAGATTGGTTCCGGAAAAAGTAACAATAATAAAAGAACATATCTTATAACCATTGTAATTAGATTCTTTGAAGTTCAGGAAAGTTGAGTTTGTGAGAGAATCTTGATTCACATATATATTACTTTTTTTTGTAAGATTAATTTTCTTGCATTAATTTGTTTCAACAAAATATAAGGGTTTATATCGGAAGATTTCTATCAACGTGTTTGAAAAAAAAATTATTTCTTGTGTGGCAGCGTTCTTGCAAGCAGGCAATATTCTCAGAAATATAGACTCAAGCAGCTTCACTACATTATGCAACTCGAAACAGAAGTGAAAGCTCTCCAAGTAATTAAATTTAATTATATATTCACCGCAAAGCATCTCTCAGTTTTTTTATATATAAACACAGTTGTTTTGATGACTCTAAATGAAATCTGTACATGTGTATATATATTTACGTTACGCAGGCCGAAGTAGCCATAATGTCGCCTCGGATCAAATATGCAGACTGCCAGAACTCATTGCTGCGTGCAGAAAATGGTTCGATGAAGCAAAAACTTTCTACCTTTTCTGGTGAACTTACATTCAAAGAAGGTCCTTCTTCTTCTCTTAATTTGTCTCTAATCATCATATCGTATGAGCGCCTTTTCTTTAAAATCTTTTCACGTTCTATTGTGTTGCACAAGTTAATATAAACCAAACCCCTTTCTGCCCTTTAATTTGACCAGGACTGGAGCCCTACATCTCTTCTTTTTCTCTCTAATATGTTAAATTTTTCTTTATAATTCTTGGCAGGCCTATTTGGTATATATAGCATTTTTATGCGTATATATATTCTTTTGTTGTGTGAATATTAGTGTTCCTTTTTTTCAATATTTATTATCTACTTATTACTATTGGTGTTAGTTTTACCATTATTATCTACTTGTTACTATTATTATTATTATTTTAAATCTTGAGAGGGATTTCCAACAGAAGTGACCAATTTGATGATTTAATTTATAACTTTTGCAGCTCAATATGAGGAACTGAAGAGGGAGAGGCAGATATTGAAGCAACTTTGCATAATGTATAATCAACAGCAAGAACAGCCAAAGTTGGTGAACAATCTGAATCAAAGATTCAACAAAATGTGAAGAAATAATTAGTTCTTTTACCATCTGCAGGAATCAACTCTGCTGTATCTTTAATTATTAAACAATTTCTGGGTTTGTGCGGCATTTGTTTCTTTAATGCTGTTTGGGTACTGGACTTTCATCCTAGTTTTCTATCAGTTGTTCTCTTTTATATCGCCATTGGAACTCATGAAAGTGAGAATTAATAATAATAGAGTGGCCTTTTCTCTTGAAATTAAAGGGTAATTAATTTTCAATGCATTTGAATCTTTTCATACTTTTTATAAAAATTTAATAGCCTAATTTTTTTGTCAAAATATAAATGGCTTGTAGTTGTTGCATAGTATATATAGTGACGTCTTCTTGTCTTTATGAGGAAGCAAATTTCTCACTTTTTTTTTTCTACAACAACACTTTCATAAAGTTCATCATCAATAATAACAAACGTGCAATTTGTATATACCGTATATATATACGTAGAAACGAAACTAGTAATTGGAATATGTTATCAAATTAATGATGTATTTAGTATCACTGATTTATTCGCTGTATACTAAATCAGTCAAAACACACATTAAAACTGAAGGATAATTTAATGCATGTGATTGATAAATAAAATTATTAATCCAGAAAATAAAGGTGAAGTTGCTAAGGGGCTAAGGCTCCATTTGGTACAACTTTTCAAGTATAACTTATTTAAGTAGAACTTTTATAAATAAAACTTTTACTTACAAAATTTTAGTTGTTTGGTTGTCAATGAGATTTTTTTTTAAAACATAAAATTAATTTAATAGGCAAGTTTTTTTAAAGTTATATTATGAAAATAATAAAACAACATTGTCAAATAAGTAGATGATATTTTAGATAATTTAACATTTAAAAAAAGCTTTTCAACCTCTACTCTCAAAAATTAAAAATTTGAGATTTTACTAGTAAAGGTAAAATAATTTATTTAAGCTTCGAAAGCTCTACTTAAAAAAAATAAAACAACAACCAAAATTATAATAAGTGTTTATGTAATTAAATAAATACTTATAACCATTAGATAAGGTATACCAAATGTATAATAAGGGGCCGCAAGCCTTGAGACTTTGATTGTAAATCTCTAATGCCAAAAAAAAAATAATAATTGATATAGATATCATACCGAAAAGTTTATCCTTTAAAAGTAGATTTTTTTCAATGATTTGACCCATCTAATTTTAATTATTTAACACTCTACTCAATCAGTTTAATTCTCTCTTTTAATATTACGCTTTAAAAGTTCAGTTATATAAAATGTGGACCCCTAAAATTTTAATAAAGCAGCTTCACCTTGCTAGAAAATAAATTTATCTAAAATCTAAATTTCAAATGTAAAATATTCCATCATACATAATTACGAAACATAACCATTAATATTTTTGTTTTAGATACGTTTTTAGTATCGGTGGGCATTCGGTTTGGTTTTAGCCGAACTGGACCGATATTTGAAAATCAAATAGATATAAATTTAATTCAGTGTTTACAATGTCAAATCAAATCAGTAAAAAAAAATTAAAAAAAAAAAACTGAATACCGAATCGAATCAACTTGAATCACATTAAAATTCGGGTTCAATTGGTTAAAATCTCACAAAATGATTGAATTTGACTCGATTTTCTAAAAGAATACGAATCGAACCGAATTGCCCACCATAATTTTTTATAGTTAATAGAATATGCAATACTTAAATATTCCCACTTACCATTGAAGTTTACCTACAAAAAAAGATGGTTGATCGAAATTTGAGTATGTAAATTCTACATACACAAATGTAGAATTAATTCAATTTTGGATTATTTTTTCGCGGGTGGTTTTGCTTTTCATGCTTTTAGTTGTGCTAATTTTAGCTAGTCTTTCCCTATTAGTAGAATTTTTAGGCTTATGGCGCATTGTCATCCCCCTCACTAATTGTCATTTCTCCGTTTTTTATTTAATAAAATTTTCCTAGTCCCATTGGGGTTTACTTAAAAAAATATTATCATTATTATTATTGAAATTTGGCTCATTTATCAGATAATTTTATATTTTGGCCTTTTCTAAAATTTTCTTATGACTTCCTAAGTTTTTAATTTCTTTATTTTAGCCCTTGTTGAATCAAAATCCTGGTTCCACCACATTAATGAAACCTAAAAATTAATATTTAGTAACTCCTCGTTCACTTATAGTTGACCACATTATATCATTCTACATGATGTCATTTGCTTATATATTTGATGTGGTAAATTGATTTCTCACTTTCTTTTTTCCCAAGAAGGCTTTCAAATTCGTGATCAGTAACAAATAATGCTTTAATTAATTGTATAACTTTTGTATTTAACATGAGAAAAAAAAGTGATAACTTGAATATATTATCAAATTAATGATGTATATGGTATCACTTATTTTACCATCACATATTAAATTAGATAAAAGACACATTAACTGAATCGTATTTATTTAATCCTAAAAAGGTGCTAATCGACAAAATACTTTAATAAATGTGACCGATGATAATGAAAGTAAGAGCAAAAAGACAATAGTAAATGTAATCTACGAAGAAAATTATTGTTTTCAATTAAGTATCAACTTATCTAGAAATTAGATCACAAAACGTCAATATACTAAATCATAAATATATAATTACGATCGATACACATCTTTTATGATGTTCTTTTGGATTAAGATTTGAAGATCTTATGATAGAAAATCTCCACCTATATCAGACAATTTTAAAATCTAAATTTCTTGTACCACCGTAAGATATTTTATAAGTTAAACCCAACAACAACTGCATATGGGACATAAATTAAACTTAATGTAGAATTAATCCTAGAGTATGTCAGCTAGTACACGTGGCGATATTTAGCTTACACATTGCCTGTACAATAATCATTAGGGTTCCATACTTGGCAGTAAATTCAGTTTCACAAGTCCAGTTTCTTTCTCGTGCATTCAAATCACTTGCATAAGCAACAGCTATCAAATTTGCCATAAAATTGAGTGTTTTAATGGTCTTAATTAGCTTGTTAAAGATAAGAACGAAGGATAGGAAATAAGAAAACCAAGGTCATGAAGCTTCGATTTTCTCATGAATTTACCAAAATACTCCAGTTAAAACCAATTATAAAACATTTTTTGTCATTTTATTAGAGTATTTTTGTACTTTGGGTGAGGTTACCGGTTATTAACCAAGGCCATCATAGGAAAATTCATTGTAATTTTTTGTATAAGTAGAGGACCAGAGGAGCAACTTAAACTCGCTCGTATTCATTATTATTACAAGCATATAGGGTTAGTACATGAATAGAAATTAGTTCCTTAATTTTTCTTGATAAAAGTTTTTTCATTTTCTGGTTTTGCTAATTTTCTTATTATATATGCAGGTGATTAAATAATATTTTATAAATGGAGGGCATGAAAGATTCAAATGAAAATAACAATAACAAAAAGAAGCCATTCTCTTTGATGGATTCATCTTCCCTTCCTTTGGTTACTGGTTCATTTCAAGTTTGGAAGAAACCCTACTCCATGAACTATGGTGACAATTGGGCCAGTAGCAGTGGTACTAAGCCCTCTCACCCTCCGCCACCGTCTGATCATTTACCAATGGTGAATGATTTTGATAATAACAAAACAAGTGGCAACCGCAACCCATCTCCTCCGTCTGAGCATAAGATGGTGATTCCCAGTTCTGGTGATGACACTGCCGCTGTTAACACCCGCTGGAATCGTAACGCTGAACATAGCATGGATCCCAAAAGGCTTAGACGGTACATGAAGATGGAATAATTATCGTAATTGATTAGCATATATATATATAGATAGATATAGATATCGAGAAAATCATTTTTTTTTCTTTTTCTGCAGGATCGAGTCGAATCGAGTGTCTGCTCAGAAATCTAGAATGAAGAAGCTTCAGTATGTTACCGATTTGGAGAAAAAGGCAAAAGCGTTGGAGGTAACATAAATTTTCTCATTATATATTTAACTAGTTACTGTGAATATATTAATCTACCAAAGTTTTAAGCTAATTAGTTATACTATAATTGCAGAATCAGATTGCAATGCTGACTCCTCAAGTTTCACTCTATCAAAACATGCAAGAATTTTTGCAAAAGGAGAAAAGAAGCTTGAGTGAACGTATGACCACTTACAACAACAATAGCGTGTTCATTAATGGTACGTGCATAACCATAACCAGTAGTAGCAAATAAAAACCTTTCTCTGTTATATATCGAATACTAATTAACCATATAATTTTCCTTTAATTTGCAGCTGAAATTGCAGATAACAAAGCAGAAGTGGCTAGACTGAGGCAACTTCATTTGTATCAACAACAGCTCAAAATGCTAGAACAAAATGGGTTACCTGTTTGGGACTGTGGGTTAGACGAATTGATGAATTCCACCTGGTGTCCGACTCCCGGGCCAGGACAAATGGTTTACGCAAATCCAAACCAAGGTAATACAAAATAAACCTACGTTATGATATTGGCATTCCTTTGATTTGATCTTTTGAAAAGTTAACTTGAATCTCTATGTTAATTCTAGTGTTTTGATAATTTGTCGGTCAAATCAATTTTTTTTTAGAATTTAAGTCTGAATAATACATTATTTAAAAATTGTGGCCAAGAGAGAAGTCGCACATGATTTTCAATTTTACTTCCAATAGTAAATCAATAAATATATATAAAGAAATTATGTAAAAATCAAGAAATTAATTTGATGTATTGGAATTAATTCCTTATCCAGTTTTTTTTTTTAATCTTATAAACCAATAATATTACTTCGACAAAAAATTGGATTACAAAATTTTGACAAAGGCGTAAAAAGACTAAAATATCAGGATAATTATGCACAATTTAATTACTTTTGTCAAGACATTTTAGTCTTTTTATACTTTTTGTCAAAATGTTGTAACCTTTTTTTTTTTATGAAGTAGCACTTTTCCTTATTAAAAAAAGTATAATAAATATATTAAATTTAGTAGGTATCAGTTGATTCAGCCAGTAAAATTTCTTAGAAGAAATGGCACTCATTTAGGTGAAAATGAATTTGATTATATCACGCTATTTGCAAAATAATAATAATAATAATAATAATAATAAAATAAATCTTAAATATTAAGAAAGAATTGAAAAAATAAAAAATAAACTAGAGCATGCAATATAATTAATTTCCATTAGTCAAAGAGTCAAAACACTCCTGCAGTCAGCGGCTGGTCAAAGAAAATGATTAACTTGTCCAACGGTTACTTTTCTTTGTCTTCTTATAATTTGTTTAATTAAACTTAATTTGAAAGTAATAATGACTTCAAATCCTATAAATTAAAAAATATATATACTCAACTCATCTTTTTGGTAAGCAATTAATTTCATAACAACCAATTTTTACTTAGTAGACGATATGGACAAAGTTTGTTACCTCCTCATCTTACTATTGAGATATTCAAGAGTCTTTTCACAATAGATTGTGAGAGTATATTATTTTCTTATATGATTAATTACATTCAACGGCTATGCTTTGGAAGGCGACCCATACAATGGAGAAAGCATTGAAGAAATATTGCGGCTGCATCAGCATAAAATGAAGCAAGTTCCAGTCCTATGTGTCGATGATAATCACAATGCAGAAACAGATATGCTGATGGTGCCTGGCTGGGGAACGGCGGCGGGGCATATGCCAAATCCAAGCTGGATTGTGCAATCCGGGCCGCCGGAAAATGCGGATATGATGACCGACCCAAATCTGGGCGGTATAGAGCAGATCCTCAGCTTGAATAATAACATGGATGAGCCTGCAGCAGGATTCCCGTAATGGCATCATATATATGATTTATTAGCCTAATAAAACAGTTCGCAGATCCTTATGTGCCTTGATCTGTTTGCATGTATGGTTCAAAAAGTTTATGTTCAGTCATTTTGCTTTCTTGGGATGTGCATCTACAGTTTGAGAACGAATTAAGGTTTAATCATAATACCGCCTTTAAATCTTGGGAAAGGCATTTATATTATCTTCCTTTAACTACTTGAAAATACAAACTAAGATTTTTTTTTTGTTTTTAACCTCTTCCATATGACTCACTTACTAAAACAAAAAATATGTAGGAATAGAGTTTTTGAGTGTGTATATATAGTAATGACTAGACAATACTATGGCAAAGTTAAATCTACTTTAATTTTAGAAAATTTTGGTTGCTCTAAGTATATATTCTCTATTCATGCATGTCTTTCAACTAATTATGTAAAAGTAATAAATACGTTCATGGCAATAATTCTATAAATAAAATTGTATGCACATAGCAAGAATTGTCAAATGAGGAAATATATATAGAAAAAAAAATAGTCAAAAAACACTATAGATATTTCACTTTTTCATAATAACCTTACTTTTGAATAATTAATCTAGCTATACTTAAGCAAAATGAATGAAGATATAATACTAAGCTCATTAAGAAGATACGCAATTGAAAAGAGAAATTAATCGATGACATGACATCTCAGTACTACAGAACAATAATTTTAATATTAGTCATCCTCTTGTACAAGTACCAACAAGATCTCACTAGAATTCTCTCTAATTCATATAGTCAGATCCAGAGTACTCGCCAATTTAGGATTTATTATATCATCACCTTCTTTCAACCTACTATTTTTCTTAAGATTCATAGCATAAATCTCCCTAGTTACAGTAGAAGAAGATAAAGAAAGAAGTAAATTGCTTGCCACTTCTTCTTGATTATCGCCTCTAAGTGCTTTTCTCCTAAACTCTTCTTTCCTCATTTTTGTACCAAGTGAGAGGCTCAAATCAAGCTCATCATCTTGAGCTTTCCTCTTTGATCTGCTTTGCTCTTCTGAGTCATTGATTCTCCAATTTGAGTTCGGAGCAGTTGGATTTGGATAGTAGTTAACGCATTTCATTCTTTCTTCGGTTCCTCGCCATCCGTATGGTAATTGAAAGTCCTCATGCCGGTCCGTTGGTTTTCCAATTCTTTGTTGATGAGCAAAGGCAAAGTTATTAGTCCTATAGAGAGCTTCATTCCTTATGTTTGAACCAATTCCTCCATGGATATTCCCGTTAAGAACCGAGCCTTGAAAGCAAGCCACGGTTCCGCCGATATTCATATGAGGCTTCAGCATCCAGTTCCCATGACCAATCAAAGAAGCATCACTACATTTACCAAATGAGAGAAAAAAGAGAAAGCGATGTCAATTGAATGATATTGAGTGGCAAGCTTGAATTTTAATATAGCTAGTTTCATCATATACCTAAAATTGGGTCGACCAATCCTTTTGTTTATGCTTTGAAACGTTGAGTGGTGCCAAAGATTGTGAGAAAAGTGATCCGAAGTTCCCATAAGATGCCCCCTGGAGTTAAAAACTGTTAAGCAAAAACAGTTTCCAAGTTAGAGCTAGTTACTTGTAGAATACAAAGAAATTAATACATAAACACTGCCTAGCTAATTCTAAAATTTATTAAACTAACAATGTAATTGGCAAAAATTGAGTACCTTGACCATGGTCATCAATCTTCTTGCTTCGATACATCTGATCCCAAATATCACAAATATAAAAAGAAATTTAATTATACTGCAGTTATGGATAATATATATAACTTTTAACGTTACGAGTGTAAGGAGCCTTTTCTTCTCATAATTTAGTTAGAGTAGATAGAACTTGTATCTTGCCTGTAAATGGCTTTTGACATGAGCAATACTAAGCCCCTTGATGTTCATAAGTTGCAAAACTAGTTTAGGAGTTGCTCCTACATCCAACATAATTAAACAAATTAAATCATAAAAAGCCAAAATAATAATAATAATAATTTAAGAAACAAGAAGTATTAATGAATCTAATGAAGGATCTTACTCTCTTGGCCCCCGAGTCTCTCTACAGCTTGAACAAAACAACGATGAAGATCAGGAGTCCACCGCAGCCTAGGCACTTTCGATCTCACATAAGGCCTCACCCCACTTGAGCTACTGGCCTTCCTCTGATCACCTTCCTCGACTACGCTGTTGCTTGAACTTGCACTTGTTCTAGTCTTGCTTTCATCATCATCTTCTTCCTCCCCGCCCTCCCTGTTATCATGATCGTCTCCTTTAAATAGACTCATCCTCAAACCATCATTGATGATCTCGCTTTCTTTCATGACTTCGGCCCTTTGCAGATTCGATGCTGTTAAGAAAGTGAATCAATACAGTTCAATAGAAGTGAGTGAATCTAACTCTAAACAACTTTTAAACATTAGGGTGAGTGTTGTAATTCCTCCATTACTGTATTTTCTTTTCTCTCTTTAGCAAGAGTTGCAAAAGATCTAGCATAGCTAGCTTAGAATTGTAAAGCAAATCTCTACGACTAAAGAAGCTTATTATTGTAGTTCTTTGCAAGAAATTAATGACAAACCCTAATTCTTGAAGTCATATATGGGGATGTGTATAATTTTTTTTTCTACAGGTGGGACCAAATTAATGACTCCTATGGATGCATATAAACATAGGTACATACATACATACATACATATATATTTTAGAAATGTTTCAATTTAAAATTTTAAAATTTTTAAAATTTGCGAAAAATATTAAACTACATAGTTTAAAAACTTTCCTAGACTTTAATAACGCCTAAAAGTTCAGGAGCCTGGACTACACACACACTCACCAAGCATGCATGTTAGCATAGGAAAGTAATAATTGGAGTAGTTGTCATTTACGGTAGTAAAAGTTTGAAATGAGCTCATAAAATGGTACTAGACATGCATAGAAGGATAAATCAAAGATAAAAGAGGAAGGCAAAAAGCAGATATTGTCAAAGCACGTGGCTATAAAAATATTTTATATATGTATGTGTGTGTGTGTATTCGTAATTATGTTAATGATGACCCTAGTATAGAAACTAATTTACATAAACTGTGGACTAAAACAATGCTATAAGAGGATTCAAATTCAGACGGAAACAAGAGCTCTTAGATGAGCGGTAAAGAAACACAAGAACCCAAATAAATTGAAATAATACCAAGAAACAAAAGGATTCGAAAAAAGACAGAAACAAGAAGTCTTAGATAGGCCAAGAAATAAGGAAACCCAACACTGATAAAGAAGTTGAGCGAGTTTGCACATGGTGGTGTGGAGGCCAGGGCTGTAGAGAAATTTGAACTTAAAATCTCGGTTTTGATACTAATAATAGGGAAATCGTGAATTATCCAAAAGTTTAAGTTGATAGTCAAGAGCCCAACAATAGTATTAACGAGAAAAGAATATAAATTATATAAAGTTTAAAACCCAAAATATTTTCAACAGTGATGGGAGGGCCCTTTGAATATTATAGCTAGCACAAGTTAATTAATGATTATCGATTGCTTAAATTTAATCCTCAAGGTTCCAATGGTCATCAGCTTTTACTAGTTTCACTCACTATCCGACAGAAATAAGAAGGCACGCATATGCAAGGGGAGGTGAGAAACAGTACAAGTGAATAATTAAAATGAAACCTAGAAAAGTGAATTATAGAAGATTTAAGCGATCGAAAGCGAGGGGTGGGGAAGACTGTGCCGATGATTCTTGCTGTCGGTGTTCACGGATTTGTCTTTGCTTCTTCCCCTTATCCCACCCATATGACCTTTCACCTAATGACAACAAAAAACTTTTATTTTTGCATCATTGCCTTCTCCAAGATTCCTCTTAACCTCTTCTGCATTTCTGTTCATTTTGTTTCATTTAATTATATATATTTCAATATGGTCCCTGACATGCATTGGATTCAATGCTTTTTCCCCCCCTCATCCAACGGATTTAATCACTATTCTGATGATTTCATGGTCAGTTTCTTTCTTTATTCTCTTAATTACACGAAAATTTCAGCGCCCTTTTTAGTCCCCAATGGTTCCTTTGTTGATTTATCATGTATCTGTGACGAAGAAAGTGTATTAAATTCATCCTGAGTACTCAAATTCTTTTAATGGAGTTAAGTAGCTGATGCTTGTATAAACTTTTTTTTTCCTCAAAGTTTCCTTTTATAATTTTATGAAAAAATCATTTAAAAGATGTGGGCTGCATGTATGTTTTCATTCTCAAATTTGACGCCTTACGAATTATAAGTGTATCCAATATATAGTAGATCGATTTATGGCTGAAAGGCAACTTAGGTAAAAAAAAAAAAGAGGAATAATCAAGTGTGGGCTGCATGTATAATTATTAGTTAATTAATTGACAGATATATGTTCCGGTTTCCTCTTATGATATTCATACGAGTGTGTGTCTGTGCGAACACAAATGAAAGAAGTTTTGCATAATTAAACACTCATCATTCTGATTTATAAAATTAGTAATTAGTTTTTCAATTATCGAACACTAGTATAGAAACAACGCCTAATCGTTGCATATATGATATATATCCTAATTATCAAATACTGAAAATTCCATTAGCCCTAGCTACAACCACAGAATTACATGTCAAAATTCTCCATGACAGAAGATAAAAAAAATGAAATAGTTAGGTCACACATGTTAGTAACGTAAACCTCAAAGATTATTAATTGATCACCAAATACACTAACAAATGTTTATTGTGATTTTCTTCTTAAACTGAAATTAATGTATGCCCCCAAAGCACGGAAGCGACCATACCAACATTAATATATTGGATCATATAAGAATTTTGTAATGAATTACGCTTGGGCAAGAGCAGGTTAATAAAAATGAGGTGATCTCTTGATCAGTCCTTTTGCTGCATCTCTCCCATTACACACACTCCACCCCAAAAAAAAAAAAAAAAATTCGAATAATTAAAAAACAATAATTAAGGTTAGCGGAAACTTGAGAGAATTAGGTCTTTTGTAGTTATCAAAAGGGTGCGCATAGTATAGCGTGTGAGTTATTTTATATCCTAAATTTTTTTGTATTGATCTGCTCAATATGTTATTGAGACTTGAGAGGAGCTCGAATCACTGTCAGTGTAAGGTCAACTCCCAACAACTTGTTCTATTAATTTAAATTAATTAATTAATTAATTGTATGCCTACACCAAACACAATTATGATATAATTAATTATTGCATGAGAATACGTAGCCCTATTTATGCGGATCAAATCACTATTCCAAGAATGAGCATGTTTGTCCTTTTTCTATCTGTCACATTTCCTCCTCCTTACCTCTTTTTTATTAATAATAATAATAATAATAATAAATCCCCACACACTGAATGATGAAAACCCAAAACATGACCATGCATTGCGTCGCCAGGCATGCTCACTTGCATACATAAGGTAAAGTAGCTTGATGGTACCGGGCCTTTTGGCCCAAACAATGACCAATTGAAGAGTCGGGCTTTTGACACCCCTCAGGAGTCCCCGTAACACCGCAGTCCTAAAAATACCCCATTTACATCATTTAAAAATTAAAAATCATTTTAAATCTAATAAGTGGTAACACCACAAATGTGTTTCAGAACTGCCCTTGAAAATAGATTTTTCTATAGAGTAATGATATAACTACAAACTCTTGTATGAATTTATTTTGTACAAACTGATGTGGTGTTAATTTATTAGTTGAATTAAATATCTCTTGACCCACATGATTTATTTCTATTATTTTATATTTTCATTCAACCAATGTAATTAATGCCACATCAATTTT